>NC_141878.1:571765494-572068524 GCF_056163025.1 Triticum urartu | reverse complement strand
TCCGCACGCTTGACGTTACGATGACAGTTTCATTATGAGTTTATATGTTTTGATGTACCAAAGGTTGTTCGGAGTCCCGGATGTGATCATGGACATGACGAGGAGTCTTGAAATGGCCAAGACATAAATATTGATATATTGTAAGCCTATGTTTGGACATCGGAAGTGTTCCGGGTGAAATCGGCATTTTACCGGAGTACCGGGAGGTTACCGGAACCCCCCGTAACCTAATGGGCCTTAATGGGCCTAGTGGAGGAAGTAGAGAGGAGGCAAAGGGGCAGCCGCCCCCCCCAAGTCCGAATTGGACAAGGAGGGGGGGGCGCCCCCCCCTTTCCTTTCCCCTCTTTCTCTCCTTCCCCCCCAAGTCCTAGTTCAACGTGGAAAGGGGGGAGTCCTACTCCCGATGGGAGTAGGACTCCTCCTGGCGCGCCCCTTGCCTGGCCGCACCTCCTCCCCCTTGCTCCTTTATATACTGGGGCAGGGGGCACCCCAAAGACACAACAATTGATCATTGATCTCTTAGCCGTGTGCGGTGCCTCCCTCCACCATAATCCTCAATAATATTGTAGAAGTGCTTAGGCGAAGCCCTGCGATGGTAGAACATCAAGATCGTCACCACGCCATCGTGCTGACGGAACTCTTCCCCAACATTCTGCTGGATCAGAGTCCGGGGATTGTCATCGAGCTGAACGTGTGCTAGAACTCGGAGGTGCCGTAGTTTCGGTGCTTGATCGGTCGGGCCATGAAGACGTACGACTACATCAACCACGTTGTGCTAACGCTTCCGCTTTCGGTCTACGAGGGTACGTAGACAACACTTTCCTCTCTCGTTGCTATGCATCACCATGATCTTGCGTGTGCATAGGAATTTTTTTGAAATTACTACGTTCCCCAACAGTGGCATCCAAGCCAGTTTTTATGCGTTGATGTTGTGCACGAGTAGAATACAAGTGAGTTGTGGGCAATATAAGTCATACTGCTTACCAGCATGTCATACTTTGGTTCGGCGGTATTGTTGGATGAAGCGGCCCGGACCGACATTACGCGTACGCTTACGCGAGACTGGTTCTACCGACGTGCTTTGCACACAGGTGGCTGGCGGGTGTCAGTTTCTCCAACTTTAGTTGAACCAAGTGTGGCTACGCCCGGTCCTTGCGAAGGTTAAAACAGCACCAACTTGACAAACTATCATTGTGGTTTTGATGCGTAGGTAAGAACGGTTCTTGCTAAGCCCGTAGCAGCCACGTAAAACTTGCAACAACAAAGTAGAGGACGTCTGACTTGTTTTTGCAGGGCATGTTGTGATGTGATATGGTCAAGACATGATGCTAAATTTTATTGTATGAGATGATCATGTTTTGTAACCGAGTTATCGGCAACTGGCAGGAGCCATATGGTTGTCGCTTTATTGTATGCAATGCAATCGCGCTGTAATGCTTTACTTTATCACTAAGCGGTAGCGATAGTCGTGGAAGCATAAGATTGGCGAGACGACAACGATGCTATGATGGAGATCAAGGTGTCGCGCCGGTGACGATGGTGATCATGACGGTACTTTGAAGATGGAGATCACAAGTACAAGATGATGATGGCCATATCATATCACTTATATTGATTGCATGTGATGTTTATGGTTTATGCATCTTATCTTGCTTTGATTGACGGTAGCATTATAAGATGATCCCTCACTAAATTAACAAAGTATAAGTGTTCTCCCTGAGTATGCACCGTTGCAAAAGTTCTTCGTGCTGAGACACCACGTGATGATCGGGTGTGATAGGCTCTACGTTCAAATACAACGAGTGCAAAACAGTTGCACACGCGGAATACTCAGGTTAAACTTGACGAGCCTAGCATATAACAGATATGGCCTCGGAACACAGAGACCGAAAGGTCGAGCGTGAATCATATAGTAGATATGATCAACATATTGATGTTCACCATTGATACTACTCCATCTCACGTGATGATCGGACATGGTTTAGTTGATTTGGATCACGTGATCACTTAGAGGATTAGAGGGATATCTTTCTAAGTGGGAGTTCTTAAGTAATATGATTAATTGAACTTAAATTTATCATGAACTTAGTACCTGATAGTATCTTTCTTGTCTATGTTTGATTGTAGATAGATGGCTCGTGCTGTTGTTCCGTTGAATTTTAATGCGTTCCTTGAGAAAGCAAAGTTGAAAGATGATGGTAGCAATTACACGGACTGGGTCCGTAACTTGAGGATTATGCTCATTGCTGCACAGAAGAATTACGTCCTGGAAGCAACGCTAAGTGCCAAGCCTGCTGCAGGAGCAACACCATATGTTATGAACGTCTGGCAGAGCAAAGCTGATGACTACTTGATAGTTCAGTGCGCCATGCTTTACGGCTTAGAACCGGGTCTTCAACAACGTTTTGAACGTCATGGAGCATATGAGATGTTTCAGGAGTTGAAGTTAATATTTCAAGCAAATGCCCGGATTGAGAGATATGAAGTCTCCAATAAGTTCTATAGCTGCAAGATGGAGGAGAATAGTTCTGTCAGTGAACATATACTCAAAATGTCTGGGTATCATAATCACTTGACTCAACTGGGGGTTAATCTTCCTGTTGATAGTGTCATTGACAGAGTTCTTCAATCACTGCCACCAAGCTACAAAAGCTTCGTGATGAACTATAATATGCAAGGGATGAATAAGACTACTCCTGAGCTCTTCGCGATGCTAAAAGCCGCGGAGGTAGAAATCAAGAAGGAGCATCAAGTGTTGATGGTCAATAAGACCACCAGTTTCAAGAAAAAGGGCAAAGGGAAGAAGAAAGGGAACTTCAAGAAGAACAGCAAACAAGTTGCTGCTCAGGAGAAGAAACCCAAGTCTGGACCTAAGCCTAAGACTGAGTGCTTCTACTGCAAGCAGACTGGTCACTGGAAGCAGAACTGCCCCAAGTATTTGGCGGATAAGAAGGATGGCAAAGTAAACAAAGGTATATGTGATATACATGTTATTGATGTGTACCTTACTAATGCTCGCAGTAGCACCTGGGTATTTGATACTGGTTCTGTTGCTAACATTAGCAACTCAAAACAGGGGCTACGGATTAAGCGAAGATTGGCTAAGGACGAGGTGACGATGCGCGTGGGAAATGGTTCCAAAGTCGATGTGATAGCGGTCGACACGCTACCTCTACATCTACCTTCGGGATTAGTATTAGACCTAAATAATTGTTATTTGGTGCCAGCGTTGAGCATGAACATTATATCTGGATCTTGTTTGATGCGAGACGGTTATTCATTTAAATCAGAGAATAATGGTTGTTCTATTTATATGAGTAATATCTTTTATGGTCATGCACCCTTAAAGAGTGGTCTATTTTTGATGAATCTCGATAGTAGTGATACACATATTCATAATGTTGAAATCAAAAGATGCAGAGTTGATAATCATAGTGCAACTTATTTGTGGCACTGCCGTTTAGGTCATATCGATGTAAAGCGCATGAAGAAACTCCATACTGATGGACTTTTGGAACCACTTGATTATGAATCACTTGGTACTTGCGAACCGTGCCTCATGGGTAAGATGACTAAAACGCCGTTCTCCGGTACTATGGAGAGAGCAACAGATTTGTTGGAAATCATACATACAGATGTGTGTGGTCCAATGAATGTTGAGGCTCGTGGCGGATATCGTTATTTTCTCACCTTCACAAATGATTTAAGCAGATATGGGTATATCTACTTAATGAAACATAAGTCTGAAACATTTGAAAAGTTCAAAGAATTTCGGAGTGAAGTTGAAAATTGTCGTAACAAGAAAATAAAGTTTCTATGATCTTATCATGGAGGAGAATATTTGAGCTACGAGTTTGGTCTACATTTGAAACAATGCGGAATAGTTTCGCAACTCACGCCACCCGGAAGACCACAGCGTAATGGTGTGTCCGAACGTCGTAATCGTACTTTATTAGATATGGTGCGATCTATGATGTCTCTTACTGATTTACCGCTATCGTTTTGGGGTTATGCTTTAGAGATGGCTGCATTCACGTTAAATAGGACACCATCGAAATCCGTTGAGACGACGCCTTATGAACTGTGGTTTGGCAAGAAACCAAAGTTGTCATTTCTGAAAGTTTGGGGCTGCGATGCTTATGTGAAGAAGCTTCAACCTGATAAGCTCGAACCCAAATCGGAGAAATGTGTCTTCATAGGATACCCAAAGGAGACTGTTGGGTACACCTTCTATCACAGATCCAAAGGCAAGACTTTTTGTTGCTAAATTCAGAGTTTTTCTAGAGAAGGAGTTTCTATCGAAAGAAGTGAGTGGGAGAAAAGTAGAACTTGATGAGGTATCTATACCTGCTCCCTTATTGGAAAGTAGTACATCACAGAAACCGGTTTCTGTGACACCTACACCAATTAGTGAGGATGCTAATGATGATGATCATGAAACTTCAGATCAAGTTGCTACCGAACCTCGTAGATCAACCAGAGTAAGACCCACACCAGAGTGGTACGGTAATCCTCACTACAACAGGAACCCCCCTTCAGCAACGCATCGATGCGTTGTCGTATGTTCCTATATGCGTTGCTATGGTCTACACCAACGGATTTTTATGCGTTGTAGTTGCTGGTGTTGGAAGGGTCTACAACAACGTATATAGATTCATTGGTAAACAGCATGTACAAGCGTTGTAAGATAGCAACGTATATAGTTACAATTTAACAACACTTCATATGCGTTGGTGGCTACCCTACACAAAAGGATTTTCAAATGGATATAACAAATCATTGCAACAACCAGAAGCTTTCTAGATAGCAAGAACAATTAATGGTATTTCCAAAATAATTGGGTCAATTTGATAGTGCATAAAAACCACACAATATAACAAACAAAAAGGTATCATATATTATATGAAATATGTTGCATTACAAAGAATATGGTCAAAAGTTTACAAGATGTGAAACTATCTACTAGTAGTTGCCTAATTCTCAACTATTCTAAAACATAATGTCTGAAACATTGACCACAAAAATCACATTCTAATTGTTCATTAGCAGCCCCACTCCCGACCTTGGAATCAACATTTGAGCCATGCATCATCTATTCATCTTGTCAATCTACAACAATGAAAGAAATGAGATGAGAAACTAACAGTATAGAAAAGTAGGTCAACACATCAGTAGTAAAATTTAAAGGAGGAGCACCATACAAAGGATGAAGATGGCATCAGTAGCTCTGTACGCAGAAAAAGAGCCTACATTTGATAACCACTTTGATCATTGTGTTTTCTTATGAACAAATTTGCTATATGTCAAACCTTTAAAATAACAGACTAAGTAAGAAACAAGTTACCTCTCTTGAATAAAATCATTTGCTGACATACCACACGTCCTTCATTTCCTAAGAAAATTTGTTGTGGTCCAGAAAATACAAGTAGATGTGCCGGGGTTTCTGATCCACGGGCACCTATGGGACCGGCGAACCGGGTCCCTTTTGGTTCGGCAGGGGGCGGAGGTTGCGCAAAGAGCAGATCGAGGCGAAGCAAGCGGGCGGTTGGTCGTGCGAGGGGTAAATCGAGGTGAAGCACGCGGGCGATTTACCCAGGTCGGGCCGCAAGGATGCGTAAAACCCTACTCCTGCTTTGTGGATTGGTATTGATTTCTAGCTCGGGAGCGAGCGTGAGTGTGTGGAATTGTTGAACCTCGCGAGGGCTCTCGAGGTGGCCGACCCCCCCTACGTTGCACACGGGCCTCCTTTTATACTCAAGGGGTTACCGACATAGAGCAACGGGGGCCAAGGGCAAAAATGGAAAGGGTGCCGTGGGTAGGCACAGCTAGGTGCTGTAGTAGGCACAGCTAGCTGCTACAGTGTTATCATACCTAACCCTGACGGCAGGGGACAAGGGCATTAAATGCCCGTCTGTGTCGCCTAGAAAGCACCGAAAGGGACCGCTAGGGACGCCACCGTCTTGCCACGGTGGTTGTCTTGTCAGCGCCTGCGTGCCACCGCACGCCCCTAACTGCACAGCCTCCTGCCACGTGCGCTCGGGAGGGGCCCCGAAGCGACACGTGGGTGGATGTGCTGGAGCGCGGGCGTGGAGTGGGGGCTTGCCGCGGCAAGCGCCTTGCCGCGGCCGTCGACTTGTCGCTCACCGGGCCTTGTCGGGGCGCGTAGTGCGCCGCGGCAAGTTCCTTGGAATGCCTCGGACGGCCTTCCCGGCAAGCGCCTCTTGCCGGGGTCTTGGGAAGCTTCTGATGGCCTTCCCGGCAAGCTCCTCTTGCCGGGGTCTTGCCTTCTTCCCGGCAAGCTCCTCTTGCCGGGGTCTTGTCTTGAGTACTTTGTTCTTGAATGGTCTTCAGAGGGACCACAAGGAATCTTGGCGGTGACCTGGCAGGCCTTGCCGCGGGACGCTGTGACTGCCCGTGCACAAGTTCGGGGTACAAGGGTACCCCTACTCTAGTACACCGACAGGAGCCCCCGGGCCTGGGCCAGACACGGTGCCGAGCGCTGTTGGGCCAGGCCCAAAACAGTGCACGGGCACGCGCGGCCTAGGTCGCGCAGCACCTTCCTCCGCTTCCCCCGCGCCCTCCCCCCGAACGGCACGCGTTGAATGCGGCGTTGTGGGGGGGTCGTGGGGGTTCCTTCTCTCGAAATGCGGAACGTCCGCCCCCTTCCCCCTTTAAGAGCAGGGGAAGCGGGGGCAGTTGGCTCATTCGCCCGTTGCCGTTCCCAATCTCGGAAATCTCTGCCGCCCTCTCGCTTCCCCGAAGCAGAGAGAGAGAGAGCAGCGCTCCGCCCTCCGCCGCCGCCAGCACCACCAACGCCATCGACCCCCTCCACTGCTCCCGCCATGGCTCCGAAAGCCGACAGGGGGAAGACCGTGAAGACGACCGAGGCGCATCGGCTCGCGGCGCTGCGGAAGACGCGGGCTGTTTTCCCCCCAGGCTCGGCGCGATGGAGCTGAAGGCGGACTATTCTTTGTTCTGGTCGGCGGAGACGCGCGCGCATCCGCGCACAAGAGTTCTCCCCGCTGCCGCCTGTGAGACTACCCCAAATGGGTATGCCTTCTTCGCGTTGTTCTTCTATTGCGGGCTCTGCCCGCCCTTCTCTGATTTCTTCTGCGACGTCATGAACACCTATGGGTTTCACCTCCTCGACTTCACCCCCAACGTCGTTCTGACGATGGCAGTTTTCGCGCATCTCTGCGAAAACTTTGTCGGAGTTCTTCCCAATGTGGCCCTCTTCCGCCATTTCTTCACTCCTCGAGTAGAGAGAGGAGAGCCTCTATCCGGCGGGATTGCCTGGATTTCGAGGCCCGGCAAGAAGGAGACCTATCTGGAGGGAGGGTTCCGCGGCAAGTGGGAGGAGTGGAGGGCTGACTGGTGCTGGATTGTCGAGGAGAGTCCGCAGCCTTTCACCGCCCGGCGCCAAACCCCGGTGGCGCACGGCGACGACTGGAGCGACCTGGCCCCGGAGGACGACAGGCTGGGGATCGCCGTCACCAGGATCCTGCGTCTCCGGAATGCCGGGCTCACTGTCGGCGCGGTTGGCGCAGACTTCCTCCGCCGCCGCATCGCCCCCCTGCAAGAGCGGGGGAGGCCAACTTGGGAGTTCAAGAACGCGGCAGACATTATGAGGCTGCGGCCGGGCCTCAACTACAACTTCACAGTTCTGGAACTCCACGCGATGCTGCAGGAGCTGTTCAGGTATGACCCCCAGCATCCTGAGGTGTTCAGGTTGCCGGGGGCGTCGTGCCTTTGTGCAACAACTCCGCGCTCGACCGCATCCGTGCAATGATGCCGGAATGCGACTCGCACGGGATTGTGCCAACTTGGCAGGAGCCTGCCGACGAGGTCGTGCAGCAGTTCTTCGACAACTTGGTGGAAGTGGCTGTCCGCCTCGACGAGAAAGACGGCCTCACCCGCGACACCACTGATGCGGAGATGGCGCGCATCGCCACCAGGCTGGAGGAGGCGGCGGTAGCCGCAGCCGCGGGCGAGTTTGGGTTCACCACCGCGGAAGCACACGCGGCAGAAGTGGCGAGCTGTGGCGAGCAAGGGGAGTCCGCCGGCAAGGAGGGGCTTGCCGGGCAAGACGCCGGGCCGAGCGAGCCTACCAAAGATACAGGCAGCTCGCGGCAAGTCGACTCCTCTTCCTCCTTGCCTCCGGACGGCCCACCAGAATCAGAGGCCCCAACGCCGCCCCGGAGGCGTCTCCACAAGGTTGGCGACGAGGCGGGGCGGCAAGCGGGTCAACAGTCGCCACGCCGCGTGACGCGCTCGACCACGGCAAACACCGTTGCCGCGGGAGCGCCTCATGCTACGCCGGCAACTGGAGCGGGGTCCACCCGAACCACCGCTTCGGTCCCTGCCGCTTCCCGTGCCGTGCCGCCAGCCGAAGCGGGGTCTTCTCAGACCGCCACCACCGCACCCGCTAAGCGGCCGAGGGAAGCTTCTCCTCCGCCTCCTCGCTCTGGGAGCGCGCCGGGCTTCGACTTCTCCGCGCTGAGTTCCGACGAGGAGGATGACGAAGAGTAAGCTTCTCTTGCTGCATTCGCACTTCTTCGGTTCTTGCTTCTCAATTGCTTCTCCCTGAGCCTGCTCCTTTTCAGGACTCTGGCCCAGAGAGCGGTAAAGAGAGCTAAGGCCCCGGTGGTCATCGTCGAGGACGTGCCCACTGCGACAACAGGTGGCGCGCCCGAGACAACCTTGCCGGACCTGGCGACTTTCCTCCATGGCAGCCCCCAGCGTAAGTGTGTGAACTTTTTGCCGCGGTGAGGCGCGCATAGGTACTTGTCTTTGCTGATATCCGCTTGTTGCCTTGCGTAGGAGCAGAGCAGCCTCACCAGGAGCGTCTGGAGACAGCCCCCGGGCATGCCATCTACTTCAACTACGTCGCCCAGGGAAAATTCTCCGGCAAGAGATTCTCCGGCAGGGGGTGGCTCTCCGGCAAGGGGGAGCTCTCCGCCAAGGGACGGCGCCAGCATCCCCCCAGCGGCAGAGACCATGGCCACCGAGCCTAGCGCAGGTAATCTCCTTGCTTCAAATCTTCCCTTGGGTTCTTCTTCTTCTAGTCTCTTTGAGTTTTTGGCTGGATCTTGTTTGACTCTTTCCCCCTTTGCCGGCCATTAGACCCATCTGCTGCGGAGCGGATGGAGACCGAGGTCGCTGCTGAGGACGCAGCCGGTGGCGGTGACGCCGCCAGCGCCGAGGCCGCCGAGGCTGGCGCCGCGGCGGCTGGCGAGGGATCTGGCGATCGTACTGACGGCCCAGAGGCCGCAGGAGCGCCAGGCGCTGCACCGACCGCCGACCCGTCCGCCGAAGCCGCAGCGCCAAGCATCGAGGAGCCCCAGCCGGGCGTTTACTTGAAAGCCGGCGAAGGCGTCTTCATCAACCTCCCCTGGGCATCAAGCTCCAGGGCGCCGTTCGAGGGGGAGGTCTTCGACGGAGAAGTGCTGGCCTCCGCGGGGTTGAAGCTGGTCGACGCGCCAAGCAGCAGCAGCGACGAGCCCGAGGAGGAGCGGCTTCTGCGCAGGTTGATGTCGCTCTACCGCGCGCGACAAGCCAAGCTGGAGTCCCGCGAGGCGCTTGTCGCGAAGGCGGGAGCAGACATTGAGAAGCGCGCAGACGAGCTCGCGGGTTTCCATCGGGAAGCCGTCTGATCCTTGGCAGAGGAGCGGGAGCAGCTCGCTGAGGCGAAGAAGGCCTTTCTCCTCGAGAAGGCCGAAGCCGAAGAGCTGCAGCGACTTGCCGCCGTGAAGCTAGCCGCGGAAGTGGGCGAGCAGCCGTAGCGGAAGGTCGACCTCGACGCTCACGAGGAGGAGCTTGCCGCGCGCGAGGAGAAGCTGGGCGGAGCCCTCAAGCAAGCGGAGGACGCTGCCGCCGCTGCCGAGGCCGCCAAAAAGGTGCTGGAGATGAAGGTGGTGCAGCTGGAGGCTGACCGCAAAGCATATGGCGAAGAGCTCAGCGCCGCCAAGGACTCCAACGCCGCCCTCGAGTCGAGGCTGGTCGCTTTGACCAGGGCGCTGGACGGTGCTAAGGAGCGGGAGGCGGCCTTGAAGAAGGAGATCGATGCCGACAAGGCGTTGCTGGAGAGTGCTGCCACCACCCAAAACGCCTTTAGGGATACGGTGGAGCACTGGACAGAGAGCCTCGTGAACGCCGCCGGGGACATCGACAAGGAGCTGGCGCAGCTGGGGGTGGAGGACTTCGGGTACTCCTCCGACGAAAACCTCCAACCTAGCGCCAAGCTCACTGTGTTCTTCCAAGGCGTGGCGACGGCGCTCCAGCGGCTCCGGGATGAGATCCCGAAGCGGCTGGCCGACGAGTCGCGCGAGATCTGTGCGGGAGCCCTTCAGAAGGTGTTGATGAAGGTGGCCTTCCGCAATCCAGGCCTCCGCCTCCACAACGTCCTCAGATCCTTGCCGCCTGATATCGATCAGGAAGAGCTCAAGGCCCTTGTCGCACCCATTGTGGACAAGGTGAGCGGGATCAAGAGGATCGAGGGCGACCGCGTCGACTAGGTCGCCGGCTTCCTTCTTTCCTTGTCGCTGCTAGCTATGTTATAGAAAACATTTATTAGAGCTGCGACAAGCTATTTTGTAATATAATTTTCTTCTGGGTAGCCATTGCAATGTTATTCCCTTTACTTGACTCCTCCCTTTGTATGTTTTTGCCCTACGCTTTTAGGGAACTTGTCGGTGCAGGCATCCAGACCGCGAGCGCTGAGCGCGGAACTGGCGGTGCCGCTACCGGCAAGAAACCTTGTCGCAGCTAGCTGCAGCTCACTTAAGTTGCTGAGCGGGGCTCGAAGCAAAGTAAGGGCGCGGCTAGTGTAGCAACTAGCCGCAGCTAACTTACGTTGTTGAGCAGGCTCAAAACGATGCAAGGGTGCGGCTAGTGTAGCAACTAGCCGCGGCTCACCTAATGTTGTTGAGCGAGCTCGAAAGAACGCAAGGGCGCAGCCAGCTACGAGTTGGCTCCTCCGCGCACAGGTTTCCCATACAAAGTGCAGTCGTTCAAGGGAGATAACTTGGAATTTAAAAGATTTGGCTGCTCAAACTTTGGCAACTTAGCTTTTCTGTCGTTTGCTTCCCGGCAAGACGAAATTCTTGAACGACGCCTGGTCCATACCCTTCTCTTCTCCCCTCTCCCCCCGGCAAACTTGTGGGCAAGGGATCCTTTCTTTCCTTGGGAGAAGGAAGAAAAGAAAGAAGAGAAAATAAAGATAGAGAGCCTAGCAGCTCGTCAACGCTTGCCGTGGTGTTGGTGCTGCACAAATGTCAGATCATATATGCCAGAAATTAGAAAGCATAAAATCGACAAAATGTGCGGAGCACGCGGGCTCTACTGCGCACGGGATCTGCGCCCGGCCTCGTACAAAGGATTACATGCAACAGCGGCAAGACTTTGTACAAGAGGTGGTTGCCGGAACGGGTTCCGGCAACCGCGCCTTACGGGTAAAACTCACGAAGATGCTCGATGCTCCAGGAGTTGCTCACTGGGATGCCATCTTCAGTCTCAGGGCGGCCGGCGCCGGGCCCAGTGACTCGTTTCACCCGGTAAGGGCCTTCCCATTCCGGCGTCAACTTTGTATGTTTTTACCCCACGCTTTTAGGGAACTTGCCGGCGCAGGCATCCAGACCGCGAGCGCTGAGCGCGGAACTGGCAGTGCCGCTACCGGCAAGAAACCTTGTCGCAGCCAGCTGCAGCTCACTTAAGTTGCTGAGCGGGGCTCGAAGCAAAGTAAGGGCGCGGCTAGTGTAGCAACTATCCGCAGCTAACTTACGTTGTTGAGCAGGCTCGAAACAATACAAGGGCGCGGCTAGTGTAGCAACCAGCCGCAGCTCACCTAATGTTGTTGAGCAAGCTCGAAACAACGCAAGTGCGCAGCCAGCTACGAGTCGGCTCCTCCGCGCATAGGCTTTTCATACAAGGTGAGCCGATCCAGGGGAGATAACTCAAAAATTAGAGATCTGGTTGCTCAGGCTTTGGCAACTTATCTGTTATGGGTGTGTTGACGTGCATGGTGACCTTGGGCGCTCCGAGATCCACCAGCTCGATCTTGATCCAGCGAGCGCATGGTACCGTGAGTACCATGACGCTGCCGGTCCCGCGCCTCCTGAGATGGGCGCGGTGCATGCACGGACGCCGAGGTCTTGGAGTGCGCCCGGTCATTGTGGGAGCCGGCCACGCCGCCGATGGGCAGCGCAGCCTTGCCCTGGGACCTGGCAGCACCAAGAGTTCCCTCGTCGATGTGTGCCCTTCCGCCAGCGCCTGCCCCACCGTCCGTTTGCTCCGGCGGTGGGTGACTCGACGCGGACGGAGCAGCTGCCTCGGAAACTTTCTTCTTCGGCGGCATGTTGATGAAGATGGTGAAGATCGATGAAGAAGATGAAGATCTAGCCCGCAAGAACGCCGGATCTGATTCGCACAACTTCGACGCCCCCTACCTGGCGCGCCAGAGATGCCGGGGTTTCTGATCCACGGGCACCTATGGGACCGGCGAACCGGGTCCCTTTTGGTTCGGCGGGGGGCGGAGGTTGCGCAAAGAGCAGATCGAGGCGAATTAAGCGGGCGGTTGGTCGTGCGAGGGGTAAATCGAGGTGAAGCAGGCGAGCGATTTACCCAGGTTCGGGCCGCAAGGATGCGTAAAACCCTACTCCTGCTTTGTGGATTGGTATTGATTTCTAGCTCGGGAGCGAGCGTGAGTGTGTGGAATTGTTGAACCTCGCGAGGGCTCTCGAGGTGGCCGACCCCCCCCTACGTTGCACACGGGCCTCCTTTTATACTCAAGGGGTTACCGACATAGAGCAACGGGGGCCAAGGGCAAAAATGGAAAGGGTGCCGTGGGTAGGCACAGCTAGGTGCTGTAGTAGGCACAGCTAGCTGCTACAGTGTTATCATACCTAACCCTGACGGCAGGGGACAAGGGCATTAAATGCCCGTCTGTGTCGCCTAGACAGCACCGAAAGGGACCGCTAGGGACGCCACCGTCTTGCTACGGTGGTTGTCTTGTCAGCGCCTGCGTGCCACCGCACGCCCCTAGCTGCACAGCCTCCTGCCACGTGCGCTCGGAAGGGACCCCGGAGCGACACGTGGGTGGATGTGCTGGAGCGCGGGCGTGGAGTGGGGGCTTGCCGCGGCAAGCGCCTTGCCGCGGCCGTCGACTTGTCGCTTCCGGGAGCTTGTCGCTCACCGGGCCTTGTCGGGGCGCGTAGTGCGCCGCGGCAAGTTCCTTGGAATGCCTCGGACGGCCTTCCCGGCAAGCGCCTCTTGTCGGGGTCTTGGGACGCTTCTGATGGCCTTCCCGGCAAGCTCCTCTTGCCGGGGTCTTGCCTTCTTCCCGGCAAGCTCCTCTTGCCGGGGTCTTGTCTTGAGTACTTTGTTCTTGAATGGTCTTCAGAGGGACCACAAGGAATCTTGGCGGTGACCTGGCAGGCCTTGCCGCGGGACGCTGCGACTGCCCGTGCACAAGTTCGGTGTACAAGGGTACCCCTACTCTAGTACACCGACAAGATGCAAGATTTCAACAATTTAAAAACACTTCAAAGAAAATAATGAACACCGGTACGATGGCATTATATTTCTCCTAATTGCCCTGCACAAGTCCTGAATATCCATCGCTTATCCAAATAAGAATCTGCATAAACCAACACATGCTCATTTACTAAATTAACTAAGTTCTATAATAAGTGAGTACAGGGAAAATATGGCTTATATTTATTTATATAAAACCAAGACAAATTGTACAGAATAGGGAAAATCAGTAACTCAAATCTCTGCTTTGTGAGGCTATGTCAAAGCAGAATCATGCAGTTTCCACATCTTTCTGCAGAAGCTTCCCTAGCTATATATGTCATGGTCGTTCACTACAAATAAATACCCTTGTCATCATAAAAAGTTGAATTGTAACACAATCATCCAGGGAAAGGAAAATATTTTAATAAGATAAACTTGTCTACCTGCACGTGTATAGCAAAGAGCTCATTACCAATGTACAGGAAAATTTGGTACTGCTTATTCTCCATCAAACAGCTTGGTACAACACGAACCCCTTTCAGCAATACATAGGTAGCAATGGTAAATAAGATGATTTGTTACCTTGGACATTTACAGAACTCCGAGGGTAGCTGAAATGGAAAAGGGTAAGGATTCATAAGGGCGTCTACAATGGGGGTGCTTAAATAGGCACTAGGGATTAAAATCCCAGCTATTTTCACGACACCGACCAAATTCTTGGGCGCCCGATGCCACACTTGGAGCCGGACCCTTAGGCAATTTCTGTGATGGAATAAGCGCCTGGTTGGGCACAAGCTAGCCTCCTGTATAGGTGCTTAGTTAGGTGGCAGTAGTTAAGCGCCTAGTTAAGAGTCTTGGCATTGGACATGCCCTAAGAGTAATTAGGGGATTTTTTTCCTATACTTGAAGTAGTCATGATACCATAGTAGTGCTGATCAGTTCCTACAGTGTATCTCCCTATACGTACTAACTTCTAGTGTATTTTCAAGGATCCTGTACGCATTGCTCTTTGATGACAAGGCCACAACTAGGATATATATTTTAGATAAAACGACAGCCAGTTGAATGAGTGTGTGATGATCAACTTCACATTCTAATCTTGATTAATTATCCAACTTACTAGCAGCAATAAAATAAATAAAAGAAACTAATGCGTCCTAAGAAACAATTTGTATGAACAAGAGGATGCAAATATTCTGCTCGAATTAACACAGTAGATATATCAAAATTAATAAATCTCACTAGCACATCTTGCAGATGGTGAACTAAATATAAAATAGACACGTATAAAATTGAAATACCTAGAAAGGAGAAGCGGGTGGTTCAGCCTGCTGTGATCTACAACACCATGGTGGGTACCTATTGCAGAGTGCAGATGTTGAAGTAATAATAGGACATATAGTTAGAAGCAGAGGATCCAGCGCAAAAACATGGATTTGTCACTATGCTAGTGCCTGTGGTGGTGGATTAGGTAAGATCGACCAAGGGGATGAGATGGTGGGAGAAACAAAAAAAATAGGATTGTAGAACGTGCGATTACGGAGATGTAGTTGTGTGGTAGAGGCGGAAGCCGACCTAGTACGAGAACTGCTGCTGGAACTGAGCGGCGTCCTGCTCGGGATGGCGACGTCGCAGCCAGCGTACTCGCCGGAGTACACGCGGTTGTGCGGCTCCGATGCGAATCTAACCCAGATCTGTAACTTAGACATTTTGGCTGAGCTCCTCGCCGCCGCCCCAGATCATGGCAACCGGTGTCACAACCAGGTAGTAAGGCCATGAATCCACCCTCTGTAGACCCCAGCAGTAGCGGCCCCTCCAGTTATTTCTGGGAAGACATTGGCCCCTCCAAGTTTTGAGGGTGGAAAGGAGGAAGACCGTAGATAATTGAGGAGAAAGAGAGGAAGACGAGGAGGAGGTGGGTACGTGGAGGAGGCTAGCTTTTTTTCAGTCGATGGAGGAGGTTAGCTATTCGTGGGGAGGTGGGAGAGGTTGATCCCACGGCCCACCAACACATGTTGGCACACCGTTGCTACATAGGCGTTGCTATATGTGTGTTTTTGTTGTAGTGCCTGTTTTGGAGGTCATGCTACTAGATCATGATGAACCTACGAACTATGAAGAAGCGATGGTGAGCCCAGATTCTGCAAAATGGCTAGCAGCCATGAAATCTGAGATGGGATCCATGTATGAGAACAAAGTGTGGACTTTGGTTGACTTGCCCGTTGATCGGCAAGCAATTGAGAATAAATGGATCTTCAAGAAGAAGACTGACGCTGACGGTAATGTTACTGTCTATAAAGCTCGACTTGTTGCGAAAGGTTTTCGACAAGTTCAAGGGATTGACTACGATGCGACCTTCTCACCCGTAGCGATGCTTAAGTCTGTCCGAATCATGTTAGCAATTGCCGCATTTTATGATTATGAAATTTGGCAAATGGATGTCAAAACTGCATTCCTGAATGGATTTCTGGAAGAAGAGTTGTATATGATGCAACCAGAAGGTTTTGTCGATCCAAAGGGAGCTAACAAAGTGTGCAAGCTCCAGCGATCCATTTATGGACTGGTGCAAGCCTCTCGGAGTTGGAATAAACGCTTTGATAGTGTGATCAAAGCATTTGGTTTTATATAGACTTTTGGAGAAGACTGTATTTACAAGAAAGTGAGTGGGAGCTCCGTAGCATTTCTGATATTATATGTGGATGACATATTATTGATTGGAAATAATATAGAATTTCTGGATAGCATAAAGGGATACTTGAATAAGAGTTTTTCAATGAAAGACCTCGGTGAAGCTGCTTACATATTGGGCATTAAGATCTATAGAGATAGATCAAGACGCTTAATTGGACATTCACAAAGCACATACCTTGACAAAGTTTTGAAGAAGTTCAAAATGGATCAAGCAAAGAAAGGGTTCTTTCCTGTGTTACAAGGTGTGAAGTTGAGTAAGACTCAATGTCCGACCACTGCAGAAGATAGAGAAAAAAATGAAAGATGTTCCCTATGCTTCAACCATAGGCTCTATCATGTATGCAATGCTGTGTACCAGACCTGATGTGTGCCTTGCTATAAGTCTAGCAGGGAGGTACCAAAGTAATCCAGGAGTGGATCACTGGATAGCAGTCAAGAACATCCTGAAGTACCTGAAAAGAACTAAGGATATGTTTCTCGTATATGGAGGTGACAAAGAGCTCATCGTAAATGGTTACGTTGATGCAAGCTTTGACACTGATCCAGACGATTCTAAATCGCAAACCGGATACGTGTTTACATTAAACGGTGGAGCTGTCAGTTGGTGCAGTTTTAAACAAAGCGTCGTGGCGGGATCTACATGTGAAGCGGAGTACATAGCTGCTTCGGAAGCAGCAAATGAAGGAGTTCATATCTGATCTAGGTGTCATACCTAGTGCATCGGGTCCAATGAAAATCTTTTGTGACAATACTGGTGCAATTGCCTTGGCAAAGGAATCCAGATTTCACAAGAGAACCAAGCACATCAAGAGACGCTTCAATTCCATTCGGGATTTAGTCCAAGTGGGAGACATAGAAATTTGCAAGATACATATGGATCTGAATGTTGCAGACCCGCTGACTAAGCCTCTTCCACGAGCAAAACATGATTAGCACCAAGGCTCCATGGGTGTTAGAATCATTACTGTGTAATGTGTAATCTAGATTATTGACTCTAGTGCAAGTGGGAGACTGAAGGAAATATGCCCTAGAGGCAATAATAAAGTTATTATTTATTTCCTTGTATCATGATAAATGTTTATTTTCATGCTAGAATTGTATTAACCGGAAACATAATACATGTGTGAATACATAGACAAACAGAGTGTAACTAGTATGCATCTACTTGACTAGCTCGTTGATCAAAGATGGTTATGTTTCCTAACCATAGACATGAGTTGTCATTTGATTAACGGGATCACATCATTAGGAGAATGATGTGATTGACTTGACCCATTCCGTTAGCATAGCACTAGATCGTTTAGTTTGTTGCTATTGCTTTCTTCATGACTTATACATGTTCCTATGGCTATGAGATTATGCAACTCCCATTTACCGGAGGAACACTTTGTGTGCTACCAAACGTCACAACGTAACTGGGTGATTATAAAGGTGCTCTACAGGTGTCTCCGAAGGTACTTGTTGGGTTGGCGTATTTCGAGATTAGGATTTGTCACTCCGATTGTCGGAGAGGTATATCTGGGCCCTCTCGGTAATGCACATCACATAAGCCTTGCAAGCATTGTAGCTAATGAGTTAGTTGCGGGATGATGTATTACAGAACAAGTAAAGAGACTTGCCGGTAACGAGATTGAACTAGGTATTAAGATACCGACGATCGAATCTCGGGCAAGTAACATACCGATGACAAAGGGAACAACGTATGTTGTTATGCGGTCTGACCGATAAAGATCTTCGTAGAATATGTAGGAGCCAATATGAGCATCCAGGTTCCGCTATTGGTTATTGACCGGAGACGTGTCTCGGTCATGTCTACATTGTTCTCGAACCCGTAGGGTCCGCATGCTTAACGTTACGATGACAGTTCATTATGAGTTTATATGTTTTGATGTACCGAAGGTTGTTCGGAGTCCCGGATGTGATCACGGACATGATGAGGAATCTCGAAATGGTCGAGACATAAATATTGATATATTGGAAGCCTATGGTTGGACATCGGAAGTGTTCCGGGTGAAATCGGCATTTTACTGAAGTACCAGGAGGTTACCAAAACCCCCCGGTAACCTACTGGGCCTTAATGGGCCTAGTGGAGGAAGTAGAGAGGAGGCCAAGGGGCAGCCACGCGCCCCTCCCCCCAAGTCCGAATTGGACAAGGAGGGGGGGGCGGCGCCCCCCTTTCCTTTCCCCTCTTTCTCTCCTTCCCCCCAAGTCCTAGATCAACATGGAAAGGGGGGGAGTCCTACACCCGGTGGGAGTAGGACTCCTCCTGGCGCGCCCCTTGCCTGGCCGCACCTCCTCCCCCTTGCTCCTTTATATACGGGGGCAGGGGGCACCCCAAAGACACAACAATTGATCATTGATCTCTTAGCCGCCCCTCCACCATAATCCTCGATAATATTGTAGCGGTGCTTAGGCGAAGCCCTGCGACGGTAGAATATCAAGATCGTCACCACGCCGTCGTGCTGACGGATCTCTTCCCCGACATTCTGCTGGATCGGAGTCCGGGGATCGTCATCGAGCTGAACGTGTGCTAGAACTCGGAGGTGCCATAGTTTCGGTGCTTGATCGGTCGGGCCGTGAAGACGTACGACTACATCAACCGCGTTGTGCTAACGCTTCCGCTTTTGGTCTACGAGGGTACGTAGACAACACTCTCCTCTCTCGTTGCTATGCATCACCATGACCTTGCATGTGCGTAGGAATTTTTTTGAAATTACTACGTTCCCCAACACTTGTGATGGGCTAAGTTGGGACACCCATGCAGGGTTTGAACTTTCGAAAGTCGTGCCCGCGGTTATGTGGCATATGGGAATTTGTTAATGTCTGGTTGTAGAGAACTTGACACTCTACTTAATTAAAATGCATCAACCGCGTGTATAGCCGTGATGGTCTCTCCTTGGCGGAGTCCGGGAAGTGAACACGGTTCTTGTGTTATGCTTGAACGTAAGTAGTTTCAGGATCACTTCTTGATCACTTCTAACTTCTCGACCGTTGCGTTGCTTCTCTTCTCGCTCTTATTTGCGTATGGTAGCCACCACATATGCTTAGTGCTTGCTGCAACTCCACCTCATTATACCTTACCCTAACCATAAGCTTATATAGTCTTGATCTCGCGGGTGTGAGATTGATGAGTCCTCGTGACTCATAAATACTTCCAAACAGTTGCAGGTGCCGATGATACCAGTGCAGGTGACTCAACCGAGTCCAAGTGGGAGCTCGATGAAGATCTTGGTCATTGTTATGTTTAGTTTCCTGTTGATCAATAGTGGAGCCCAGTTGGGACGATCGGGGATCTAGCTTTTGGGGTTGTCTTCTTTTATTTTGGTTCCGTAGTCGGACCTTGATTGTACTTTGGATGATGTATGTTTAACTTGTTATTTGTGTGAAGTGGCGATTGTAAGCCATCTCTTTATCCCGTTCTTATTCGGTACATGGGATTGTGTGAAGATTACCCCACTTGCGACTAAACCACCATGCGGTTATGCCTCTAAGTCGTGCCTCGATACGTGGGAGATATAGCCGCATCGTGGGTGTTAGAAGTTGGTAATCAGAGCCATCCCCGACCTAGGAGCCTCCTGCTTAATCGAATCTCTGACGTTGTTGAGTCTAGAACAAAATGTTTTGAGTCTTAGGATTATATATATCAGAGAGTAGGATTATTTTTACTCCTCAGTCCCTTCGTCACTCTAGTGAGGCCTCCTGACATAGAAGTTTTGACTCTTCTCTCCTCAAATTTCACGAAAAAAATTTTAGGATCACGCGGGTATCTTGGAATCGCTCCGATAGTCTTGTGACGAGAACATTGTTCTTGGTGCCTCCTGACATTTAGGGGTTGTGGCAGTGTCCCGGGGAGTTGAGCTTCGAGGTGTTGTCGTCGACATTTTATCATTACAGTTCTGGAATACCTGTGTTTCGCCGACATCGAAAATCTCTTTTATGTAGTTGTTGGTGAGATAACCTCGATGCCATCCAATATTGGGTCGGGAGTTCGGGAGTATTGCCATAACTCGTATAACGGATGCTTTTCGAAGGTTGAGGTACATGATTTCCGAAGGTTTCTTGGTTATGTGTTGAAGGATGGATACAACTGGATTTAGGGATTGTTAGTTTGGGTGCGATATTATACTTCCCCTGTATCCCCAACACCTGATTGCATAACCAGAAAGTTTCGTGTGTTTTATAAGTGGGAATTCAAGTATCTCGTAGGATATCTTTCCAACAGACACATGATACGATATGGGATCTAACATATGTTTGTTTCTGGCTTTTTTTTGCAAGCCAATCCTTTGTTTTGTTTTGAGTTGTGGTATTCGAGTTGCTTCAATGTCAAGTGTTGATTCCATACCTTTCCTAAGCAGTGTTCTCATATATCTATGTGGATGCTAATCTTTCTTGTTTATCAAGATTGTCATGTTAATTCTTTCCAACCGGTGTGCTTCTCTTCAAGTGGATCCGATCATTTTCAACATCCGCGAGATCAGTTCTAAGCTTTTTCTCAACGGTGTTCGTTTCATCCATCCCCAAGTTGCCTTTTTTCCTCCCTCCCACCCTTTTTCTTCAAGGACTCAGAATTCTTAATCAAATATCCATTTTATTCATGTGAAGTCTCTTTATTCTTTTCTCTCAATGTTCTTATCCGGTGATTCTCGGAACGGCACTAACAGAGTTTCAAGTTCATCACTCTTCGTTCTCTTTCTTCTCCGGTGGATTCAATTCAAACTTTTGTTGTTGATCATATCCTTTTCCTTGTTTCAAATGCTTTCCCATGCCGTTGCATCTCTTAATCGCTCACCTCTCTCTATTCATGTCCGAAGTGCCGAAGATATCTCAGAAGATTCATGTTTCCATTCTTAATCCGTTTGAGCTATTTTGAGGTTGTTATCTCTTTTGAGGCATTTAATTCAACCGGTGCAATCTCTCTTTTCAAGCAAACTTTTCAATGGTGTTTCTCTTGAGTGGGCCCTAACCCACAGGTCTTTTCCCAGGATCTTACCTGGCTCTTCTGATTTTTTCGGAATTATTCTCAAATTCATTTCAAAGTTTGACGTAAGAATGAATTATCATCCGTAAAATGTCTTTCTCCAAGATCTTTCAATTTTTTTCATCTTTGGCTCAACCTCTCCTATTTTAATCATTCCGGAGTGTCTCAACAATTCTTGATGGTATTTCTCGCCGTCATTCGGGGAGTTTGAAGACCAAAGAAGTGTTTTCCTCCAAATCTTATCTGTTCGCTCAAAGATTCATGGTTCAAGCTTGATGCCATCCTCTCATAATTGTTTTCGATTGTGAGAATTCTTTTCAACCATTCGGAGCAATCCAAGAGTCTTTTAAGTTTGATTCTCCGGAGCCCTTCATCTTAGAATTATTCATTCTCAACATTCATCTCTCTTTCCCCAATCTTACCGGTGCATCGTTCAAATATCCTCTAATCAGTTCATGATCTCTCCGTGCTCATGTATCTAAATTCCCTCAAGTATTTTCATTCATTTCTAATTCTTCCCGATGAATTCTGCCTTTGCTTCGCTCTTTTTTCAAATCTTACGGTTGTTCGTTCAAGATTTCTCTTCCTTCTTTATCATATCAATTTATTCGTTGGTTAAATCCTACCGGTGGTCCATTAACTTCACGCTATATCTCTCTTAATCGTTTCTACGAGAATAAGTGGTATGCCAAATCCGTTGCTTGTTATCAATTTAAGTTGATGAAGGATAAGCATAATGTAATTCTTATTCTTGTTTCATCGACTGAATCCAATTTCTTATTCCGAAGGTTCATCAAAATTCTTGATCTCACTTTTTCATCTTTCTTTTCTGGAGTTCCATGTTTTTCCGCATTATCTCATCGCGAAACTCCATCTAAATCATCGCAAGGCCTCACCTTGTGTTTTCAACTTCTCTTTCCTTTTGTTTGACCATCCTTTTGTTACCGGAGTTCTTCTTGGAGGCTCTACATGGTGGTTCGTCAAGGATTCTTTTCATTCTTCAATTGTTCTTCAAGATTTCTCTCGGAGTTATGATCCGCCAAAGCTATATACTCAAAATTAAACGTGGTGCAAAACACATGTTTTGTTTTGAGGAGATCAAGTATTCCTCTTCTTGAATTCCGAAGTGCAATTCTTTCTACTGTATCATTTGAGGTGGTGTTATGTCATTCTTGATAATTTGAGTTTATGTTTCATGATTCACATGTTGTCAAGAATGAGGTATTTTAAATCCATCAATCTCTTCGTTGGAGTGATCTTGGGTTATATTTCACCTAAAGCCTTCCATAAGGAATGTTGCTTATTGTGGTGTCTATCGATAATCCAAGTTTCCTCCTATTCTCGCGGTGAAAGGAGTTTTCACCTCTTCATTGCTCTCAAGCAATCAATTGTTTTCCGTTAGTGGCCGGTTGTCGCCTCATAATTTTGACACGTTTTCCATAAGACCACAACAAGCTTGTTCTTTTGTTGTTGATTTTTTTTCAACAACTCCGTTCAATCCTTCTTTTAAGGATGCTCTCTCAAATTCATTCGAGGTAGAAGATGTTGTTTTCTTCTTCGTTACTTTCAATCCGTTCTATCTTTTGTTCCAGAGGCATTGTGATGTTGCACGCTTCGACCCATCATCCCATTTTTTGGCAAAGATCATGTACTTTCTTTTGCTTATCCATTCAACCGGAGTGTCGTGCCCTCTTTTCAAGTTCTTCCTATTCTGTCAAGTTTTTCCTCCCTTCTCAACTAGAGTGCTGTCTGAAATCTTTCTTACCCCTTGTGCCATTCTTTCAATAGTTTCGGAGGCAGTGTGTTGTTGATTTCATCAAGTATCCTCTCATCTTGTCAAGTTCATATTCTATGCCTTCCATTTCCAACCGGAGTGTTGTCATAATTGATCTTTATCGTTTCTTGTACATCTCGTTTCAACTGGAGTGCTTGCATGTACTTCTTGTCCATTGCAACCCTTTTCTTATGTATTTCAACCTCCAAGGTTCTAGTATTGTTCCATGTTTCCTCTTTTCCAATGGAGTGTTTTCAACTTTGTTCATGTTCGTTGTTTTCTTTCTTTAAATTTGTCCAACCTTGCAATGTTCTTTGGTTTCACTCATTTGTCAAAGAAGCAACTTCGTTTTACCTTTTCTCTTCCTCTTCCGTTTCTCTCCGATGTCATCCTAGATCTTGGGACGAGATCCTCTTGTAGTGGTGGAGTGTTGTAACACCCCGAAACCGATGCGCCAGGTGTCTTCCAGTTATTCGTTGTTGTTGCCTTCTAATCCGCTTGCATGTTGCATCTTGCCATGTCATCATCCGCATTGCATCCGCATGTTTTCAAAACTTGCATTCGTCCGGGTCCACTACATCACGACACTACAAAGACGACATGCATCTGTTGGTATAAGTGAGTATCGCCGACACTTTTTTTGTCCCAAAATATACCGACACACAGTATGTTAGTGTTGTTTAAGCTTGTAACACACTATCTGTCACCAAAGCTCACAAAAACACCGACGAAATTTCTATCAGTAGATAGAAGCATTACCGATTGTTTGTGTGTCATCGATTCATGGGGACACAAAAAGTGTCGGCTTTGCGCTTCAGCCATGTCCGAAAAATATGGCGCGGGAAGAGAGCGAGGCGCGCGCCATAGGAAACACTCGATTCGCACCAGACCATCAAAATAAAAGAAAAAACACGTTCCTAAGCAGACCCCAACATGTTCGATCGATCCCCAATCTCACCCCCTCCCCTCTCTCTCTCGCGACCCACACACCCTAACCCTAACCCGACTGCGCCGCCGCGCCCGACATGGGCGCCGCCGCGCCGCCGCCCCAACCCACCAACCGGTCCCCTTGCGCCACCACATCTCGGACCGCGGCCTCCCTTCCCTTAGTCCGCAGTAGCAGCAGTGTCGTCTAGGACGGAGGAGCACCGTCCGCCGCCGAGGAGCAGGAGCGCGGTCCGCAAACAAGGATCCGCTGCGCGCCGGGAACATCAGCATCATACGCCGGAGGATCCTCTGCACCGACTACTGTTGAGGAGGAGCCCGCTGTTCTTCTTCCTTCAGCGGCGACCCCTGTCACGGCCCCGCCTCCAGATTTCAACAAGTAAGATGCAGGTTTTTTTTCCTTACCTATCTTCTCGTGTGTTGCTATATGGAGTTCACATTTAATTGTGAATGATTTATAACCTGATGGCATGCCTTGCGTGATTACATCCAGGAGGTTCCACGTCTAGGAAATGGCATTATTGGTGTGGTGTTGTTCTGTTTTCTCAATGAATATGAGTCGCTCGATGGATGGGAATTGCTACTGTAAGTCATCTCAGAAACTAGTATTGACCCCCTAAAAAAGGAGTATTAATACAATACGCAAAATTATTAGGCTGCAGATAGTATGGGGTATATCAGTACATGACATAAAAAGTAGTAAATGATATGCCTGATAATGTTTGCTTGTCTTTGTCAGGTTTTTTAATTTTCTTTTTGAGTGGCTTCACACATATGTGCTTTTCTGCTGTACTGTATTGCGCCACAAAGACAATACTCGCAGGGATTCTGAAAAATAACTTGAAGCATGCCCATTAGTTAGTAGAGCATATTTTGCATTGCATCCATGACTTTCTTAGTACGTGTGTTCACTTCTAGGTCACTGCATCATGTGAAAAAAAACTGCCGATGCTATAATTTCTCAAAGAAAAGGAAGTTCATGTGAAGAACCATGGCGACACATGTGAGAAAAATATATTTGAGTCAGATATATATATATACATATATAAATGGATGGATGTAATGTTCATAAAGACAGTCTATTTGTTCTTTTTTGTGAGGGAAAGACAGTCTGTTAGTTGTTAGTTAGAAAACTTATAAAGAAGATAGTCTGCAGTAAATGTGTATAAAAAATATAGGTCAATGATATACTGTGATAATACCTCCTTGTTTTTGTCTGCAATAGTTGATTAATTTTTTAGGGTGTTCAAAAAAACACTTCATGAGCTTCTTTTTGAATTGCTGAATAGATTTGTTTTGTTTTAGTCTGAAGTCCAGCAAGTGTGCTTCACGTGCTAGATTTTCCTGCGATTCAAAATCCTGCCCACCTATTCTGAACCCAAATCTATATTATCCACACATCAAGCCTATGAAGGCCCAGTGGCTTTGATGCACACCCATTACTCAATAAGAAAAGTAGAACAACCTATAAACATAGGAAAGATTAACGTGTGTGCGCTTGTTTGCCTTTTAATTTGTATAGGTGACCTGGTTTTCTACTGTCAATTTTGACTCAGCTTGAATGTCTAAATAATGAACCTTTTTTGCACATGACATTTATGAATTCTCTCCTCACGGCAGCAGGTAATTTTCTCATGGATGTTTGCACAGGACTTTGTTATTGCTTCCATACTAGTTTTGTTCAGTTGGTCAAGGTGGTGCTCCCTCTGGAGTACAGAACAATACCAGTGGAGATGCGTGGAGTACGCTATGCCATCCTGTGACCAAAACCATTGGCTGCTACTGACGACGTGAGGTGATCTTCTTATATGTTCAATTCTTCAATTGTCATTTGAAATCCTTGGACTAGTGGCTGGGATTGTATTAGTTATTCGGAGATACCTATTTGTATTGACGGTCAATTAGTAAGTTGAACATAGCCCTCTTGTTATAGCCCAAGTGTTGTTTTACTTCATTTTCGACAAATCAACATAACACCAAATATTGAGATTTCTAATATGTTGGGGAAGATTGTAAACCTACCTGTGATCCTTTTGTTTTATCTGTTTATGCCGTCAAAACAGGCACTGAGGGTTAGCCTTACGATTGTGTATGGTCCATAGTAGTGCCTTCTGTGTATGTCATGTCTATGACTTTTCGTTTTCCTGTACTGGATATCTTGTTCTTTCACTCCTAATACGTAGTCTTCTTATAATCTAGGTGCTCATTATTTCTACTTGTTTATTGTCTCACAGATCACAAGTTTAATGTTCGAGTATTGAATCAAGAAATCTTCCGAATCTGTTAACATAGCCTCCACTTACTGTATGCTCAAGTCTCTTTGTGGCATATCAGATTTTAACTTCTGTTTTAGTCTGCTCAAGTGGAGAGGTCCGTGCAATTCAGAAATCAAAGTCACAAAATCAGTACTGTATGCCCACTTCTCCTATCCATATTTTCATAACTATGTTTCCTATATTTTTATAACTATGTTTCTTAATTATATTTGTTAGGTTTTCTAATTACTAGGGAAAATAAATTTGTTGCAGGCTGAAGATCTTGGCTATGACCCGCGGAGAGATGAAATATTTATCAGAGCACATATCCGTAAAATTGGAGTTCCTACCGCACAAGCAGAGACACTAATTGTTAGTCAGACATACACATCATGTGTTATTCTTTAGTACATCCATGCATGTGACTGCATATCAATTGATCCCGAGTATTATTCTTGTTAACTTTTTTCCATGAGATGACACTGCTATGATTTGTTTGATGGGTCAGGAAGACATAGGTTCAGAATGGGCATGATAACGTGATACTAAATCTTTGTTATAGCTGAACTGAAGCGTGCTTTCTTTTAAAGATCAGCCACAAAAAAAAAATACTTGACCATTATTTTTAGGGAACCATTTTTAGTTCAGTCCACATATTACGATTACACCCGACTCCTTTTTTTTAGAGAAACATAGTTGTTGTAGCTTCTGCAGCATTTGTTTAGTTTCAGGATTTTAACCATAGCAAAAAATAACATATGCAAACCTCTATTGTATACCACACAATGTTTCATAGCATGCATGAACCAGAACACAAGCAATGTCCTGTAAATTGACTTGTTTTCACCAAGTGCACTACTACATATATGACTGCAATCTCTGTGATTTTTTGCCGATTCAGTAACTTTGAATGTAATCTCTGAAACCACAGTAAAGACCTTACTCATGTTGTCTTAGAAAATACCTGATTGCTCATCAACAAATTCAGACATTTTTATAGTAAGCCATTTGTGATATGCTAGCTGCTATGCTGACTTTGCTTTATATATTCTAATAAGGTTATTTTTGTAACTTGAATCTTTGCATAATTATAGTCTTTTTTTTAGATTACTGGCTTTATTTTTCAGATCCTTTATTTAGTAGATAAAAAGGCCTCTTTGTTTTATGTTTCAAATCTAATAGTAAAGAAAAAGACATGCATAATTTTTACTAGAGAGCTCATGCAGTCAAGTATCTATTTACTTTTCTTGTAAGCAAGCTGGTATGTTGTACACCTTCTGTTTCTTGGGCCTTTGGACTCAAGGGCAACTCATGAATTTGCAGAAATTGTATTATTTCTAAGATTGCTGAAACATATGAGTTCTTTTGTAGGGACAAATGATAGAAAGTAGCAAGTCCACTAGTTGATTGAAGATGTCCTCGTGATTGTTTTTGTTGAGAACATGGATGAAACATTTTGTCCATATGGAGCTTGATTTGGCTTGGCGATTGATGAGTTGGTCTTCCATAATATTCTATAGCAGAGCAGTGATCAAGCACTTGATCTCTTAGGAACTTTGCCATTCTGTTTGTAACATGCCTATCGGATATCTAACTTGTGTATTTCCTTAATGGTTGTAGCTAACTTTTGTGAGGTTGTGAAGAAAACTAATGAATCTTGTGTGTGTGTATTGAATGAATGCATTAATCAATGATATCTTGTGATGAACAAAAGAGTACAATTGTTTGTATATGTATTGCGTAGTGAACATGAATTGAATATTATGAATGCAATTTCATTCAAAATATGGCAGCAAATGTGTCGGTAGAAGAATAGAACGTCGCACTATCTGTTCGCATAGCGCACTGACACACAAACTGCCGGCGTAGCAATGGACGTTGCATAATCTGTCGGCATAACATAGTCTGTCGGTGTAGAAATGTCTGTTGCTGTAGATCTCACCAACGTTGTCATACTATCTGTTGGCAAAAACCTTTCCCGGCAGGACTATAGGCGACAACTTCGTTCTGTCGGAAAAGGTTTTTGCCGACACTAAATGTGTCGCCTTAGGTGGCCTATGCCGACAGACTATTTGACGCTGCTTTGAGTGTCGTGGTGTAGTGGTCTCCCAGTTCTCTCCGTTGTCCGTTATGAGCCCAGACACACCTGCACGCGCCCGCGGCACGTCTGAAATATTATTTTATAGGTGGCCGGAAAATGTTCTCGAAATGGGTTGAAAGTTGGCATGTGGTGTTTTTATGTTGTCAGTAGATTGCCTGCCAAGTTTCATCGCATTCGGAGTCCGTTTGACGCCCAACGGTTAACTATAGCGGCATTATAGCCGGTCTTTCGTCGGATGTTTCGGTCCCCTAAACGGCCGTCGGGCCTCCCTCTTCTCTCTCTCTCTTCTCAGCCAAACCACACACTTGACCTCGTCCACCTAACCCTCTTTGCACAGTGCATAGACCCCTCTCGCGCGTCCGAAACTTCCCCGAACCGGACCCGGGCAGTCGTCACTGATGGGTCCGGATCATCCCCAAACATCTATAAAACATCTCTGTTTTTCTTTTTGGTCTCCCTAGCCTATTTTTCCCGACCGTCTGATTTCGATCGGAGGGACTCGGTAGCCCATAACCTAATCCCCTACCTATATATGAGCCTAACCCTAATCCTAGGATGTCCCATCCGTCCATTCCGCCCACCGCCGCCAGCCCACTTGGTCTCCTCGGCTTCCTCACCGAGCCAACCACCATCCATCCCGATCCACCTCCCTCCAACCAAAGCCTCCGACCGCCTCCCATGATTTCCGCGCCACCAAAAATCCCCATCAGCCACAGCCCTCGTCCTCGTCAGCCCCATCACTGCCGGTGACCTCAACCACCACGGCGTCGCCCTCATCCATCAGGCCAGGACCCCTTCGTGCCCTCTCCTTCCCTTCCTACTTTCCCGTTCTTCTCTCTCTCTCTCATATGGAGCTCTTTGTCTCCCAGAAACCACCCACGACCGACGACCTCGAGCTGCCATGGATGGGCGCCACCAAGTCCAACCACAAACGCCGGGAACCGCTCCGCCACGACCTCCTCCGGCCTCGTCTGCCCCATCCCCGCTGAAGGCCCGCCGTTGTCGCTCTGGTTCGGCATGACCAGCGCGACAAGTTCTTCTACCTCACGCTCGTCCTCGTCTCCTCTCGACCCCGAGCCTGTCATCGCTCGCGCCTCCGCAACCCTCCGCCGCTCCTTGCCGTTCCGAACGGATCCGGCTGCATCCGCGCCATCCCCGTGCATGTGCCGTCGTGCCTCATCGTTGGCTGGCTGCGAGTCCCAGCCCCAGCGCCGCCGGCCGGCCATCAAGTCTGCATCCTCTGCTTCGAGCGACAGAGGGTAACGGGCCATGACCGCGTTGACCAGTCGCCTTGTTCGATCCGCATCAACCCGCAATTGGGCCGTGTCTCCCGAAGGCCCAGCCTGCTCCTCCGCGGACCCAGCAACCGCGTCCTCCCGCGGGTCGCCTTCCCAACCGGGCCGAGGCCCATGGGTGAGCAGCCCCAAGCGCCCTCCTTTTTTCCATTGTTGGGCCAGCTAGATACGACCCGATGTGTTTTTTCCCTGCTGCGAATTTGTCTATTACCCACAGGAATGTTTGTTTTACAGAAAAGCCCTCCAACATCATGCATATCATAACTCACCAACCGTGCATCGGATCTAAATAAATTATATATGCAACTTGCTTAGAATCTCGTCTAGTTTCAAAATATGTTGCCTTCATCCATGTTAAAAATGTTGTTTGTTTAAATTCGCCTATTGCCATGTTAAAATGCTTTAATTCATAACTAATTAACCATAGCTCCAAATTTAATAAACTTTATATGTAAATGGGGTAGAAAAATGCCTAGTTTAACATGGTGGCTTTACTTTGCATGTTTAACAACTCTAAAATATGGTTTAGGGCAGAACAGTACCAAATTCATAATATGCATATGAGGATTTTTCGGAATTGTTGTTTGTTATATCCGGCCTCATTTAAACTTGTCTAGATAGGTAGTTTTCTTATGCTTCATCTCTTGCCATGTTTAACAACATTTAATATTGTTGGGTTCCTAAACGAGAGAGAACTAAATAATTGATGTGGTGTTTCGTCAATACGCAACTCGTTGCATATTGACCCCACTTAATTTGTAGTATTGTTTGTGCACTTTGCCATGCCATGCCTCATTAAACCGGACGTGCATCATACTTGGTTGTGCATCATGCCATGATTATGTGTGCTGGTTGTTTACCATGTTGTTTGCCTCTTTCCGGTGTTGCTTCTTCGGGTTTGTTCCGATAACGTCGCGTTTGTGAGGATTCATTCGACTTTGTCCGTTTGTCTTCTTCATGGACTCGTTCTTCTTCCTTGCGGGATCTCAGGCAAGATGACCATACCCTCGAAATCACTTCTATCTTTGCTTGCTAGTTGTTCGCTCTACCGCTATGTCGTGCTACCTACCACTTGTTATATCATGCCTATGTTATCGCTTTTGCTCAGCCCCTCATATAGCGTTGTTAGTTGCAGGTGAAGATGAAGTTTGTTCCATGTTGAAACATGGATATGTTGGGATATCACAATATCTCTTATTTATTTAATTAATACATATATATACTTGGTAAAGGGTGGAAGGCTCGGCCTTATGCCTGGTGTTTTGTTCCACTCTTGTCGCCCTAGTTTTCGTCATACCGGTGTTATGTTCCTTGATTTTGCGTCCCTTACACGGTTGGGTGTTATGGGAACCCCTTGACAGTTCGCTTTGAATAAAACTCCTCCAGCAAGGCCCAACCTTGGTTTTACATTAGCCTAACAACCTATACCTTTCCCTTGGGAGTAATTAACCCGAGGGTCATCTTTATTATAACACCCACGGGCCAGTGCTTCTCCAAGCGTTGGTCCGAACCGGGCAGCTTGCGGGGCCACTTCGGGGCAACTTGAGGGCTGGTTTTTTTACTCGTAGCTTGACCTATCCGGTGTTGCCCTGAGAACGAGATATGTGCAGCTCCTATCGGGATTGTCGGCACATCGGGCGGCTTTGCTGGTCTTGTTTTACCATTGTCGAGATGTCTTGTAACCTGGATTCCGAGACTGATCGGGTCTTCCCGGGAGAAGTAATATCCTTTGTTGACCATGAGAGCTTGTGATGGGCTAAGTTGGGACACCCCTGCAGGGTTTGAACTTTCGAAAATCATGCCCACGGTTATGTGGCAGATGGGAATTTGTTAATGTCCAGTTGTAGAGAACTTGACACTTAACATAAGTAAAATGCATCAACCGCGTGTGTAGCCGTGATGGTCTCTTCTCGGCGGAGTCCGGGAAGTGAACATGGTTCTTGTGTTATGCTTGAACGTAAGTAGTTTCAGGATCACTTCTTGATCACTTCTAGCTTCTCGACCATTGCGTTGCTTCTCTTCTCGCTCTTATTTGCGTTAGTTAGCCACCACATATGCTTAGTGCTTGCTACAGCTCCACCTCATTACCTTACCCTTCCCATAAGCTTATATAGTCTTGATCTCGCGGATATGAGATTGCTGAGTCCTTGTGACTCACAGATACTTCCAAACAATTGCAGTTGCCGATGATACCAGTGCAGGTGATTCAACCGAGCCCAAGTGGGAGCTCGACGAAGATCTTGGTCGTTGTTATGTTTAGTTTCCTGTTGATCAATAGTGGAGCCCAGTTGGCACGATCAGGGACCTAGCTTTTGGGGTTGTCTTCTTTTATTTTGGTTTCGTAGTCGGACCTTGATTGTACTCTGGATGATGTATATTTAACTTGTTATTTGTGTGAAGTGGCGATTGTAAGCCAACTCTTTATCCCATTCTTATTCAGTACATGGGATTGTGTGAAGATTACCCCACTTACGACTAAACCACCATGCGGTTATGCCTCTAAGTCGTGCCTCGACATGTGGGAGATATAGCCGCATCGTGGGTGTTAGAAGTGTTGGGGAACGTAGTAATTTCAAAAAATTTCCTACGCACACGCAAGATCATGGTGATGCATAGCAACGAGAGGGGAGAGTGTGACCTACGTACCCTTGTAGACCGACAGCGGAAGCGTTAGCACAACGCGGTTGATGTAGTCGTACGTCTTCACAGCCCGACCGATCAAGCACCGAAACTACGGCACCTCCGAGTTTTAGCACACGTTCAGCTCGATGACGATCCCCGGACTCCGATCCAGCAAAGTGTCGGGGAAGAGTTCCGTCAGCACGACGACGTGGTGACGATCTTGATGTTCTACCGTCGCAGGGCTTCGCCTAAGCACGGCTACAATATTATCGAGGATTATGGTGGAAGGGGGCACCGCACACGGCTAAGAAAAGGATCACGTGGATCAACTTGTGTGTCTAGGGGTGCCCCCTGCCCCCGTATATAAAGGAGCAAGGGAAGGAGGCCGGTCAGCCCTATAGGCGCGCCAAGGAGGAGTCCTCCTCCTAGTAGGAGGAGTAGGACTCCTACTAGGAGGGGGAAGGAAGTGGGGAGGGAGAAGGAAAGGGGGGCGCCGCCCCCCTCTCCTAGTCCAATTCGGACCAGGGGGGAGGAGGCGTGCAGCCCACCCTGGTTGCCCTTCTCTCTCTCCACTAAGGCCCATATGGCCCATTACTTCTCCCGGGGGGTTCCGGTAACCCTCCGGTACTCCGGTTTTCTCCGAAATCACCCGGAACACTTCCGGTGTCCGAATATAGCCGTCCAATATATCAATCTTTATGTCTCGACCATTTCGAGACTCCTTGTTATGTCCGTGATCACATCCGGGTCTCTGAACTAACTTCGGTACATCAAAACTCATAAACTCATAATATAACTGCCATCGAAACCTTAAGCGTGCGGACCCTACGGGTTCGAGAACAATGTAGAGATGACCGAGACATGTCTCCGGTCAATAACCAATAGTGGAACCTGGATGCTCATATTGGCTCCCACATATTCTACGAAGATCTTTATCGGTCAGACCGCATAACAACATACGTTGTTCCCTTTGTCATTGGTATGTGGTATGTCACTTGCCCGAGATCCGATCGTCGGTATCTCAATACCTAGTTCAATCTCGTTACCGGCAAGTCTCTTTACTCGTTTCATAATACATCATCTCGCAACTAACTCATTAGTTGCAATGCTTGCAAGGCTTATGTGATGTGCATTACCGAGAGGGCCCAGAGATACCTCTCCGACAATCAGAGTGACAAATCCTAATCTCGAAATACGCCAACCCAACATTTACCTTTGGAGACACCTGTAGAGCTCCTTTATAATCACCCGGTTATGTTGTGAAGTTTGGTAGCACACAAAGTGTTCCTCCGGCAAACGGGAGTTGCATAATCTCATAGTCATAGGAACATGTATAGGTCATGAAGAAAGCAATAGCAACATACTAAACGATCGGGTGCTAAGCTAATGGAATGGTTCATGTCAATCACATCATTCTCCTAATAATGTGATCCCGTTAATCAAATGACAACACATGTCTATGGTTAGGAAACATAACCATCTTTGATTAACGAGCTAGTCAAGTAGAGACATACTAGTGACGTTTAGTTTGTCTATGTATTCACACAAGTATTATGTTTCCGGATAATACAATTCTAGCATGAATAATAAACATTTATCATGATATAAGGAAATAAAATAATAACATTATTATTGCCTCTAGGGCATATTTCCTTCAAGAAGTTGGTAATCAGAGCCATCCCCGACTTAGGAGCCCTCTGCTTGATCGAATCGCTGACGTTGTTGAGTCTAGAACAAAATGTTTTGAGTCTTAGGATTATATATATCATAGAGTAGGATTCTTTTTTACTCCTCAGTCCCTTCGTCGCTCTGGTGAGGCCTCCAGACGTAGAAGTTTTGACTCTTCTCTCCTCAAATTTCACGAATTCTTTTTAGGATCACGCGGGTATCTTGGAATCGTTCCGATAGTCTTGTGACGAGAACATTGTTCTTGGTGCCTCCTGACATTTAGGGGTTGCGGCAGTGTCCCGGGGAGTTGAGCTCCGAGGTGTTGTCATCGTAATTTTATCGTTGCAGTTCTGGAATACCTGTGTTTCGCCGACATCGAAAATCTCTTTTATGCAATTGTTGGTGAGATAACCTCGACGCCACCCAATACTGGGTCAGGAGTTCGGGATTATTGCCATAACTCGTATAACGGATGCTTTTCGAAGGTTGAGGTACATGATTTCCGAAGGTTTCTTGGTTATGTGTTGAAGGATGGATATAGCTGGATGTAGGGATTGTTAGTTTTGGTGCGATATTATGCTTCCCCTATATCCCCAACACCTGATTGCATAACCAGAAAGTTTCGTGTGTTCTATAAGTGGGAATTCAAGTATCTCGTAGGATATCTTTCCAACAGACACATGATACGATATGGGATCTATCATATGTTTGTTTCTGGCTTATTTTGCAAGCCAATCCTTTGTTTTGTTTTGAGTTGTGGTATTCGAGTTGCTTCAATGTCAAGTGTTGATTCCATACCTTTCCTAAGTAGTGTTCTCATATATCTATGTGGATGCTAATCTTTCTTGTTTATCGATATTGTCATGTTAATTCTTTCCAACCGTGTGCTTCTCTTCAAGTGGATCCGATCATCTTCAACATCCGCAAGATCAATTCTAAGTTTTTTCTCAACGGTGTTCGTTTCATCCATCCCCAAGTTGCCTTTGTTTTCCCGCCCTCCCACCCTTTTTCTTCAAGGACTCAGAATTCTTAACCAAATATCCGTTTTATTCATGTGAAGTCTCTTTATTCTTTTCTTTCAATGTTCTTATCTGGTGATTCTCGGAAAGACACTAACGGAGTTTCAAGTTCATCACTCTTCGTTCTCTTTCTTCTCTGGTGGATTCAATTCAAGCTTTTGGTGTTGATCATATCCCTTTTCCTCGTTTCAAATTCTTTCCCATGCCGTTGAACCTCTTAATCGCTCACCTCTGTCTATTCATGTCCGAAGTGCCGAAGATATCTCAGAAGATTCATGTTTCCATTCTTAATCCGTTTGAGCTATTTTGAGGTTGTTATCTGTTTCGAGGCATTTAATTCAACCGGTGCAATCTCTCTTTTCAAGCAAGCTTTTCAATGGTGTTTCTCTTGAGTGGTCCCTAACCCACAGGTCTTTTCCCAGGATCTTACCTGGCTCTTCTAATTTTTCCGGAATTATTCTCAAATTCATTTCAAAGTTTTACGTGAGAATGAATTATCATCAGTCAAATGTCTTTCTCCAAGACCTTTCAATTTTTTTTCATCTTTGGCTCAACCTCTCCTCTTTTAATCATTCCGGAGTGTCTCAGCAATTCTTGATGGTGTTTCTTGCCATCATTCTCTGAGTTTGAAGACCAAAGAAGAGTTTTCCTCCAAATCTTATCCGTTCTCTCAAAGATTCATGGTTCAAGCTTGATGCCATCCTCTCATAATTGTTTTCGATTGTGAGAATTCTTTTCAACCATTCGGAGCAATCCAGGAGTCTTTTCAATTTGATTCTCCGGAGCCCTTCATCTCAGAATTATTCATTCTCAGCATTCATCTCTCTTTCCCCAATCTTACCGGTGCATCATTCAAATATCCTCTAATCAGTTCTTGATCTCTTTGTTCTCATGTATCTAAATTCCCTCAAGTATTTTCATTCATTTCTAGTTCTTCCCGATGAATTCTACCTTTGCTTCGCTCTTTTTCAAATATTACGGTGGTTCGTTCAACTTTTCTCTTCCTTCTTTATCATATCAATTTATTCATTGGTTAAATCCTGCCGGTGGTCCATTAAGTTCGCGCTATATCTCTCTTAATCCTTTCTACGAGAATAAGTGGTATGCCAAATCCGTTGCTTGTCATCAATTTAAGTTGATGAAGGATAAGCATAATGTAATTCTTATTCTTGTTTCATCGACTGAATCCAATTTCTTATTCCGAAGGTTCATCAAAATTCTTGATCTCATTTTTTCATCTTTCTTTTCTGGAGTTCCATGTTTTTCCGCATTATCTCGTCGCGAAACTCCATCTAAATCATCGCAAGGCCTCACCTTGTGTTTTCAACTTCTCTTTCCTTTTGTTTGACCATCCTTTTGTTACCGGAGTTCTTCTTGGAGGCTCTACATGGTGGTTCGTCAAGGATTCTTTTCATTCTTCAATTGTTCCTCAAGATTTCTCTCGGAGTTATGATCCGCCAAAGCTATATACTCAAAATTAAACATGGTGCAAAACACATGTTTTGTTTTGAGGAGATCAAGTATTCCTCTTCTTGAATTCCGAAGTGCAATTCTTTCTACTGTATCATTTGAGGTGGTGTTATGTCATTCTTGATAATTTGAGTTTATGTTTCATGATTCACATGTTGTCAAGAATGAGGTATTTTAAATCCATCAATCTCTTCGTTGGAGTGATCTTGGGTTATATTTCACCTAAAGCCTTCCATAAGGAATGTTGCTTATTGTGGTGTCTATGATAATCCAAGTTTCCTCCTATTCTCGCGGTGAAAGGAGTTTTCACCTCTTCATTGCTCTCAAGCAATCAATTGTTTTCCGTTAGTGGCCGGTTGTCACCTCATAATTTTGACACGTTTTCCATAAGACCACAATAAGCTTGTTCTTTTGTTGTTGATTTTTTTCAACAACTTTGTTCAATCCTTCTTTTAAGGATGCTCTCTCAAATTCATTCGAGGTAGAAGATGTTGTTTTCTTCTTCGTTACTTTCAATCCGTTCTATCTTTTGTTCCAGAGGCATTGTGACGTTGCACGCTTCGACCCATCATCCCATTTTTTTGGGGCAAAGATCATGTTCTTTCTTTTGCTTATCCATTCGACCGGAGTGTCGTGCCCTCTTTTCAATTTCTTCCCATTCCGTCAAGTTTGCCTCCCTTCTCAACCAGAGTGCTGTCTGAAATCTTACTTACCCCTTGTGCCATTCTTTCAATAGTTCCGGAGGCCGTGTGTTGTTGATTTCGTCAAGTATCCTCTCATCTTGTCAAGTTCATATTCTATGCCTTCCATTTCCAAGCAGAGTGTTGTCATAATTGATCTTTATTGTTCCTTGTACATCTCGTTTCAACCGGAGTGCTTGCATGTACTTCTTGTCCATTGAAACCCTTTTCTTATGTATTTCAACCTACAAGGTTCTAGTAATGTTCCGTGTTTCCTCTTTTCCAACGGAGTTTCAACTTTGTTCATTGATGACCCACAAGTATAGGGGATCAATCGTAGTCCTTTCGATAAGTAAGAGTGTCGAATTCAACAAGGAGCAGAAGGAAATGATAAGTGGTTTCCAGCAAGGTATTCTCTGCAAGTACTGAAATAAGTGGTAACAGATAGTTTTGTGATAGGATAATTTGTAACGAGCAACAAGTAACAAAAGTAAATAAAGTCCAGCAAGGTGCCCAATCCTTTTTGTAGCAAAGGACAAGCCTGGACAAACTCTTATATAGAGAAAAGCACTCCCGAGGACACATGGGAATATCGTCAAGCTAGTTTTCATCATGTTCATATGATTCGTGTTCGGTTCTTTGATAATTTGGTATGTGGGTGGACCGGTGTTGGGTACTGTCCTTACTTGGACAAGCATCCCACTTACGATTAACCTCTATTGCAAGCATCCGCAACTACAACAAAAGTATTAAGGTAAACCTAACCATAGCATGAAACATATGGATACAAATCAGCCCCTTATGAAGCAATGCATAAACTAGGGTTTAAGCTTTTGTCACTCTAGCAACCCATCATCTACTTATTACTTCCCAATGCCTTCCTCTAGGCCCAAATAATGGTGAAGTGTTATGTAGTCGACGTTCACATAACACCACTAGAGGAGAGACAACATACATCTCATCAAAATATCGAATGAATACCAAATTCACATGACTACTAATAGCAAGACTTCTCCCATGTCCTCAGGAACAAACGTAACTACTCACAAAGCATAATCATGTTCATAATCAGAGGGGTATTAATATGCATATAGGATCTGAACATATGATCTTCCACCAAATAAACCAACTAGCATCAACTACAAGGAGTAATTAACACTACTAGCAACCCGCAAGTACCAATCCCAGACTTGGAGACAAGAATTGGATACAAGAGATGAACTAGGGTTTTGAGAGGAGATGGTGCTGGTGAAGATGTTGATGGAGATTGCCCTCTCTCTCGATGAGAGGAGCGTTGGTGATAACGATGGTGATGATTTCCCCCTCCCGGAGGGAAGTTTCCCTGGCAGAATAGCTCTGTCAGAGGCCTAGATTGGATCCGCCAAGGTTTCGCCTCATGGCGGCGGAGTTTTGTCCGAGGAGATGGCTTATGATTTTTTCCTCATCAAAAGACTCCATATAGCAGAAGATGTCCATCGGAGGGCCACCAGGGGGGCCATGAGGTAGGGGGCGCCCAGGGGGTAGGGCGCGCCCCCACCCTCGTGGGCAGGGTGTGGCCCCCCTGGTGAACTTCTTGCGCTCAGTATTTTTTATATATTCTGAAAACGTATTTCGTGAAGTTTCAGGACTTTTGGAGCTGTGTAGAATAGGTCTCTAATATTTGCTCCTTTTCCAGCCCAGAATTGTAGCTGCCGGTATTCTCCCTCTTTATGTAAACCTTGTAAAATAAGAGAGAATAGGCATAAGTATTGTGACATAATGTGTAATAACAGCCCATAATGCAATAAATATCGATATAAAAGCATGATGCAAAATGGACGTATCAACTCCCCCAATCTTAGACCTCACTTGTCCTCAAGCGAAAGCCGAAATCAAAAAATATGTCCACATGTTTAGAGATTGAGGTGTCGATAAAAATAAAATACGGACATGAGGGCATCATGATCATTCTTAGAACAACAACTTATATAGTTCTTGTCATATGATTTCTTATGCTAGAGTGATAATTCAATCACAATTTCACGTATGAATCGTAAACTTCATTGAAAACTAACAAACTATAATCTTAGTCATCGGAGCAATTGTAATTTATCATAACATAGGAAAGAGTCAATATATAAGAGCTTTTCAGCAAGTCCACATACTCAACTATCATATAGTCTTTCACAATTGCTGACACTCACGCAATACTTATGGGTATGGAGTTTCAATCAGACACAGAGAAAGATAGGTGCTTATAGTTTTGCCTCCCAACGTTTTACCTCAAGGGTAATATCAACAATAATAGTTCATGAAAACTCACATCCAATTAGCCATATATACCAGGATCTTTCCAACATACTGTGCTTGCCAAAGGATAAAATGTAAAAAGGAAGGGTGAAGATCACCATGACTCTTATGCAAGGTAGGAGATAAAAGTAAAAGATAGGCCCTTCACAGAGGGAAGCAGAGGTTTTCATGCGCTTTCATGGTTGGATGCACAAAATCTTAATGCGAAAGAACGTCACTTTATATTGCCACTAGTGATATGGACCTTTATTATGCAGTCTGTCGCTTTTATTTCTTCGATATCACACGATCGTATAAAGCTTATTTTCTCCCACACTAATAAGTCATACATATTTAGAGAGCAATTTTTATTGCTTGCACCGATGACAACTTACTTGGAGGATCTTACTCAATCCATAGGTAGGTATGGTGGACTCTCATGGCAAAACTGGTTTAAGGGTATTTGGAAGCACAAGTAGTATCTCTACTTGGTGCGATGAATTTGGCTAGCATGAGGGGGAAAGGCAAGCTCAACCATGTTGGATGATCCATGACAATATAATTTATCTCAGATGTAAGAAAACATAACCATTACGTTGTCTTCCTTGTCCAACGTCAACTCTTTAGCATGTCATATTTTAATGAGTGCTCACAATCATAAAAGATGTCCAAGATAGTATATTTATATGTGAAGACCTCTCTTTCTTTATTACTTCCTATTAATTGCAACGATGGCCAAAACTATGTTTGTCAACTCTCAACAACTTTTATTCATCATACTTTTTCTATGTGAGCTCATTACTCTCCATAAGATCCATATGATCTCTTTGTTTCCTTTTTTATTTATTTCTCTTTTCTTTTATTCACTTAGGATCATGGCAAAATAATCAAGCCCTTGAATCAACACTAATCTTTATTATATATAGCTCACGGACTCGATTACATAGAGGGATCATAAAGCAAAACTCAAAACTAGATGCTGTCATAAACTTTATTCTACTAGATCAAGTTATTACCAAAAGGATCGAATTAAGAAAAATGGTAAAGATAAAAGTGATGGTGATACAATACCGGGGCACTACCCCAAGCTTGGCAGTTGCCAAGGGGAGTGCACATACCAGATACTCAATTCTTCTTTGTTGGTGGAGAAGGTGATGGTTTTGTTGGGGAACGTAGCAGAAATTCAAAATTTTCTACGCATCACCAAGATCAATCTATGGAGTAATCAAGCAACGAAGGGAAGGAGAGTGCATCTACATGCCCTTGTAGATCGCTAAGCGGAAGCGTTCAAGTGAACGGGGTTGATGGAGTCATACTCGTCGTGATCCAAATCACCGATGATCCTAGTGCCGAACGGACGGCACCTCCGTGTTCAACACACGCATAGCACGGTGACGTCTCCTACGCCTTGATCCAGCAAGGGGAGAAGGAGAGGTTGGGGAAGACTCCATCCAGCAGCAGCACGATGGCGTGGTGGTGGTGGAGGAGCGCGGGACTCCAGCAGGGCTTCGCCAAGCACTACGAGAGACGAGGAGGGAGAGGGGTAGGGCTGCGCCAACAGGGAGAGCAAATCACATATGTTGGGCAGCCCCAAACCTCAAGTATATATAGGGGAAGGAGAGGGGCTGCGCCCCCACCTAGGGTTCCCTCCCTAGGGGTGGCGGCAGCCCCCAGATCCCATCTGGGTGGCGGCCACAAGGGGGAGAGGGGGAGGCGCACCTGGGGTGGGCCTTAGGGCCCATCTTCCCTAGGGTTTGCCCCCTTCCCCTCTTGGAGGCGCCTTGGGCCTTGGTGGGAGGCGCCCCAGCCCACCTAGGGGCTGGTCCCTTCCCACTATTGGCCCATGTAGGCCTCCGGGGCTGGTGGCCCCACCTGGTGGACCCCCGGACCCCTCCGGTGGTCCCGGTACACTACCGGTGATGCCCGGAACACTTCCGGTGGCCAAAACCATACTTCCTATATATCAATCTTTACCTCCGGACCATTCCGGTAATCCTCGTGACGTCTGGGATCTCATCCGGGACTCCGAACAACATTCGGTAACCGCATACATACTTTCCCTATAACCCTAGCGTCATCGAACCTTAAGTGTGTAGACCCTACGGGTTCGGGAAACATGCAGACATGACCGAGACACCTCTCCGGTCAATTACCAACAGCGGGATCTGGATACCCATGTTGGCTCTCACATGCTCCACGATGATCTCATCAGATGAACCACGATGTCAAGGACTTAATTAATCCCGTATACAATTCCCTTTGTCTAGCGGTACGATACTTGCCCGAGATTCGATCGTCGGTATCCTGATACCTTGTTCAATCTCGTTACCGGCAAGTCTCTTTACTCGTTCCGTAACACATCATCCCGTGATCAACTCCTTGATCACATTGTGCACATTATGATGATGTCCTACCGAGTGGGCCCAGAGATACCTCTCCGTTTACACGGAGTGACAAATCCCAGTCTCGATTCGTGCCAACCCAACAGACACTTTCGGAGATACCTGTAGTGTACCTTTATAGCCACCCAGTTACGTTGTGACGTTTGGCACACCCAAAGCACTCCTACGGTATCTGGGAGTTGCACAATCTCATGGTCTAAGGAAATGATACTTGACATTTAGAAAAGCTTTAGCATACGAACTACATGATCTTGTGCTAGGCTTAGGATTGGGTCTTGTCCATCACATCATTCTCCTAATGATGTGATCCCGTTATCAACGACATCCAATGTCCATGGTCAGGAAACCGTAACCATCTATTGATCAACGAGCTAGTCAACTAGAGGCTTACTAGGGACATGGTGTTGTCTATGTATCCACACATGTATCTGAGTTTCCTATCAATACAATTCTAGCATGGATAATAAACGATTATCATGAACAAGGAAATATAATAATAACCAATTTATTATTGCCTCTAGGGCATATTTCCAACAGTCTCCCACTTGCACTAGTGTCAATAATCAAGTTCACATCGATATGTGATTAACACTCAAGGTCACATCCCCATGTGACTAACACCCAAGAGTTCTGGGTTTGATCATGTTATGCTTGTGAGAGAGGGTTCAGTCAACAGGTCTGCAGCATTCAGATCCATATGTACTTCGCAAATTTCTATGTCATCTTGTAGATGCAACTACTACGCTACATTTGGAGCCATTTCAAATAACTGTTCTACTTGGAGCTATTCTAAATTGTTGCTCCATTATACGTATCCGGTATCTCTACTCAGAGCTATCCGGATAGGTGTTAAGCTTACATCGACGTAACTCTTTACGTCGAACTCTTTATCACCTCCATAACCGAGAAACATATCCTTATTCCTCTAAGGATAATTTAGACCGCTATCTGGTGATCTACTCCTAGATCACCTTTGTACCCTCTTGCCAAATATGTGGCAAGGCACACATCAGGTGTGGTACTCAGCATGGCATACCGTATGGAGCCTATGACAAAAGCATAGGGGACGACCTTCGTCCTTCCTCTTTCTTCTGCTGCGGTCGAGCTTTAAGTCTTAACTTCATACCTTACAACTCAGGCAAGAACTCCTTCTTTGACTGATCCATCTTGAACACCTTCAAGATCATGTCAAGGTATGTGCTCATTTGAAAGTACCATTAAGTGTTTTGATCTATCCTTATAGATCTTGATGCTCAATGTTCAAGTAGCTTAATCCAGGCTTTTCATTGAAAACACTTTCCAAATAACCCTATATGCTTTCCAGAAATTCTACGTCATTTCTGATCAACAATATGTCAACATATACTCATCAGAAATTCTATAGTGCTCCCACTCACTTCTAGGGAAATACTAGTTTCTCATAAACTTTGTATACACCCAAAAACTTTGATAATCTCATCAAAGCATACATTCCAACTCCGAGATGCTTACTCCAGTCCTTAGAAGGATTGCTGGAGCTTTGCATACTTGTTAGCATCTTTCAGGATTGACAAAACCTTCTGTTTGTATCACATACAACCTTTCCTCAAGAAAATCGTTGAGGAAACAATGTTTTGACATCCTATCTGCAAGATTTCATAAATAATGCAGTAATCGCTAATATAATTCCAACAGACTCTTAGCATCGCTACGAGTGAGAAAGTCTGATCGTAGTCAACTCCTTGAACTAGTCGGAAAACATCTTAACGACAAGTCGAGCTTTCTTAATGGTGATACTTACCATCATTGTCCGTCTTCCTTTTAAAAATCCATATGTACCTAACAGCCTTACGACCATCAAGTAGTTCTTCCAAAGTCTACACTTTGTTTTCATATATGGATCCTCTCTCGGATTATATGGCCTCGAGCCATTTTGGAATCCAGGCCCACCATCGCTTCTCCATAGCTCGTAGGTTCATTGTTTTCTAGCAACATGACTTCCAAGACAGGATTACGTACCATTCTGAAGTAGCACACATCCTTGTTATCCCACGAGGTTTGGTAGTGACTTGATCTGAAGTTTCATGATCACTATCATAAGCTTCCACTTCAATTGGTGTAGGTGCCGCAGGAACAACTCCCTGTGCCCTGCCACACACTAGTTGAAGAGACGGTTCAATAACCTCATCAAGTCTCCACCATCCTCCCACTCAATTCTTTCGAGAGAAACTTTTCCTCGGGAAAGGACCTGATTCTAGAAACAATCCCTTATTGCTTTCAGATCTGAGACAGGAGGTACACCCAACTGTTTTGGGTGTCCTATGAAGATGCATTTATCCGCTTTGGTTTCGAGCTTGTCAGCCTGAAACTTTTCACATAAGCGTTGCAGCCCCAAACTTTTAAGAAATGACAGCTTAGGTTTCTCTAAACCATAGTTCATACGGTGTCATCTCATCGGAATTACGTGGTGCCCTATTTAAAGTGAATGTGGTTGTCTCTAATGCCTAACCCATAAACTATCGTGGTAATTCGATAAGAGACATCATGGTATGCATCATATCCAATAGGGTGCAGTTATGATGTTCGGACACGCCATCATACTATGGTGTTTCAGGCTGTATTAGTTCTGAAACAATTTCCACAATGTCTTAATTCTGTGCCAAACTTGTAATTCAGATATTCATCTCTATGATCATATCATAGATATTTTTATCCTCTTGTCACGACGATCTCTCACCTTCACCCTGAAATTACTTGAACCTTTCAATAATTCAGACTCGTGATTCATCAAGTAAATATACTCAACATCTACTCAAATCATCTGTGAAGTAAGAACATAACGATATCCACTACATGCCTCAGCACTCATTGGACTGCACACATCAAAATGTATTACTTCCAACAAGTTGCTTTCTAGTTCCATTTTACTGAAAACGAGGCTTTCAGTCATCTTGCCTATGTGGTATGATTTGCATGTCTCAAGTGATTCAAAATCAAGTGAGTCCAAACGGTCCATTTGCATGGAGTTTCTTCATGCATATACACCAATAGACATGGTTCGCATGTCTCAAACTTTTCAAAAACGAGTGAGCCCAAAGATCCATCAACATGGAGCTTCGTCATGCGTTTTATACCGATATGACTTACGTGGCAGTGCCACAAGTAGGTGGTACTATCATTACTATCTTATATCTTTTGGCATGAACATGTGTATCACTACGATCGAGATTCAATAAACCATTCATTTTAGGTGCAAGACCATTGAAGGTATTATTCAAATAAATAGAGTAACCATTATTCTCCTTAAATGAATAACCGTAATGCGATAGACATAATTCAATCACGTCTATGCTCAATGCAAACACCAATCTTGATTGTAGAGGGAGCGTGCGATGCTTGATCACATCAAGCTTGAGAAAAACTTCCAACACATATCGCTAGCTCACCTTTAGATAGTCTCCGTTTACTCCGCAGCCTTTTATTTCAAGTTTACTAACACTTAGCAACCGAACCTATATCTAATACCATGGTGCTACTAGGAGTACTAGTAAAGTACACATTAACACAATGTATATCCAATATACTTCTATCGACCTTGCCAGCCTTCTCATCTACCAAGTATCTAGGGTAATTCTGCTCCAGTGGCTGTTCCCCTTATTACAGAAGCACTTAGTCTCGGGTTTGGGTTCAAACTTGGGTTTCCTCACTAGAGCAGCAGCTGATTTGCCGTTTCATGAAGTATCCCTTCTTGCCCTTGCCCTTCTTGAAACTAGTGGTTTCACCAACCATCAACAATTGATGCTCCTTCTTGATTTCTACTTTTGTGGTGTCAAACATCGCGAGTATCTCAAGGATCATCATATATGTCCCCGATATATTATAGTTCATCACGAAGCTCTAGCAGCTTGGTGGTAATGACTTCGGAGAAACATCACTATCTCATCTGGAAGATCAACTCCCACTCGATTCAAATGATTGTTGTACTCAGACAATCTGAGCACAAGCTCAACAATTGAGCTTTTCTCCCTTAGTTTGCAGGCTAAGAAAATCGTCGGAGGTCTTATACCTCTTGACATGGGCATGAGCCTGAAAGCCCAATTTCAGCCCTCGAAACATCTCATATGTTTCGCGACGTTTCAAAACGTCTTCGGTGCCTCAACTCTAAACCGTTTAACTGAACTATCACGTAGTTATCAAAATGTGTATGTCAGATGTTCGCAACATCCACAGACGACCTTCGAGGTTCGGCACACTAAGCGGTGCATTAAGGACATAAGCCTTCTATGAAGCAATTAGGACAATCCTCAGTTTACGGACCTAGTCCGCATAATTGCTACTATCAACTTTCAACTAAATTTTCTCTAGGAACATATCTAAACAGTAGAACTAAAGCGCGAGCCACGACATAATTTGCGAAGACCTTTTGACTATGTTCAGGACAATTAAGTTCATCTTATGAACTCCCACTCAGATAGACATCCCTCTAGTCATCTAAGTGATTACATGATCCGAGTCAACTAGGCCATTTCCGATCATCACGTGAGACGGACTATTCAACATCGGTGAACATCTTCATGTTGATCGTATCTTCTATACGACTCATGTTCGACCTTTTGGTCTTCTGTGTTCCGAGGCCATGTCTGTACATGCTAGGCTCGTCAAGTCAACCTAAGTGTTTGCATGTGTAAATCTGTCTTACACCCGTTGTATGTGAACGTTGGAATCTATCGCACCCGATCATCACGTGGTGCTTCGAAACAACGAACTGTCGCAACGGTGCACAGTTAGGGGGAACATTTTGTTGAAATTATTACGAGGGATCATCTTATTTACTACCGTCATTCTAAGTAAACAAGATGCAAAAACATGATAAACATCACATGCAATCAAATAATAGTGACATGATATGGCCAATATCATATAGCTCCTTTGATCTCCATCTTGGGGCTCCATGATCATCTTGTCACCGGCATGACACCATGATCTCCATCATCGTGTCTCCATGAAGTTGCTCGCCAACTATTACTTCTACTACTATGGCTAACACGTTTAGCAATAAAGTAAAGTAATTTACATGGCGTTTCTCAATGACACACGGGTCATACAAAAAATAAAGACAACTCCTATGGCTCCTGCCGGTTGTCATACTCATCGACATGCAAGTCGTGATTCCTATTACAAGAACATGATCTCATACATCACATATATATCATTCATCACATCCTTTGGCCATATCACATCACAAAACACTTGCTGCAAAAACAAGTTAGACGTCCTCTAATTGTTGTTGCAAGTTTTTACATGGCTGCTATAGGTTTCTAGCAAGAACGTTTCTTACCTACGCCAAAACCACAACGTGAATTGCCAATTTCTATTTACCCTTCATAAGGACCCTGTTCACTGAATCCGATCCGACTAAAGTGGGAGAGACAGACACCCGCCAGCCACCTTATGCAACTAGTGCATGTCAGTCGTTGGAATCGGTCTCACATAAGCGTACGTGTAAGGTTGGTCCGGGCCGCTTCATCCCACGATGCCGCCGAATTAAGATAAGACTAGTAACAGCAAGATAATTGACAATATCGACGCCCACAACTACTTTGTGTTCTACTCGTGCATAATAACTACGCATAGACCTAGCTCATGATGCCACTGTTGGGGAATGTAGCAGAAATTCAAAATTTTCTACGCATCACCAAGATCAATCTATGGAGTAATCTAGCAACGAAGGGAAGGAGAGTGCATCTACATACCCTTGTAGATCGCTAAGCGGAAGCGTTCAAGTGAACGGGGTTGATGGAGTCGTACTCGTCGTGATCCAAATCACCGATGATCCTAGTGCCGAACGGATGGCACCTCCGTGTTCAACACACGTACAACACGGTGACGTCTCCTACGCCTTGATCCAGCAAGGGGAGAAGGAGAGGTTGGGGAAGACTCCATCCAGCAGCAGCACGACGGCGTGGTGGTGGTGGAGGAGCGCGGGACTCCAGCAGGGCTTCGACAAGCACTACGAGAGACGAGGAGGGAGAGGGGTAGGGCTGCGCCAACAGGGAGAGCAAATCACATATGTTGGGCAGCCCCAAACCTCAAGTATATATAGGGGAAGGAGAGGGGCTGCGCCCCCACCTAGGGTTCCCTCCCTAGGGGTGGCGGCAGCCCCCAGATCCCATATGGGTGGCGGCCACAAGGGGGAGAGGGGGAGGCCCACCTGGGGTGGGCCTTAGCGCCCATCTGCCCTAGGGTTTGCCCCCTTCCCCTCTTGGAGGGGCCTTGGGCCTTGGTGGGAGGCGCCCTAGCCCACCTAGGGGCTGGTCCCTTCCCACTATTGGCCCATGTAGGCCTCCGGGGCTGGTGGCCCCACCTGGTGGACCCCCGGACCCCTCTGGTAGTCCCGGTACACTACCGGTGATGCCCGGAACACTTCCGGTGGCCAAAACCATACTTCCTATATATCAATCTTTACCTCCGGACCATTCCGGTAATCCTCGTGACGTCCGGGATCTCATCCGGGACTCCGAACAACATTCGGTAACTGCGTACATACTTTCCCTATAACCCTAGCGTCATCGAACCTTAAGTGTGTAGACCCTACGGGTTCGGGAAACATGCAGACATGACCGAGACACCTCTCCGGTCAATAACGAACAGTGGGATCTGGATACCCATGTTGGCTCCCACATGCTCCACGATGATCTCATTGGATGAACCACGATGTCAAGGACTTAATCAATCCCGTATACAATTCCCTTTGTCTAGCGGTACGATACTTGCCCGAAATTCGATCGTTGGTATCCCGATACCTTGTTCAATCTCGTTACCGGCAAGTCTCTTTACTCGTTCTGTAACACATCATCCCGTGATCAACTCCTTGATCACATTGTGCACATTATGATGATGTCCTACCGAGTGGGCCCAGAGATACCTCTCCGTTTACACGGAGTGACAAATCCCAGTCTCGATTCGTGCCAACCCAACAGACACTTTCGGAGATACATGTAGTGTACCTTTATAGCCACCCAGTTACGTTGTGACATTTGGCACACCCAAAGCACTCCTACGGTATCCGGGAGTTGCACAATCTCATGGTCTAAGGAAATGATACTTGACATTTAGAAAAGCTTTAGCATACGAACTACATGATCTTGTGCTAGGATTAGGATTGGGTCTTGTCCATCACATCATTCTCCTAATGATGTGATCCCGTTATCAACGACATCCAATGTCCATGGTCAGGAAACCATAACCATCTATTGATCAACGAGCTAGTCAACTAGAGGCTTACTAGGGACATGGTGTTGTCTATGTATCCACACATGTATCTGAGTTACCTATCAATACAATTCTAGCATGGATAATAAACGATTATCATGAACAAGGAAATATAATAATAACCAATTTATTATTGCCTCTAGGGCATATTTCCAACAGGTTTTGTTGATGGCGTAGGCCTGTCGTCCTTCTTCCAAGGCATAGGCTCACCATCATAGAAGGATGATCGAGTCTCCTGAAACCTCAAATCTGTAGCCAAACTCATCCTCTTGAATCTATATTCATACTCACAGTTTGATTTTGCAGGTCATAGATCTGGGCTTGGAGGTGCTCGATTTTCTCATGAAGCTTGAAGATGGCCTCCCCAATGTCCCTGACGTCCAGCTTGTGGTTGTTGGTGAACTCCGTGATCATAATGTGATTGGAATCGAGTCCACGCTCCACCATCTCCTGACACTTGAAAACCTCTTGCTCTAATGCCTCGAGCCTTGCCTCCGTGCTTCCGGTCTTCCTTGGTCCCTCAACATTGTGGATGTGCAACAACCCCTCACGCATCTCAATGGTTTGAGGGTGTTGCAGCACCTCCGCGAGGTTGGGGTTGATGACCTTGTCGAAGAACTGGTCCTTGGGGGCACTTGAAGACGACATGACGTCCTGGATCTGTCAGAAAAATAGCCCGAAACAAAGACAGGAGATTTTTGCGTGATACGGGAGTCAAAACCTCCGGGAGATTATATAATGAATTTTTATCGACCAAATTACGTGTCGTGTAAGAAAACGGAGTCCGGAAAGCGCACGAGGTGCCCACGAGGTAGGGGCGCGCCCAGTATGGTAGGGGGCGCCCTCCACCCTCGTGGAGGCCTCGTGTCCTTCCCGGACTGCTTCTTATTTTTCTATTTTTCTAAATATTCCAAAACGGAGAAATATTGCCTTAAAAGCTGTTTTGGAGTCGGTTTACTTACCGTACCACATACCTATTCCTTTTCGGAGCCTGGAACATTCCGAAAGTGTCCCTTATGTATTCCTCTGGGGTTAAGATTTCAATAACATTGGTTTCAACATTTATGGGGTTACCTGAGATATAATGTTTGATTCTTTGACCGTTCACCACCTTCGGATTTGTGCCTTCGAAGTTGTTAATTTTTATGGCACCGGAACGATAGACCTCCTCGATAACGTAAGGACCTTCCCATTTAGAGAGAAGCTTTCCTGTAAAAAATCTTAAACGAGAGTTGTATAGCAATACATAATCATCTACATTAAACTCACGCTTTTGTATCCTTTTATCATGCCATCTTTTAACTTTTTCTTTAGACAACTTGCATTTTCGTAGGCTTGGGTTCTACATCCATCGAGTGAGCTAATATCAAATAACCTCTTCTCACCGGCAAGTTTAAAATCATAATTGAGCTCTTTAATAGCCCAATATTCTTGGTGTTCTAGTTCGAGAGGTAAGTGACATGCTTTCCCATAAATCATTTTATACGGAGACATACCCATAGGATTTTTATATGCAGTTCTATAGGCCCATAATGCATCATCAAGTATCTTGGACCAATTCTTTCTAGAACTATTAATAGTCTTTTGCAAAATTAATTTGAGCTCTCTATTACTCAATTCTAATTGACCACTAGACTGAGGGTGATAAGGGGATGCAATTCTATGATTAACATCATACTTAGCAAGCATTTTACGGAAAGCACCATGAATAAAATGTGAACCACCATCAGTCATTAAATATCTACGGACTCCAAATCTTGGAAAAATAACTTCTTTAAGCATTTTAATAGAAGTGTTATGATCAGCACTACTAGTTGGAATAGCTTCTACCCACTTAGTAACGTAATCAACAGCAACTAAAATATGTGTATAACCATTAGAGGCAGGAAAAGGTCCCATATAGTCAAAGCCCCAAACATCAAATGGTTCAATAATGAGTGAATAGTTCATAAGCATTTCTTGACGTCTACTAATATTACCAATTCTTTGACATTCATCACAAGATAAGACAAACTTACGGGCATCTTTGAAGAGAGTAGGCCAATAAAAACCAGATTGCAATACCTTTTGTGCAGTTCTATCTCCAGCATGGTGTCCTCCATAAGCTTCGGAGTGACACTTGCGTAGGATCTGTTCCTGTTCATGCTCAGGTAAACAACGTCTAATAACACCATCTACTCCTTTTTTATAAAGATGTGGGTCATCCCAAAAGTAATGCCTCAAATCATAGAAGAACTTTTTCTTTTGCTGGTATGTGAAACTAGGTAGTATGAATTTGGCAACAATGTAATTAGCATAATCAGCATACCATGGAGCAGTATGAGAAGCATTTATGACATTTAATTGCTCATCAGGAAAGCTATCATCAATAGGTTGTGGGTCATCAAGCACATTTTCTAACCTAGAAAAGTTGTCTGCAACGGGGTTCTCTGCTCCCTTTCTATCAACAATATGTAAGTCAAATTCTTGTAGCAAGAGAACCCATCTAATAAGTCTAGGTTTAGCATCTTTCTTTTCCATAAGATATTTAATAGCAGCATGATCAGTGTGAATAGTTACTTTAGAATCAACAATATAATGTCTGAACTTATCACAAGCAAATACAACTTCTAAGAATTATTTTTCAGTAGTAGCATAATTTCTTTGAGCATTGTCTAGGGTTTTACTAGCATATTGAATAACGTTTAATTTCTTATCAACTCTTTGCCCTAGAACAGCACCTATAGCATAATCACTAGCATCACACATAATTTCAAAGGGAAAATTCCAATCAGGTGGTTGAACAATAGGTGCAGAGATCAATGCTTTCTTAAGTATTTCAAATGCTTCTACACAATCATCATCAAAGACAAATGGTATATCTTTTTGTAATAAATTAGTCAGAGACCGAGAAATTTTTGAGAAGTCCTTAATGAACCTCCTATAAAATCCGGCGTGACCAAGTAAACTTCTTATACCTTTGATGTCCTTGGGGCATGGCATCTTTTCAATAGAATCAACCTTCGCTTTATCAACTTCAATACCTCTTTCAGAAACTTTATGCCCCAAGAAAATACCTTCATTAACCATAAAGTGGCACTTTTCCCAATTCAAGACAAGATTAGTTTCTTCACATCTCTGCAAAACTTGATCAAGGTTGCTCAAGCAATCATCAAAAGAAGATCCATAGATGGAGAAATCATCCATGAAAACCTCACAAATCTTTTCACAAAAGTCAGAGAATATAGCCATCATGCATCTTTGAAAGGTAGCAGGTGCATTACATAAACCAAAAGGCATACGTCTATAAGCTAAAGTACCAAAAGGGCAAGTAAAAGTAGTCTTTGATTGATCCTTGGCTGACACAGGTATTTGAGAGAAACCAGAATAACCATCTAGAAAGCAGAAATGTGTATGTTTGGATAATCTTTCTAGCATTTGATCGATAAAAGGTAAGGGGTAATGATCCTTTTTAGTGGCCTTATTTAATTTGCGGAAATCAATTACCATCCTATAACCTGTAATAATTCTTTGAGGAATCAATTCATCTTTATCATTAGGAACGACAGTAATACCTCCCTTCTTAGGGACACAATGGACAAGACTTACCCACTGACTATCAGCAACGGGATAGACTATACATGCCTCAAGGAGCTTTAGTATTTCCTTTCTTACCACTTCTTTCATTTTAGGATTCAGCCGTTGTTGATGATCATGAACTGGTTTAGCATCTTCTTCCAAATTTATTTTATGTTGACATAGAGTGGGACTAATGCCCTTAAGATCATCAAGAGTATACCCAATAGCAGCACAGTGCTTCTTCAGAGTTTTCAATAATCTCTCTTCCTCATGCTCTGAAAGGTTAGCACTAATAATAACAGGATATATCTTTTTCTCATCAAGATAAGCATATTTAAGAGTATCAGGCAACGGTTTAAGCTCAAACACGGGATCACCCTTGGGTGGAGGAGGATCCCCTAGGATCTCAACAGGCAAATTGTGTTTCAGAATAGGTTCCTGTTTAAAGAATACTTCATCTATTTCCCTTCTTTCATTCATAAACATATCATTTTCATGGTCTAGCAAATATTGTTCTAAAGGATCACTAGGAGGTACGGCAATAGAAGCAAGACCAATAATTTCATCCTTACTAGGTAATTATTCTTCACGGTGTTGTCTACTAAATTTAGAGAAATTAAATTCGTGAGACAAATCATCTAAACCGATAGTAACAACATCCTTTTCGCAATCTATGTTAGCATTAACAGTGTTTAAGAAGGGTGTACCAAATATAATGGGACAAAAGCTATCTTGTGGGGAACCAAGAACAAGAAAATCAGCAGGGTATTTAGTTTTCCCACACAAGACTTCAACATCTCTAACAATTCCCATTGGTGAAATAGTATCTCTATTGGCAAGTTTAATTGTGACATCAATATCTTCTAACTCATCAGGTGCAATATCATGCATAATTTCTCTATATAGGTTAATAGGTATTGCACTAGCACTGGCACCCATATCACATAAGCCATGATAACAATGATCTCCTATTTTAACAGAAATAACATGCATGCCTACCACAGGTCTAGGTTTATATTTAGCACAAGATTTAACAATTCTAGCAGTTTCATCACAGAAATAAATAACATGCCCATCAATATTATCAGGCAAGTGATCTTTAACAATAGCTATATTAGGTTCAACTTTAACTTGCTCAGGAGGTGTATATGTTCTAATATTGCTTTTACGAACCACAGTTGAAGCTTTAGCATGATCCTTTATCCTAACAGGGAAAGGTGGTTTCTCAACATAAGAAGTAGGAACAATAGGATCATTATAAGTGATAGTCTTTTCTTCAACTTTAATAGGTGCAGCTACTTTTACTTCTATGGGAGGATGATATTTAAACCACTTCTCCTTGGGGAGATCAACATAAGTAGCAAAAGATTCACAGAAAGAGGTTACTATCTCAGAGTCAAGTCCATATTTAGTGCTAAATTTACGGAAAACATCGGTATCCACAAAAGATTTAACACAATCAAACTTAGGTGTCATACCTAACTCCTTACCTTCGTCGAGGTCCCAATCTTCAAAGTTGTGTTTAATTATTTCCAATAAATCCTATTTGAATTCAATAGTCTTCGTCATAAAAGAGCCACCACAAGAAGTATCGAGCATGGTGCGATTGTTATCAGAGAGTCGAGCATATAAATTTTGCATAATCATCTCTCTTGAGAGCTCATGATTGGGTCATGAATATAACATTGATTTAAGCCTCCCCCAAGCTTGGGCAATTCTTTCTCCTTCGCGAGGCCAAAAATTATATATATAATTGCGATCACGATGAACAAGATGCATAGGATAAAACTTCTGATGAAATTCCAATTTCAATCGTTTGTAGTTCCATGACCCTGTATCATAACATAGCCTATACCATGTCAATGCATCTTCCTTCAAAGATAAAGGGAAGACCTTCTTCTTAATAACATCTTCGGGTACACCTGCAAGCTTAAATAATCCACAAAGTTCATCCACATATATTAGGTGCTCATCAGGAGGCGTTGTTCCGTCTCCTGCAAAAGGATTAGCTAGCAATTTTTCTATCATACCCGAAGGAATTTCAAAGCAGACATTTTCATTTTCAGTAGGTTCAGTAGGTTGAGGAGCAACTCTTTGCTCTACTGGTCGGCGTGAAGATACCCTGAACAAGCCCCTCAGAGGATTACTTTCCATAGTAACAAGTGACAGTAAATTTCAGCACACTATATAAATTTTCCTTACCAAATTCCACCTATCAAAGGCGCTTCACTCCCCGGTAACGGCGCCAGAAAAGTGTCTTGATGACCCACAAGTATAGGGGATCAATCATAGTCCTTTCGATAAGTAAGAGTGTCGAACCCAACGAGGAGCAGAAGGAAATGATAAGCGGTTTCTAGCAAGGTATTCTCTGCAAGTACTGAAATAAGTGGTAACAGACAGTTTTGTGATAGGATAATTTGTAACGAGCAACAAGTAACAAAAGTAAATAAAGTGCAGAAAGGTGGCCCAATCCTTTTTGTAGCAAGGACAAGCCTGGACAAACTCTTATATAGAGAAAAGTGCTCCCGAGGACACATGGGAATATCGTCAAGCTAGTTTTCATCACATTCATATGATTCGCGTTCGGTACTTTGATAATTTGGTATGTGGGTGGACCGATGCTTGGGTACTGTCCTTACATGGACATGCATCCCACTTATGATTAACCTCTATTGCAAGAATCCGCAACTACAACAAAAGTATTAAGGTAAACCTAACCATAGCATGAAACATATGGATCCAAATCAGCCCCTTACGAAGCAACGCATAAAATAGGGTTTAAGCTTCTGTCACTCTAGCAAACCATCATCTACTTATTACTTCCCAATGCATTCCTCTAGGCCCAAATAATGGTGAAGTGTTATGTAGTCGACATTCACATAACACCACTAGAGGAGAGACAATATACATCTCATCAAAATATCGAACGAATACCAAATTCACATGACTACTAATAGCAAGACTTCTCCCATGTCCTCAGGAACAAACATAACTACTCACAAAGCATAATCATGTTCATAATCAGAGGGGTATTAATATGCCTATAGGATCTGAACATATGATCTTCCACCAAATAAACCAACTAGCATCAACTACAAGGAGTAATTACCACTACTAGCAACCCGCAAGTACCAATCCCGGACTTGGAGACAAGAATTGGATATAAGAGATGAACTAGGGTTTTGAGAGGAGATGGTGCTGGTGAAGATGTTGATGGAGATTGCCCTCTCCCGATGAGAGGAGCGTTGGTGATGACGATGGCGATGATTTCCCCCTCCCGGAGGGAAGTTTCCCTGGCAGAACAGCTTTGTCGGAGCCCTAGATTGGATCCGCCAAGGTTCCGCCTTGTGGCGGCGGAGTTTCGTCCGAGGAGATGACTTATGATTTTTTCCTCATCGAAAGACTCCATATAGCAGAAGATGGCCATCGGAGGGCCACTAGGGGGCCCACGAGGTAGGGGGGCGCGCCCCCCACCCTCGTGGGCAGGGTGTGGCCCCCCTGGTGATCTTCTTGCGCTCAGTATTTTTCATATATTCTGAAAATGTCTTCCGTGAAGTTTCAGGACTTTTGAAGCTGTGCAGAATAGGTCTCTAATATTTTCTCCGTTTCCAGCCCAGAATCCCAGCTGTCGGCATTCTCCCTCTTTATGTAAACCTTGTAAAATAAGAGAGAATAGGTATAAGTATTGTGACATAATGTGTAATAACAGCCCATAATGCAATAAATATCGATATAAAAAAGCATGATGCAAAATGGACGTATCATTCATATTTGTTGTTTTCTTTCTTTCAATTTGTCCAACCTCGCAAGGTTCTTTGGTTTCACTCGTTTATCAAAGAAGCAACTTAGTTTTACCTTTTCTCTTCCTCTTCCGCTTCTCTCCGGTGCCATCCTAGATCTTGGGACAAGATCCTCTTGTACTGGTGGAGTGTTGTAATGCCCCGAGACCGATGCGCCAGGTGTCTTCCAGTTATTCGCTGTTGTTGCCTTGTCATTCGCTTGCGTCTTGCAACTTTCCATGTCATCATCCGCATTGCATCTGCATGTTTTCAAAACTTGCATTCGTCCGGGTCTCCCAGTTGTCTCTGTTGTCCGTTCTGAGCCTAGACACACCTGCACGCGCCCGTGGCACGTCCGAAATATAATTTTATAGGTGGCCGGAAAATATTCTTGGAATGGGTTGAAAGTTGGCATGCGGTGTTGTTATGTTGTCAGTAGATCGCCTGCCAAGTTTAATCGCATTCGGAGTCCATTTGACCCCCCCGACGGTTAACTATAGCGGCATTATAGCCGGTCTTTCGTCGGATGTTTCGGTCCCCTAAACTACCGCCGGGCCTCCCTCTTCTCTCTCTCTCTTCTCAGCCAAACCACACACTTGACCCCGTCCGCCTAACCCTCTTTGCACAGTGCCTAGACCCCTCTCGCGCGTTCGAAACTTCCTCGAACCCGACCCGGGCAGTCATCACTGATGGGTCCGGATCATCCCCTAACATCTATAAAACATCTCTGTTTTTCTTTTTGGTCTCCCTAGCCTATTTTTCCTGACCGTCTGATTTCGATCAGAGGGACTCGATAGCCCCTAACCTAACCCCTACCTATATATGAGCCTAACCCTAATCCTAGGATGTCCCATCCGTCCATTCCGCCCACCACCGCCAGCCCACCTGGTCTCCTCCGCTTCCTCACCGAGCCAACCACCATCCATCCCGATCCACCTCCCTCCAACTAGAGCCTCCGACCGCCTCCCATGATTTCCGCGCCACCAAAAATCCCATGCAGCCACAACCCTCGTCCTCGTCAGCCCCGTCGCCGCCGACGACCTCAACCACCACGGCGTCGCCCTCATCCATCAGGCCAGGACCCCTTCGCGCCTTCTCCTTCCCTTCCTCCTTTCCCGTTCTTATCTCTCTCATATGGATCTCTCTGTCTCCCAGAAACCAGCCACGACCGACGACCTTGAGCTGCCATGGATGGGTGCCACCAAGTCCAACCACAAACGCCGGGAACCGCTCCGCCACGACCTCCTCCAGCCTCGTCTGCCCCATCCCCATTGAAGGCCCGCCGTTGTCACTCTGGTCCGACGTGACCAGCGCGACAAGTTCCTTTGCCACACGCTCGTCCTCTTATCCTCTCGACCCCGAGCCTGTCATCGCTCGCGCCTCCGCGACCATCCGCCTCTCCTTGCCATTCCGGACGGATCTGGCTGCATCCGCACCATCCCCGTGTTTGAGCCGTCGTGCCTCATTGTCGGCTGGCCTCGAGTCCCAGCCCTAGCGCCGCCGGCCAGCCATCGGGTCTGCATCCTCTGCTTCGAGCGACGGAGTGTAATGGGCAATGCTCGTGTTGACCAGTCGCCTTGTTCGATCCGCATCTACCCGCGCCTGGGCCGTGTCTCCCAAAGGCCCAGCCTGCTCCTCCGCGGACCCAGCAACCGCGTCCTCCCGCGGGCCGCCTTCCCAACCGGGCCGAGGCCCATGGGTGAGCAGCCCCAAGCGCCCTCCTTTTTTTCCATTGTTGGGCCAGCTAGATACGGCTCGATGTGTTTTTTTCCTACTGCGAATTTATCTATTACCCACAGGAATGTCTGTTTTACAGAAAAGCCCTCCAACATCATGCATATCATAACTCACCAACCGTGCATCGGATCTAAATAAATTATATATTCAACTTGCTTAGAATTTCGTCTAGTTTCATAATATGCTGCCTTCATCCATGTTAAAAATGTTAAAAATGTTGTTTGTTTAAATTTTCATATTGCCATGTTAAAATGCTTTAATTCATAACTAATTAACCGTAGCTCCAAATTTAATAAACTTTATATGTAAGTGGGGTAAAAAATGCCTAGTTTAACATGGTGGCTTTACTTTGCATGTTTAAAAACTCTAAAATATGGTTTAGGGCAGAACAGTACCAAATTCATAATATGCATATGAGGATTTTCCGGAATTGTTGTTTGTTATATCCGGCCTCATTTAAACTTGTCTAGATAGGTAGTTTTCTTATGCTTCATCTCTTGCCATGTTTAAAAACATTTAATATTGTTGGGTTCCTAAACGAGAGAGAACTAAATAATTGATGTGGTGTTTCGTCAATACGCAACTCATTGCATATTGAGCCCCACTTAATTTGTAGTATTGTTTGTGCACCTTGCCATGCCATGCCTCATTAAGTCGGACATGCATCCTACTTGGTTGTGCATCATCCATGATTATGTGATGGTTGTTTACCATGTTGTTTGCTTCTTTCTGGTGTTGCTTCTTCGGGTTAGTTTCGATAAGGTCACGTTTGTGAGGATTCGTTCGACTTCGTCCGTTTGTCTTCTTCATGGACTCGTTCTTCTTCCTTGCGGGATCTCAGGCAAGATGACCATACCCTCGAAATCACTTCTATCTTTGCTTGCTAGTTTTTCGCTCTACCGCTATGTCGCGCTACCTACCACTTGTTATATCATGCCTTCCATATTTTCATGTCAAGCCTCTAACCCTCCTTCCTAGCAACGTTGTTTGGCTATGTTACCGCTTTTGCTCAGCCCCTCTTATAGCGTTGTTAGTTGCAGGTGAAGATGAAGTTTGTTCCATGTTGGAACATGGATATGTTGGGATGTCACAATATCTCTTATTTAATTAATACATCTATATACTTGGTAAAGGGTGGAAGGCTCGGCTGTATGCCTGGTGTTTTGTTCCACTCTTGCCGCCCTAGTTTCCGTCATACCGGTGTTATGTTCCTTGATTTTGCGTCCCTTGCGCGGTTGGGTGTTATGGGAACCCCTTGACAGTTCGCGTTGAATAAAACTCCTCCAGCAAGGCACAACCTTGGTTTTACATTTGCCTAACAAACTATACCTTTCCCTTGGGAGTAATTAACCCGAGGGTCATCTTTATTCTAACCCCCCCGGGCCAGTGCTTCTCTAAGTGTTGGTCCGAATCAGGCAGCCTACAGGGCCACCTCGGGGTAACTTGAGGGCTGGTTTTACTCGTAGCTTGACCTATCCGGTGTTGCCCTGAGAACGAGATATGTGCAGCTCCTATCGGGATTGTCGGCACATCGGGCGGCTTTGCTGGTCTTGTTTTACCATTGTTGAAATGTCTTGTAACCGGGATTCTGAGACTGATCGGGTCTTCCCGGGAGAAGGAATATCCTTCATTGACCGTGAGAGCTTGTGATGGGCTAAGTTGGGACACCCCTGCAGGGTTTGAACTTTTGAAAGTCGTGCCCGCGGTTATGTGGCAGATGGCAATTTGTTAATGTCCGATTGTAGAGAACTTGACACTTACGTTAATTAAAATGCATCAACCGTGTGTGTAGCCGTGATGGTCTCTTCTCGGCGGAGTCCGGGAAGTGAACACGGTTCTTGTGTTATGCTTGAATGTAAGTAGTTTCAGGATCACTTCTTGATCACTTCTAGCTTCTCGACCGTTGCATTGCTTCTCTTCTCGCTCTTATTTATGTATGTTAGCCACCACATATGCTTAGTGCTTGTTGCAGCTCCACCTCATTACCTTACCCTACCCATAAGCTTATATAGTCTTGATCTCGCGGGTGTGAGATTGCTCAGTCCTCGTGACTCACATATACTTACAAACAGTTGCAGATGCCGATGATACCAGTGCAGGTGACTCAACCGAGCCCAAGTGGGAGCTCGATGAAGATCTTGGTCGTTGGTATATTTAGTTTCCTTTTGATCAATAGTGGAATCTGAGGGAGTCCTGGACTAAGGGGTCCTCGGGCGTCCTGCCTGTTATCCATGGGCCGGACTGATGGGTTGTGAAGACATGAAGGCCGAAGACTGCACCGTGTTTGGATTGGACTCTACTTGGCGTGGACGGCAAGCTTGGCGACCGAAGATTTCTTCTTATGTAACCGACTCCATGTAAACCCTAGATCCCCTCGGTGTCTATATAAACCGAAGGGGATAGTCTGGAAAGGACACCACGTATACTCGTTACCATACCCACGTAGGCTAGACTTCTAGGGTTTATCCATTACGATCTCGGGGTAGATCCACTCTTGTAATCCTCATATTCATCAATATCAATCAGGCAGGACGTAGGGTATTACCTCCATAGAGAGGGCCCGAACCTGGGTAAACATCTTGTCCCCCGTCTCCTGTTACCATCGATCCTAGACGCAAAGTTCAGGACCCCCTACCCGAGATCCGCCAGTTTTAACACCGACATTAGTGCTTCCATTGAGAGTTCCACTGTGCCATCGATGAAAGGCTCGATGGCTCGCCTTGTCATTAAAGACAATATTACCATAGGGGTAGTTTTGGCCTCGGGCCAAACCCTCCGGCTGGGCGACTTTACTATGATTGCCCGTTCGGCCGCGGAGCCGACGATGACCTCTCGGGCCATCGAAAATCCCCTTCGCATCAACTCCGAGCACTCCAAGCAGATGGATCCGGTTGAGTTTTCGTCCTTAAATGAGCTCCTAGATCGCATCACCGCTTTGGGAATCGTCACAGATTACGATTAGATCGGGCCTAAAACCGATCAGGGAGAAACCGAAATCCCACCGGTCACCCACCAGATCACGGCAGTCCTGGAGCAGGACGGTGAGTCTTCTTCTATATTGAAGACGGACTATGTTCTGGTCGCTGTTCATGAAGAGTCGGATACTCACCCGCGAAAGGACGCAACCAGCCCTCCGAACATAGTATCAGACGGCGGTTCCAAACAATCAGAAGATATTCTGGAACCCGGACTGTCTAGTCCGGAAGGTCGTCGGACTCCGGACAACCGGTTAGGTCGGGGTTCGGATTTAATTCCACCCACCCACCAGGGCATAGAGGTTCTCATGAGCATAAAACAACAATCTCGGGAGAAGGTCCACCACTTTTGGACCAGATTCCTCCTCGTCAAGGACAAGGTAAAGGATTGCCGTGACGAGGACGCAATATCAACGTTTTGCAGAAACTGTGCGGACAAAGGAATCCTCAACGCATCAATCGCCTCCGCATACTAAAATTTGCTGACTTAGCAACCATCATACAAAAATACTGCACGATGGAAAGCACCTGGGAAACTCGGGCCGCTCGCTGGGAACCACCAGCCCCAACCCAACTTCCCCTACAGGGGAAAATGGCGTACCCTCATGGCACGCCCAATCCAATAGTCAAAAAACACAAAGCCACTATACGGCACGACACTGTTCTGGAAGGGTAGCTCGATGGCCCATGCAAAATACATACAACAACAGATACCGTGGCAACCCACCGCCTTAGAGCATGTTGGATACAACGACATGTAGCCAAGAGCGGCGAGGACATCCTTATCAAGGACGCCCCAGAACAACACCCCCCAGAAGACGACGACCCAAGAGTATTGATAGTCTTCAAGACATTCGCTTCAAATAACAAGCGCAAAAGGGCACCTCGCGAGCTCAACGAAGTCTGCCAAATTGCTGTAATAAACCCATGGAACGACACGGCTATAACATTCAACCAGTGACGAACCAATGTACAGAACAGCACGAGAACCAGCCGCGTTAGTCCTCAGACCCATCGTGGATGGGTTTCGACTCACCAAGGTCCTCATGGACGGCGGCAGCGGACTAAATCTCATTTATGAGGACACACTCCATAAAATGGAGATAGACAAGAGCCGCATCAAACAAAGTAACACAACCTTCTAGGGAATTATTACAAGTCGGGAGGCGCGGTGCGCGGGCAAAATCACACTTGACATGGTATTCGGATCATCGGAGAACTATCAGTCCAAAGAAATAACCTTCCAAGTGGCCCCTTTCAGCAGCGGATATCACGCCCTGTTAGGGCAGGATGCTTTTACACGCTTCCAAGCTATGCCTCACTCCGGATATTTGAAGCTCAAAATGCCCGGACCAAATGGTATAATCACTCTCGTCAGTGTTCCGGACATAGCACTCCATGCTGAAAACAAAATCGCATCCCTAGCCCTGGAGGCGCTATCCGAAGCCCTCGTGGCCGAAGAATTAACCGCACTGCGCTCCAAAGTGGACAGGGACGATGTGATCCTCGACAAACGCCCCAAATCTACCTCGTTCAAACCGGCAGAAGAAATAGTCAAATTCCAGGTCCACCCAACGGACCCCAAGAAGACATCATCCATCGGAGCTCAACTGAACCCAACAGTTGACGCCGCACTACAAGAATTCCTGCGCGAAAACTGGGACATATTTGCCTGGCACCCTTCGGACATGCCAGGAATCCCACGCAAGCTGGCCGAACATAGCCTCAATATATTAAAGGGGTTTAAACCGGTTAAGCAAACACTATGGCGCTTTTCCGAACCCAAGCGAAAAGCCATGGGGGAGGAACTAGCCAAACTCATCGAGGCCGCATTCATTAGAGAAATCAAACATCCGAACTGGCTCGCAAACCTGGTGATGGTACCAAAGAAGGACAAATCCTGGCACATGTGCGTCGATTTCAAAGACCTCAACAAAGCGTGCCCTAAGGATCCCTTCCCCCTCCCCCGCATTGATCAAATCATTGACGCCACCGTAGGGCACGACTCACTGTGTTTCCTCGATGCATACTCCGGATACCATCAAATCAAAATGAAGGAATCCGATCAAGCTGCAACAGCATTTATTACCCCATACGGGCCATTCTGCTTCAATACCATGCCCTTTGGGCTCAAGAACGCCGGCGCCACATATCAACGCATGATTCAAACATGCCTGGAGAAACAGATTGGCAAAATAGTAGAAGCTTACGTTGATGACGTCGTTATCAAAACCAGGCATGTGGAAACACTAATAGATGACTTACATCTTACATTTGACAACCTCAGGGCGTATGGCAACAAGCTCAACCCGGAAAAGTGTGTCTTCGGCGTCCCCGCTAGAAAACTGCCAGGCTTTATCGTTTCCAATAGAGGAATCGAAGCAAACCCCGCCAAAATCCGGGCTTTGTCATAATTGGCTAAGCCAACAGACCTTAAGCAAGTTCAAAAAGTTGCAGGTTGCATGGTAGCTCTAAGCCGCTTTATCTCCAGATTAGGAGAAAAGGCACTGCCTCTCTATCGCCTTCTACGGCGAACCGACCACTTCGAGTGGACGGACGCGGCAACAGCTGGACTGTAAGAAATAAAAACCCTTCTTGCAAGCAATCCAATCCTGGCCGTGCCAAAATCCGGCGAACCGATTTTATTATACATATCGGTAACACATCAGGTGGTGAGCGCTATACTCATTGTCGAACGAGAACAGGACGGACATAAATTCCGGCTTCAGAAGCCAGTATACTACGTATCTACTGTCCTTACACCATGCAAATCCCGGTACCCTCATTATCAAAAAATAGCATACGCGGTCTTCATGGCATCCCGGAAGCTCCGAAGTACCACTCTATGACATTATAAATAACCGCGATGCTACGGACTGAATTGCCAAATGGGCCATCGAGCTCCTGCCATTTGACATTACATATAAACCACGTCGAGCTATGAAATCCCAAGTACTGGCCGACTTCATCACCGAATGGACAGAGGCCAAACTCCCTAAAGAGTATGGCACATACTCCAATTGGGTCATGTACTTTGACGGCTCCAAAATGCTGGCAGGGTTAGGAGCGGGTGTTGTTTTAACGTCCCCTACTGGAGACATCATCCAGTACGTTCTCCAAATACTATACACAGACTCCAATAACGCAGCTGAATACGAGGCCTTATTGCATGGTCTCCGGATGGTTGTCTCCATGGGCATACAATGCCTAGAAGTGCGCGGGGACTCAAACCTGGCAATATCTCAAATAAATGGAGATTTCGACGCTAAAGATCCGAAGATGGTAGCGTATCGTAACGCAGTCATAAAAATGTCGGCCCGGTTCGAGGGGCTCGAGTTCCATCATGTGGCTCGAGAAAGTAATCAAGCGGCGGATGTTCTTGCTCGTATTGGCGCTAAGCGCGACCCCGTCCCACCTAATATCTTCTTGGAAAGGCTCTTTAAGCCATCCTGGTGTGGCAGGGGGCAAACAACAACACTAGTCTGGACCCAAACATAACCCCAGATCCTGGAAACATCGAGATAACACCGTCGGCGCATCTCATCATGGCAGTCATTGCCCCATGGACCGAACCCTTCCTAGCCTACCTTAATAGGAAGGAGCTTCCTGAGGACCAGAATGAGGCCCGCTACATTATCCAGCGCTCAAAGTTCTACAAGGTTCATGATGGAGAGCTCTACAAGAAAAGCGCCACCGGAGTCCTTCAATGATGTATATCCAAGGAAGAGGGGCGGAAGCTCTTGGCTGAAATTCATGCCGGACTCGGCGGTCACCACGCCGCAGCTCGGGCCCTTGTTAGCAAGGCCTTCCGTACAGGGTTTTATTGGCCGACGGCCCGAGCGGATGCACAGGACCTTGTCCAACGTTGCGTTGGATGCCAACTCTTTTGCAATCAAAGCCATATGCCCCACATTGCCCTACAAACAATCCCCATCACTTGGCCTTTCGCGGTCTGGGGACTCGACATGGTTCGACCCCTTAAAGGGGGAAGCCATAAGAAAAAATATCTGCTGGTTATGGTGGACAAATTCACTAAGTGGATAGAGGCTAAACCGGTCAAAACGGCTGAGTCCGGCCCGGTGATAGACTTCATATCCGATGTTGTGCACCATTATGGTGTCCCACACAGCATCATCACTGACAACGGCTCCAATTTCACAGCCGACGAGGTAAAAACCTGGTGTACTAATCTGGGTATTAAACTCGATTACGCCTCAGTCTACCACCCACAAACCAACGGTCAAGTCGAACGTGCCAACGGTCTTATTATGAGCGGCATCAAGCCCAGACTAGTGCGTTCTTTGAAAGAATCAGACAAGCACTGGGTTGAGGAGCTCGACTCCGTACTCTGGGGGCTGCGGACCACGCCCAACCGTACTACCGGGTACACACCTTTCTTCATGGTGTATGGTGTAGAGGCCGTATTTCCCTGCGATATTATTCACGACTCACCTAGAGTGCGTATGTACGAAGACAGAGAAACCGAGCTCGATCGGAAGGACAGCCTAGATGCCCTGGAGGAGGAACGTGATGTCGCAAAAGCCCGTTCAGCAGTTTACCAACAGCAGGCTTGAAGATATCAAAGCAGAGAAGTACGGGGCAAGACTTACAACGTCAGCGAACTCGTTCTACGCCTCCCGGAGAAGAAAAAGGACAAACTCAAGCCCAAATGGGAGGGTCCCTTCATAATTGATGAAGTTCTCACCGGAGGAGCGTACCGTCTTCGCGATGCATCAGACAATCGCCTCGAGCCGAACCCGTGGAACGCGGCCAGACTCCGGAGGTTCTACGCCTAGCGCTAAACCCATAGTTCGTCTTCTCCTCCCCTGTAGTTTCCATTATTTTATCTCTCTTTTCCGATTACTTTCTTTTTACTCGCTTTAAAAGCTTTAAGTGCGGCTAGACCACAGACCATTGGGACATACATCTTTAAACATGTACGCCACTTGTACCTGGAGGCTTCTCGGACAAAAGTTCTAGTCATTCCTTAAGCATCAAGCTCCTCACATATGAGTTTTTCCCATATGTACCTTTTCTTTGCCATTATATGCATCAATATGACTTAAGTTTTGGCAAAGCTGGGTTGCCTGGCTCCTGTGCTTATGTCCTACGTTCCCGTTAGTTCGGCTAGGGCATAAAGGGAGCACCTCTGCGATTGTTACCACCGGGTCATCCGGATGTGTACCTCATACTGGGTGAAACCGAAAGCTAGCATTCTTAAGGGAATATTCAGTCGGTGAATTAAAGATGTTTTCTAAACTCACTCCATTGTGCTCCCCCAGAAGTTATACAAACGGTGGTGCTCGCATCACAATTTAGACATGTACATTAAATGCATGCACACCCAGGGAAGGGAACCCTTAACGGAACTATTCTCTCTGGAAGATGTTTCTTACGATATGAATGTAATATAACATAGCTAGCCGGATACAACTTGTCTGTTCAAGCAACTATGGCCCCTACGCCTAGTTTTCCAAGCATACCCCGGCCTATTCGGACGCGACGGTATTCGGAAACACTCCACACCTTAGAGTCCGGAGGTTGAAGCGAAAAGGTCTGCCATGACAAATGATATACAATTCAGCTAGATGAGGAAAGTACACAGTCACTTGGACTCGAACACCTCTTCCTCTACACCTTCCAACAGGCAGTCTAACTTACAATCCTATTGAGAATATTTGGCGGCCACCGCTACTTGGTCATATACTATACTAACGGGAATTTCTTCCCCATTCGGCCCTACCGGCCTGACACAAGCCAAATGATTAGGATCCAGCTTGGTATAGCGCATCTTCACCATGGCCCAGGCCTCTTGCGCACCCTCTCGGCAGGCAGATATCTTCCATAGCCAGATACGCTGTCGTGCTCCCTTGAATAGCTCTACGAGCTTCTCCATGCTTCCTGGAGGGGAGTCGGATGGCCATAAAGCCTTGGCTACACTCCGCATAGCCTGCCGAGCTTGCTCGTGCAACTGCGACAGCTCCTGCAGAAGATCATTTGATGATCTGGACACTTCCTCTTCAGGGCGGTTCGTCAACACACCTGCAATTACAACTATATCAGCTACCGCTACCTCCAAAGTGTTGTAAGATAAAAGCGGCCACATACTGAATATGCCGCCTCGGAGCTTCTTGTTCTCCTTCACAGAGTCGGCTAGCCGCGCTCGCACATCTTTCAGTTCTTCGCCTAGGTTGATGTTCGAATCCTGGAGTTTCTTTTTCTCTTCAACGACCTTTGTCAATACACGCTCGCCCACTGCTAGCAGCTTTTTGGCTCCGTGTGATGAAGATATGTACCTAGGGTAGGGTCATAGGCCTGACCTAGACACCCTCCCCTAGGACGTCACCCTCAAACCAGAAGCATTTGAAGAAGAGTCATCATCCACTCGACCATGAGGACCTCCACTCGGAAGACTTGAAGTCACTCGACCGTAGAGACTGTCACTCGACCACCAGAAGGTCTAAAGTCACTCCGAAGTGCAACGGTCGGACATCACCTCATAGCTTTAATGGTCATTATGTCTCTTTATTTGCTAGTATTACCAGTAGCATCTCCCCTTTAATGTACCTTAAACCCTTTGTAACGTGGGCTGGCTCGGGTCCTAGCGCACACTATATAAGCCACCCCCTCCACAGGCACAAGAGTTCGCATATTTTGTAAACTCACACACATGCATAATCCAGCCGACCGCCTCAGGGCACCGAGATGTAGGGTTGTTACTTCCTCCGAGAAGGGCCTGAACTCGTAAAACTCGTGTATACAACTACTCCATAGCTAGGATCTTGCCTCCTCATACTTACCCCCCATTCTACTGTCAGTCTTAGATCCACGACAGTCGGCGCCCACCTTGGGGCAGGTGTCTTAGCAGTTTATTGGAGAAGTTGCGATTCTTCTGATTCCCATCATCATGGTTTCCGGCGGAGGATTGGCCGAAGGCCGTGAGATCCATCTCGGCGCGCTCGTCTTCATCGCCGACGACTCCTCTTGGCTCCACGAGGCTCCACTCGACGTCGAGGCGCTCCCCGTCTGCGGGGCGACGCACTTCTGCGCATGCGTTCACGGCGTCCTTTTTCAGCAACCGTCGACTCCGTATTAGTTGGCTCCTATGGCAACCTCCCTTTCCGTTGTTCGTCGGCGCCAGCGATCCGGTCGGTCGCGGCTTCAGCGGTGGGTGAGGCACGCGGTGGCCCGCCAATCGGCCACCCCACAAATCGCGGCAATCGAGCCCGATGAAACTCTCTACAGACTGTTCGATCTGTCAACTGGCTCCGTCAAGACTGCGTCCGAATGCGACAGCAGCGACCCCGCAGTGGAAGTCTTGATGGTTAATTGATAACGCAGTCCTCCTGGCTTCACCCGTGAAGGCGGTGACGATGGTGGCGACGATCCGTCGCGTGCTCACAAGCAGTACCGCCCCGAACCCCTCTCTTCGCGGCGGAGGGAAGATCTTCGCCGCCGTAATATGGATGCACTTCACACTCCTATCATTGGAGAAACCCCTGAGGCCCAGGCCTTAGAGGAGGCGCGCCTGGCAAACTTGGTTGAGCGCACTCAACTGGAGAACCTCCAGCGCGCACTCGACGAGCGTGCTCGGCAGTGGATCCCCGAGTCCAGTCGACGTCAACTTTTTCCGCCTCCGACTCAGGTATACCGAACTCCGATCCAGAATCTCACAGCTGCAGCTCGAATAGCAGAGTCAATTCAACCTTCCCAGTCAGAAGCTGGCCGAGGTTTGATGCAAATCTCGGCTTTACTCCGGGCAGCGGGGGAGCACAATACAGCAGTATCTCAGTCGTGGAATAGGATTCATAGCTGGTCTGTGGTGGCGGATTGTCCAATCTGCCCATAGCCCGAGATTGCCTCCGCGGCGTGAGGGACGTGGGTACCAGCAAGATCAGTACAGGAACCGTGAGCAGTAGATCATCGACTCGACCACGACGATCGTCGTCGAGTGCCCACGCCTCCTCCGAGGAGTGGGTCATACGTGCCTCGGCGGCAAGATGACAGGCGCCCCCACAACGACGAACGAAGAATTCCAGTCGACCCCAGAGAACCAGGCTTTGTTGCAAGGTCTATCCTCGTTCAAGGTCTGGTTGATCGAAACAGAGCTCACAGTGAAGGCCAGAATAGAGATCATCCCACTGGAAGAAGAGTACATGTTTCAGGACCCGAGTGTTTCAGCAGAGCCATTAGAGCAGCAGTGATCCCTCCCATCTTCAGGTTGGCGACTGGAGTCGGCAAGTTCATCGGCGAGTCCAAGTCAGACACTTGGCTTGAGGATTACCGAGTGGCTGTGCAGATTGGTGGTGGCAATGATGATGTGGCCATGAAGCACCTCCCCTTGATGTTGGAGGGCTCTGCCAGAGCGTGGTTGAATCAGTTGGCTCCTGGCAGCATATATAGTTGGGAGGAACTTGCTCGAGTGTTTGTTAGAACCTTTGAAGGCACTTGCAAAAGGCCGGCAGGGTTGACAGAATTGCAGTGTTGTGTCCAGAAACCGAATGAAACTTTGAGGGATTATATCTAGAGATGGATCACGTTGCACCATACAGTGGAGAATGTGTCAGATCACCAAGCAATTTGTGCCTTCAAGGAAGGCGTTAAGTATCGGGAGTTGAATCTGAAATTCGGTCGGACAGGAGATATGACTCTGACTCGGATGATGGAGATTGCGACCAAATATGCCAATGGTGAAGAGGAAGACCGACTCCGGAGTGGCAAACACAAAACAGTCGCCCAAGAAACCGGAGGAGGGAATTCCAGTCGGAAACAGAAGCGAAAGGCCAAACCAGCTGCTCCTGGTGAAGCTTTAGCTGTTGCCCAAGGAAAGTTCAAAGGGAAGCCCAAAGGGCCCTGGACTCCCAAAAAAGTTAAGGATAAAGATGGGACTGATCTGTTGGATTTACCATGCCATATTCATACCAAGAAAGATGAAGACACTACAAAAAAATACACTTCCGTGATGATACGTGTTTGTCACAGTAGGTCACGTTTTTTGTCATGCATGTACATCCATGACGATTTTATGACAGAATCAAGATAGTCATACATGTGCTGTCATAGAAGTGTTCCATGACATTACCAAAATTATCATCACGGAAGTGTCCACTTCCATGACGATAAATCGCGCGTCATAGAAGTGCTTTCGTCAAGGGTGACCGACACGTGGCATCCACCGTAACGGAACACCGTTAAGCTATCGGGTCGGATTTTGGATCCGATAACCCGTTAACAGCCCTGACCAATGGGAAATTTTCACGTGTAAAATTCTGATTGGCCGAAGGGAACACCTGTTAGCTCGTCAGTGGGCCAGATGTCGCCCGTCCATTGGAGGAGACATGCCTATGATACGTCGACACATGGCTGGGCCCAATAGAGGCCCATATAGATTAAAAAGGCTGGCCCAGTCAAAGGACCGTAGAACTTAATCACGTACTAGTGGGCCAGCCCAATAACGGCCTGCTTAATAAAGGCCCATTTATGGCCCGAAGCCAGATCTGGCCCGTTAATTGTTCGCCCTATATTTGGGCCCATTTACGGCCCGAAGCCAGATCTGGCCCGTTAATTGTTCCTCCAATATTTGGCCCATTTGCGGCCCGAAGCCAGATCTGACCCGTTAATTGTTCATCGAATATTTGGGCCCAACTACAGCCCAGCGACTTTCGGCCTGTTAGAGGCCTGATGTAGACAGGGGCCCATTTCAGCCCGATGTGACTTTCGGCCTGGGAATGGCCCGTGCTGCCCATGGGCCATATATGGTCCGACGGGACATCGGGCCCACTAACGGCCCGTGCTAAAGGTGGCAACAGTTAAGCCCGACGTGACTTTGGGCCTGTTAAAGGCATGTCGCGTAATTCGGCCCGTTGATGCCTGTGCTAAGCTTTCGGCCTCTTAAAGGCCCATGATATCAGTGGGCCAACTAAGGCCCGAGATATGTTTCAGCCTGGTAACGGCCCGTGAGCTAACTGGGCCCAAAATAGCCCGGTCTACTTTTCGGCCTGCTGAAGGCCCGTCGACGACTAGTGAAAATTGATGCCCAACATGCATTTTGGCCTGCTAAAGGCCCGTGGTTTCATCTCGGTCGTAACAGGCCAGTACAATATTCAGCATGTTAATGGCCCAACGCTACCTGGGCCAAACTAAGTGCTGGGTCGACAAAAGGCCCAACTAAAATATAGGCCGGTGTAAGTTTGGGCCTGGTGCAATGTGTGAAGGCCCCAATATTCGGGCCCAAGAAAGACGCAGGCCGGCCCAATTGTGGCCCGCTAAAAACCTGGCCCATTAGAGTCGAATGTTTTGGTCCGGTCGACTACATCTGATTTTTTTTTCAGATAGCGAATGATGGCAGTAACTAGTAGGAATTAAGAACAAACCTACTATATACAATAAAGAAATTACGGCATAGTAACTAAGAATAAACCTACACTATACAATAAAGGATTTAAGGTATATTACATCCACTGGGCATCGAAGTTCGCCACCAGTGATCATAAAGCGCAACGAAGAAGCAGATTACAAAAACAGGGCAACATTGCAGCGTAACAAAATACTACTGAACCAAGACCACTTCCAAGACAGTTCAAGAAAGGTTAGCATTGCGGGGGAACTGTTGCGCAAGCTGCTGAGCAAGGTTGTGAGACCGGCCTAGCATGTCGGTCATATCTTCCAGGTGTAGCTGTTTAGCAATGAGTTTCTCATTGGTGTTCTCCGCAGTCTTTCTTAGAGATAGGACTTCAAGTCGAAGTTGAGTTGCAGAATGCCTTTCTGCTAGAACTTGGGACTGAAGAAGTCGAACTGATTCAGACAATGAATTCTGTGATCTTGTCTGACTGTTAGTCTCAAGTAACTTGAACACTGCATCAAGACAAGACTTTGGGGTTGTCTCGCTATCTTCAAGATGTTTTGCCTTCTTTGCTTGGGTTTGTCTCACAGCCTTCAGCAGACTTGTGCATGCCATCAAGCATATCACCCTGAAACAAAGCAGAGAGATGACAGGTTTTGCACGTGTATAAACAAAGATGATAACTGTTATGTCAATTCTATCCAATTTCAAATTAGAAAATAAAGAGTAAGTTCAAAATATCAATAGCATAATTTGGCATTGTTCATAATGCGGGGAGCTTCACCACACTACTGGATTACCATGTCAACATAACAAGCATAGATGAAGGGTAAAGAAAATAATTGTATCTATTTTGGATAATGTGCATGGCATGTTGTTCATATCATCAGCCACATCAGTAAGATAAAACAGGAGATGACAAGGTGCAAACGTGGGCTGCTTCACCACACACTAGATTATAGATCCACAAAAACAAGCATACATATAGGGAGTATTAAGTAATGTGCATGGTATGAATAAGGAATTTGGTTTTACAAGTAAAACTTAGAACTTACGGTTCTTACGAACATGCATTTTGGTAGAAACAGCAAACTAAACAGCAGTAAACGATAGGGAGTATGAGCAAATTAAACAGCAGTTGAGGATAAAGGCTTTAGAAGGACTGACTTACATTAACAGTTAACACCGACTTTATAATGCCCTTCTCCATGTCAAGGGAAGGATAACTCAAGAATTTCATCACAGAATCTTCTTCGTAAGCATTGCCTGTACTCTAAATTTTGTAGAGAGTAATTATAGATCTGATAATACTGGAAGGGATAGAGGATAATGAAGATAAGATGCAGATTGATGCTACATAATCAACTACCAATCCCTGGAAGTACAAGCGTTACAAGACAAAATGTACTGACAAGAGCAATGGGCTACACTTCTGCACTGGCATTGTCTGTGTATTCTACTTGTTGGTAAGATTAAATATAGATCTAATCTTTTTTAGTAAATGGTGGGCGAGGGAGATAAGATGCAGAATGCTACAAAATGAACCAATCCCTCTTCCCATAATACAAGAGTGTTTTGAACACTGGTGTACTGTACAAAACGTTCTTATATTATGGGACGGAGGGAGTAGCTCTTAATGTAGGTACAGTGATAGACCACGTTTAGTCCTTACTAGAGGACTGCAGAGCTAAACCTCTTCAAAAGCATTTGGTTGATTCTAAATTTATGTAAGAGTCCATACGGATCTTATAATGTCCACCAAATGGACGATTACGAGGCTAACATGTGTAGTGATGCTACATAATCAAACAGCTATGAAAGTAAGTATGGTCATACAGGGCAAGAGGTACTCACAAGAGCAATGCAGTGTGCAGTATAGTTGCGAGATTTTGTGGTCCCTTGAGAACGAACGTTCTTCTGCTAACAGTTTTCCTACAAGTGAGACATTAAGGCAAATGCAGAAATGTAGTTCAAATTGTGATGTGATATCATAGACAGTACCTTACGCTGCAGCCGAGACCAATGTGTAACAAGATTATTCCAGTCACCGTCGGATAAATGTAGCACTGGAGACTTTATAGAAATTTCGTTCAGAGGCTTGCCATCGAAGTGCGCTTGCCTCAGGTAGGAACGATACTTCCTCAACGAGTGCTTGAAAAGTGCAACCAACCCTTGCTCGTCATCACAATCCAGTTTGCTCCTCGCCTATTTAAAAGAATGAAATCTTGTGTCTTCTGTCAGCAGAAACATATGCAGTAATGACCGTGAATAACATTAGTACATTACTTACGCGTAAGTTGCGGAGGAAGACTGGAAATTGTTCTGTGTCTGCGGTATAATCTTTCCATGAAGGAAAGATGCGCACAAAGTTCCTGACAACAACATAAGCTTCGTCTTCTAAACTAGGAAGAAATGGAACATGGGTCCTATTTGCTGCAATTGGGGCTCTCTCTGGTTCGAAAAGGGATTTGGCAACTCGATTTGGTGTACTCTTTGCTGGAATGGGGGTTTTGTGTTGTACAGCTGGTGCTATTTCAACTGGCATAATCATACTGTTTGCTGCAGTTGGGGTCTGCTGAGTTGGGGCATCAGAAATGACCAGTGTAGTAGGGCTAGAGTCTGCTAGAGTTGGGATATTTTGTGGGTCAGGTGATATTGCAACTACACCTAATGGGCTATTTGATTTATCAGGTGCCACTACCATTTCCAAATACTTTGCTTGTGCTCCTCCACGATCAGCAATCGCCCTCTTCCTTTTGAACGTCTGATACACAAGAACATCATTTGAATGGATAAATATGGTATGATGACAGATGGAATATGTACTGAAAATGGATAGGCAGGGCGTATTCACATACACGATGTGTAAACTAAGCTAATGGCAGTTCAACAAAGTAGAAGCAATGCAAAGCATCAGTTGCAAGATATGTGCGAGCAATGTAACCTTGGAAAGTTAGAGCAAGTACCTTGATGGGTGAATAAGATAGGGCATCTTCCTCTGACTCCTCAGCTAGGGAGCTACATTGACTTAGGTCTCCCCCTAGCTCAGAATCACTGTTAGGATCATATTCTGAGCGTGAATCTGTAGGTGGAGAATGTTTGCATTGCATTGCATCCAGACTTGATTTCAGTCCCTTAATGCCAAGTTTGACAGCCATGGCATTGTTCTGCTTTATTCTTTTCATGCACGCAAGTTCATAATCATTATGATGCTGTTCAGAATCTGAGATTCATGAAAACATAAAAAGTAGTCAGGTTATCTATGGAATGCATTGCGGATTCAACTCAGAGAGTGTCTCCCTATAAACCCCTGCATATGCAAAGTTCACCTCCCCAACCGTGCTGACCAGACCACACACAGAAATACAAACCCCTTATGTCTCTATAACAGGCAGGCACACATTTCAAAACTGAAGTAGGAACATTAGAATCATATGAAATTCGTATTTGAACAAATAAACTAAGCAATTATGAGTGGCGTAATGTTTAGCTTCAAGGGTGGAGTGTTGGTAGTGCGACACAAGGCAAGTAGGCAAATTGTATTCCATGTCAAAGATCGAAACCTATGTAAAAGCTGGAAATGACACTTTATTTCTATACAATGCAGTGTTCGTTACCCACACATGATGGAAGAGATCACATAGAGAAATACTATTCACTCATGTCTACGGTTCCAGTATTTAGAAACAGGGTGGTCCACCCTAAAAGAATATTGACAACAAATATGACAAGGCAAGCGTAGATGTAGTGAATCAATCATTTACTTGTGAGCTTACTAGGACAAGTATGCAGAATTGTAACTGCAGTAAGAGACCGTCCAAAATCTGAATGAAGAAGTTTGTCTAGCACTTATTGTTTGCAACTAATCGACGTGAATGATTGGATATTATATCGAATGAGTAAGAAAGACAAGTAAAATTGTCAACAAACCTGGCTTACAGTAGTAATCTGGGTCAATGTCACTACGGCCAACAATCCAAAATGACTAGTTTCTGTTCCGAGGGCCGGAATTTTGAAAACCATGTGAACTTGAGAGGTACTAAAGATTACCGAAATACATCTGAACCATTAAGTGTAGGTAGCACTGAGCACACAGCAAACCCTAATGACAGTCATGCCTAATGAGTAATGAATCAATTAGAAAATGGGTGATGAGGAGTGGCTGCTGAGTGTTGAGGACGTATCTCAAGATAAATCGGGTTGGCTTGGTGGGTGCTGCACGCCTGAGCCCTGAACGGACTGGGAAGGTAGGCACGGCGGTGCGCCCGGGCAGCGGTGACGCTGTTGGGCGAGCGGCTCCTGGCCTCCTGTTAGTTCGGCGTCTCCTCCTAGAGTCATGCCGTCCGGAGACGGCAAGTCACCGGCGAGGCAGGCGGCTGGGGGCGAGTAGAGATCAGAAGTGTGCAGCAGAACAGAGGGGAATCGGCGCCTGGGACGACCCAAAATCCTAGGGTGGGCCAGCCCACCATGGGCACCCTATAGAGATACACACCCGAGCGGCGAACATGCATTTTCGAAACTAATTTAGGAACATTTAGCTGACCAATTAAACAACTCTGTTTTAATAATATCATATTCGTATTTGAACAACTAAGCTTGTTTAGCTTGATGGGTGGGGCAGTGTTATTATGACACGAAGCACGTATTCTGATCGTATAGTGATCATAAAAGGGGGAAACTCTAAGCATATTTTTTTTAGCAAAAGAGGGTTTCCCCTCCGAGTTCTATTAAAGAAACCACCACGGAACCAACATGATCAATTAAACCCTAAGCTGTTGGAAAAATGAGCAAATTACTATGAGATTTAATCCGAATAAATAGGAAATAGATCATGACAGCAATAGCAGAGATTAAACTAATCATGCGAACTAGCATAGTAGACGAACAGATCACATCTAGGCACATACTAGAAACATGAATTCTACCACGATCTCAAACAAGAAGGATAGAATAACATACGGTGCAGCGGGTGCAGCACCGCCGGCGTTGATGTTGTCACCCATATCGTCGAGGATGAGGTTGCCGAGGTCGGGGAAGAAGTCGTCGTTCGCGAAGTCGTCGCTGCCAGCCGTCGCGCGAGTGCGCTCCCAAAAAATCTGACCGCCCCTCTCCCGTACAGGATCATGAGAGGCGGGGTTCCGTAGGCCTGCTGTCCCTTCTCCCGGTGCACGCCAAAAGGAGGGATGGAGAAGACTTGCTTGGAGGCGCAATGATCTGGAACGATGGTGAGAAACCATACGAAGCGGCGACGGCTAGGGTAGACGTCTGCCTGACTATATAGTGCGGTGTCACATCCCTAGTTCTGGTCTGCTCTGGGCTAGCTAGTCATGTGTGCATCATGTTTAAAATTCAATGAATTTGAAATGGGGACTTGTGAAAGCCACAGAAATCATTTTGGAAATGATCAAGATAAAAATTGCTTCAATTTGGCCGAAGAAAATGTTCCTATTTTTCTCAAATAATATTGGACAAAATTCCAACCAATATTTTTGGGAGCTCAGAAGTATTTATTTTTGGCCATTTGAGTTAACCCAGTAAATATTTGCATTGGATATATATATATATATGTTATATATATTATATATGTCCAGTAATTCTGATTTTTACTGTGGGGCTCTGGAATAATCCAATTAGTTCCTATATTAATTTTCAGAAGAAAATTAATTGGTTTAGTATTTTACTAAATCATAAACAAAATTACAGAAATAGAAAAGAAAACAAAATAGAAAAAAAGGGGAGAGAGGCTTACCTGGGCCACTTACCAGCCGGCCCAGCTGACTGGCCACGCCAGTCGTCTCTCTCCTCTCGCCAGGAGGACAGGGGCATGTGCCCGCGGTGCGCACGCACGCGCACCGCCACCTCCTGCCTGCCTGCTGCCTCCCCGACGCCGCTACGAGCGCCACGACACCCCCTGGAGAGCCCTCTCTCCTCTCCCTCACTCGCTGCTCTCTCTCCCCTCCCCTGTCTTGCTCTCTTCCCCACCACCGAGCGTGCCCGTCGCCGCCGCTCGCTGCCACCGCGTCCACCGGCCACCCCTTGACCCCTCTCCGTATCCGGGAGTTCCGCCATCGTCTACTCCGTCTCCTCGATGAAGGAAGCATGCCCGGACGCCCAGAAGCGTCGCCATCAAGCTTGACCCCGCCGCCTCTGCTCGGAGATCGCCGCTGCCGTTCTGTTGTCACCGAGCCGTCCCCGAGCCCACTTAGCGTCTCGTCCGACTCCTCGTGAGCTCCTCTTCTCCTCCCCTCACCCCGTGCTCTTGATTTCGTCCCCTAGCTAGCTGCCCTGCCGGACCCGAGAGCTCACCACCGCCGGACCTCACGCCGCCGTGGCCAGAGCCCGTTTCCATCGCTCTTGAGTACGCGGAAGTGCTCCTAGCATCTCTAGGGAGCTAACCCGCAGCCCATCCTGCTCCCTAGCGCACCGCAGCACCGCGCCCGCACGCACCCGAACTCCGGCAGCCGCCTAGCTCGCTGCTGCCATCGCCTTAGACCACCGCAGCTCCCCCTGGTTGCTCCATCAGATGCGCGCAAGCGCTAGCAACCCGTAGCCGCAAACTGCTCGTCGATCCGTGCCCTATAGCACGAACCCGAAGCCCTCCGCCGTGCTGCGTGCTCGCCGGCGACCAACCCCGGCGGCAGCCGACGTGGCACCGTCATTAGTACTAATGACGGAGCTAACTAACCTCCTCTGTCACTGAGAAATGGGCCCACGCCCTTAACTAATCACTGGTTTATCCCCCTGCTTAGATTAAGCTAATGCCCGTGGCCCACTGGTCAGTTTGACCTTGCCACCTCAGTGTTGACCTGGCCCCACTAGTCAGCCTCTGCTGCTGACCCTGTTACACCGACATGCGGGACCCACTGGTCAGATTTGACCTGGACCGGCCTATTGACCCTGCTGATGTTACACTGACGCAATGCTGATGTAGTAATTGATTTTCTGGATTTAATTTAATTCAGGGAGTTTCAGAAAATGTCCAAAACTTCTAAAATTCATAGAAACTCAACCATAACTCAGAATGAAATAAGTTATATATGAAAAATGATCAAAAAAATCCAATCTATTCATCTGTACCATTTCCATGCATGTTAGAACAACTTGTGGCTGCTGTTTAGGCCAAAGCATATAAATGGAATTTAAACCCTCACATATGGAGTTTGAATTTGAACCTAGGGTTAAAACCAACTCCATTTAACATGTTGCTACTTGCATTAGCTCAAAACACAGCATATTGACATGTCATGATCATGCATCATATTGTGCATTGCATTGATTGTGCTCTCCTTCTCTGTTGCCGGTATTTGTCCCCTCTCGATAGACGTGCTTCCGAGACGAGAACGATGACACTGATGAAGTGTGTTCCTCTTCAGAAGTGTCAGGCAAGCAAAACCCCCTTGTTCATTCCGATACAATCCCACTCTCTCGCTCTTGCACTCTTTTACTGCATTAGGACAACAGCGACTCAACTGTTACATGCTGTGGTAGTTGAACCCCTTTCCTCTGCATGACCTGTCATTGTCACAGTAAATTGATAAAACCCACTAGCATGAGTAGGAGTTGTTTGAGCCCTGATGTGCCTACTCATTCATGCTTGTTGTCATGCCTGCTACTGCTTAGAGTTGAGTCAGGTCCGATTCATCAGGGATGAATTGGAATGTGGTGAACATGTCCTACTGTTGAGAGCTAAGTGTGTGAACATGATTTGGTAAAGGTAGTGGTGAGAGGCCATGTAGGAGTACATGGTGGGTTGTCTCATTACAGCCGTCCTCAGGAACTGAGTTCTGTGTTTGTGATCCATGAACAGTTACTACCACGCATTGGAATGCTTAAGTGCCCCTCTCGACTTATTAATCTACCTGATCTCTGTCCAGGAGTTGCAACTAGTTTCTGGTGTTTGTAGGTAGTGTTAGTAGTCTACCAAGTGGCAGCCGGTACAGGTGGGCTTGGGACAGACTAGGCACAGTGGCCCGGTGTACCAAGTGGCACCCGGATGGTGGGCTTGGGAACCGTGTACACATCGTTTGGGGCCGTGAGCGACACCCCGGCCGGATCTCCTTGCGGATGGAACCCGAATAGGCGATAAACCTGGACGAGAGACTTGTGTGATTAGTCAGGTCGTGGCCGACTCCCTCACCAGGCTTCCACTTGAAGGTTGCCGAGATACACGACGTGTACATGGTGGTAAGTGGCGAGAGTGTGTGTGAAGAAGTACACCCCTGCAGGGTTATCATTATCTATTCGAATAGCCGGATTCCTCGGATATGGAAACTTGGACCCCTTGCATAGTTCATAGACAAGTGAAAGTGGATACTCTAAAATGCGTAAGATAAGTGTGAGTGCTATGGATGGCGTTCTCGCAGGGAGACGGGAGCGGATCCATAGTGGTGTGTTGGTATGGTGAATTTGTGGACTCGTGTGCGCCACCTCAAAAGAGTTACTTGCAGTCGTAGTTCAGGTTAGCCACTGAGTCAAAGCTGGCTTGCTGAAGTTAAACTCCACCACCCCTTTCTTGATACTGATGCATATGTAGCTAGTTCTGATGTAAGTCTTGCTGGGTACATTTGTACTCATGTTTGCTTAATTTATGTTTTTGCAGAAAGACTTCAGTCTCGCTAGTAGTTCCGTGTGGACTTCGATGTTTAGCTTGATACCTCAGCTATGATCTTGTGCCCTCGGCGGGATCTGGTAGATAGTCAGGCTTCTCAGCCTTTTTCATTTGTAGAAGTCTGTAATCAGACATGTTAAGCTTCCGCATGTGCTTTGACTTGTATGCTCTGAATGTTGGGTCATGAGACCCATGTTTGTTTTATCTGGCTCTTCGGAGCCTAATGAATAAATACTCTGAGTCGTAGAGTCTTGTTGTGATGCCATGTTGTGTTGCACATATTGAGCATATTGTGTGTATGATTGAAATGCTTGGTATGTGTGGGATCCGACAACCTAGTTGTTTATCCTTGGTAGCCTCTCTTATGGGGAAATGTAGCCTTGTGCTTCCATGAGCCATAGTAGTCCGCTACAGCCCGGTTCACCGGAGTCCTGCTAGCCCAGCACTACTGCTCCAGAACACTTGACTGGCCGGCATGTGATTCACTTTGTTCCTATGTTTGTCCCTTTGGGGGAATGTCACGCGGTGACATCTGGAGTCCTGCCTAGCCTGCTACAGCCCGGTTCACTGGAGTCCTGTTAGCCCAGTGCTACAGCCCGGATTCGCACGCTGCTGACCGAAATGCTCGATGTTGATTCATGTATGCCTGTCCCCGTAAGTTAGTGCCACTTTGGGTTCACGACTAGTCATGTCGGCCCGGGTTCTCTGCCATATGGATGCTAGCGACACTATCATATACGTGAGCCAAAAGGCGCAAACCGTCTCGGGCCATGGTAAGGCAACACCCGTGGGAATACCGTGCGTGAGGCCGCAAAGTGATATGAGGTGTTACAGGCTAGATCGGTGTGACTTAGAATCGGGGTCCTGACATGCGGGCCGGGTAGGTCGTGGGAGTAAACCCCACGTCCGAGTCGTCATGATCCAAAAGAATCGTAAACGGTTCAGTAATTAATGCGTCCATTAATTATTAGTCTTGGCTCAATCCTGTAACCCGCGGCGCATCCTCGGCTCGGTTCAATCCCGCAACCCGCGGCGCGTCGTGACGAGGCGTGGCGTGGCGAGGCGAGCGAGGAGGAGGAGCGCGCGTGTAGGTATCCTCTTCTCATGCTCATACAAGTGGTAGAAGAGCTCACCTTATAAAGAGGTGCAACTCTCTCTCAACTTCCGGGGTGGGACTAAACTTTAGTCTCACTCACTCCACTCACATGTGTGCATGAATGGGCCAAGAGAATTTCAGAATTTTAGTTGGGCTTTTGGCCAAAGGCCTACTAGCAAAATTCCAACAATCCCCCACAAAGTCTCATTGGCACATCTCATCATTTAGTTCCAAAACATTGTTTATATACCGGTGCTTAGTGCAGACTATGAAGTTGAACTTCCCCTTAGAGATTTATGCTACACTAGATCACAACTTGAATAGTGGACTATGCCTTGAACTACAAGTTTTCTGCGAGACTAGTTTCACACAAATTCTTGACCGATACTTGGCTGCCGCAAGGCTTCCCCGCGGGTGGAGCATATATGTCATACTCCAGGGCCTTTTCATGAATTTATTAGAGAACACCCAATTCTCACAGTCTGCGACGTTAACAGTCAAATTCATATAGGTGTGTTCCCCAGAAGATGTTCTGCAGGACAACATCTCTGCTTAGCCGAATAAGCCACTTGGAACACATTAACATAAGTATCAACCTGCCATGCAGATCAGGAGAGTATTGCATCTTCATGGAGTGGGATAGGTATTATAGGGATACTCTCCTCCCAGCTAACCAACAGCTTGTCTCCCACTTCTACTTCACGGGATCTCCGATCACATAGAGTGGGTTACCACTATGGACAACTCATGCAGTGGGTCTCAGACCCATCTCCATCGATGCATTATCTATCACATTACGTGATAGACCCTTTGTGAAGGGATCTGCCAAATTTTTTGATGTTTGGATATAATCCAACGTAATAACTCCGGAGTTCCTGAATTTTCTGACAAATTTCAGTCTCCTCTTCACAGGCCTTGAGGACTTCATATTGTCCTTAGAACTGTTTGTCTTGACGATTACAGTTTGATTATCACAGTTCATCAGGATAGGGGGTATTGGTTTTTCAACCATAGGTAAGTCCATCAAAAGCTCACGAAGCCACTCTGCTTCAACAGTGGCAGTGTCTAATGTTGTGAGTTCTGCTTCCATAGTTGACCTCGTTAAGGTGGTCTGCTTGCAAGACTTCCAAGAAATAGCGCCACCACCAAGTGTTAAAACATAACCACTTGTGGCCTTAATCTCATCAGCATCAGATATCCAGTTTGAGTCACTATAACCCTCCAGTACCCTTGGATACCCGGTGTAGTGAATCCCATAGCTCGGGTGCCTTTCAAATAGCGCATAACTCTCTCAAGCGCATGCCAATGATCATATCCCAGTTTTGACACAAACCGACTCAGCTTGCTAATAGCAAACGAGATGTCAGGCCTCGTGGCACTCGCCAAATACATAAGTGAGCCAATAATCTGAGAATACCTCAGTTGATCTCTAGCAATCCGTCAATTCTTTCGAAGCAACACACTAGCATCATATGGAGTTGGAGAAGGTGTGCAGTCACTATACCCAAAATGACTCAAGACCTTTTCCACATAATGAGACTGAAGCAGTGTGATCCCACCATTCTCATATCTCAACAGCTTGATGTTTAAGATAACATCAGCTACTCCTAGATCCTTCATCTCAAAACAGCGAGATAAGAAATCCTTAACCTCCTTGATTAAATCAAGTTTGGTTCCAAAGATCAATATGTCATCGACATACAGACAAAGAATAACTCCTTCGCCCCCACCATAGCGATAGTACACGTACTTGTCACCATCGTTTACTACAAAGATGGCAGCAGTTAATGTTCTTTCGAACTTCTCATGCCACTCTTTTAGGAGCTTGTTTAAGCCCATATAAAGACTTTAATAACTTGCACACCTTTCCTTCCTGACCAGGTACTACAAAACCATCTGGCTGATCCATGTAAATTTCCTCCTTCAACTCTCCATTGAGGAAAGTTGTCTTAACGTCCATTTGATGAACGAGAAGACCATGTGAGGCAGCCAGTGATAGTAGCACCCGAATTGTGGTCAGTCTAGCCACGGGTGAGTAAGTATCAAAGAAGTCTTCACCTTCTTTCTGGGTATAACCCTTGGCCACAAGCCGTGCCTTGTACTTTTCAATCGTACCATCAGGTCTAAGCTTCTTCTTGAACACCCACTTACATCCTACAGGTTTGCACCCATAAGGACGGTCAGTGATCTCCCAAGTACCGTTAGCTAAGATGGAATCCATCTCGCTACTACAGCTTCCTTCTAGTAGTCAGCATCAGGAGATGCATAGGCTTCTAAAATAGTCTTGGGTGTGTCATCCACGAGGTACACAATGAAATCATCACCAAAGGACTTTGCAGTCCTCTGTCTCTTACTCCTCACAGGAGTTCCATTGTCACCCTCAACAGGATTCTCAACGTGTTCCATCACAATGGTGGGTTCAGGAATTACAGTGAATTCCTCACTAGAAGGAGTAGGTATCTCCTGATTTGATGAACTCGACATATCCTTCATAGGAAATATGTCCTCAAAGAAAGTTGCATCATTCGACTCCATAATCGTACCAACATGCATGTCGGATACCTCATATTTTATTATCAAAAATCTATAGCAGATGCTATGAAAAGCATAGCCCAGAAGAACACAAACCACGGTTTTTGGTCCAAGCTTGCGCTTCTTGGGAATTGGTATATTGACTTTCCCGAAACAACCCCAAGTACGTAGGTAAGAGAGTTTCAACCTTTTCCTTTCCCATTCCTCAAATGGAGTCATGGTCTTATGCTTTGTGGGAACTCGGTTTAGGACATGACACACAGTCATTAGCGCCTCCCCCCACCAATCCTTGGATAGACCCGAAGTGTCTAACATGGTGTTAACCATATCAGTTAGAGTTTGGTTCTTTCTTTCGGCTACCCCATTTGACTGGGGTGAGTAGGGAGGCGTCCTCTCATGGATTATACCATGTTCTGCACAAAACAAATCAAATTCATTGGAAAAATACTCTCCACCACGATCAGACCTAAGCCGTTTAATTTTCCGATCAAGTTGGTTCTCTGCCTCAGCTTTATAGTTCTTGAAGAAAGTTAAAGCCTCATCTTTTGATTTCAGAAGATACACATAACAATATCTAGTGGAGTCATCAATCAACGTCATGAAGTTTCTCTTTCCACCTTTTGTCAACACGCCATTCATCTCACAAAGATCAGAATGTATAAGCTCTAGTGGTGCCAAGTCTCTTGCCTCACAGTCTTATGGGACTTGCGAGGTTGCTTAGCTTGCACACGTACTTGGCACTTAGAGCCTTTGATAGTAGAGATTTTCGGAATTAAATTCATATTGGCTAGCCGTGTCATGCAACCAAAGTTAATGTGACAAAGTCGTGAATGCCAAATATCAAACTCATTGTTGTGGCAAACATTATTAATAACTTTAGTGCAAATATCTAACAAAGACAGGCGGAACAAGCCTCCGCTCTCATAGCCTTTTACAACAAATTGTCCATACTTAGAAATTACAACTTTATTGGATTCGAAAACCAACTTAAAACCATCTCGACATAAACGGGAACCACTAATGAGATTTTTATTTATGGACGACACATGATGAACGTTCTTCGAACGCACAGTCTTCCCCGAAGTAAACTTCAGATCGAACGTACCAACACCTCGAACGATGGCATGTGACCCGTTCCCCATCAGCACGGGTGAATTCCCTATTGCCTAGTAAGAAGAAAACATGGAGGCGTCAGCACAAACATGTACATTGGCACCGGTGTCAATTAACCAATCAGGGGATTGAAATACTGAAAGGATGGTAGGTAAAATACCGTACCCTGATTCCTTCATATCAATATCACCGATGACAACATTAGCGGACTTGCCACTCTTCTCATGTTCGCGCTCCTCAAAGTGGTTAGGACACTTCGGAGCCCAGTGATTAGGATCACCGCAAACATGGCAAAGTCCCTTCCCCGTCTTATGAGAATTCTTCTTGAAGTTGGTAGAATGTGATGGCTTGTTCTTTGTATCAAACATGCCTTTGCCCTGAGTTTTGTTCTTATTGTTTTTGAACTTGTTGGGATAGGAGTTCTTCTTCTGTACCATGTGGGCACTAGAAGCTCCCTCAGCAACTCGAGCACGTGTGTCCTTTGCTCTCGCCTTCTCTTCAACATCAAGAGTACCAATGAGATCCGCAACGGAAAACTTCTGTCTCTTGTGTTTCAGGGAAGTAGCAAAATTGTTCCACAAAGGTGGAAGTTTGGCAATGATGCCTCCAGCAAAAAATTTGTTCGGCAACACACACTTGAAGTACTCAAGTTCTTTTGCGAGCGACTGTATCTTATGAGCCTGCTGTACAACAGAGCGTTCATCTGTCATCTTGTAGTCATAGAATTGCTCCATGATGTACAACTCACTACCGATGTCCGAGGCACCAAACATGGCCTCGAGCGCAGCCCACATGTCCTTGCCGTTGTCAAACGACATATACAAATGCACAATGGAGTCATCAAGAACACTTAGAAGAGCGCCTTTAAAGAGAGTATCGATCTTCTCAAAAGCTTCCAGTTGTGCTGGATTAAGATCGCCCTCAGGCTTGCCCTTGGTGGCGTCATAGCAGCCCATGGTCTGAAACCAGTAGACTGCTCTTGTGCGCCACCTCCTATATTGCGCCCCCTTAAAGGCAGGCGGCTTCAGATGCGCAGCAAAACCACTCAGAGTAAATTGCCTAAGGTCAGGCTTTTGGATTGTTGGAAAAATGAGCAAATTACTACGAGATTTAATCCGAATAAATAAGAAATAGATCATGACAGCAATAGCAGAGGTTAAACTAATCATGCGAACTAGCATAGTAGACGAACATATCACATCTAGGGCACATACTAGAAACATGAATTCTACCACGATCTCGAACAAGAAGGATAGAATAACATATGGTGCAGCGGGTGCAGCACTGCCAGCGTTGACGTTGTCGCCCATGTCGTCGAGGATGAGGTTGCTGAGGTCGGGGAAGAAGTCGTCGTTCGCAAAGTCGTCGCTGCCAGCAGTTGCACGAGTGCGCTCCCCAAAAACCTGATCGCCCCTCTCTCGTACAGGATCACGAGAGGCGGGGTTCCGGAGGCCTGCTGTCCCTTCTCCCGGTGCACGCCGAAAGGAGGGATGGAGAAGACTTGCTTGGCGGCACAATGATCTGGAACGATGGTGAGAAACTATATGAAGCGGCGGCAGCTAGGGTAGACGTCTGCCTGACTATATAGTGCAGGCCAGGTAGGTCGTGGGAGTAAACCCCATGTCCGAGTCGTCACGATCAAAAGAATCGGAAATGGTTCAGTAATTAACACGTCCATTAATTATTAGTCTCGGCTCAATCCCGCAACCCGTGGCGCGTCCTCGGCTCAGCTCAATCCCGCAACCTGCGGCGCTTCGTGACGAGGCGTGGCGTGGCATGGCGAGCGAGGAGGAGGAGCGCGTGTGTAGGTCTCTTCTTCTCATGCTCATACAAGTGGTAGAAGAACTCACCTTATAAAGAGGTGCAACTCTCTCTCAACTTCTGGGGTGGGACTAAACTTTAGTCTCACTCACTCCACTCACATGTGTGCATGAATGGGCCAAGAGAATTTCAGAATTTTAGTTGGGCTTTGGGCCAAAGGCCTTCTAGCAAAATTCCAACATAAGCATGATCAATTAAACCGTATTATGGCTGTGCCATGGCAGATTTGAAGCTGCAAATCGGAGAAATGATATTTAGCATCCATTGTTTGCTTCGAACTAAGAACTAATTCTATGAGCTGAAAATAAAGTAGAGTAACCAAGTTAAGATCTATTTTCTGGTTGAGATCAAAAAGTTGAGGAGATATGAAGTACCACCTCTCTTGCGGCACCGTGTACGCATCGGGGGTGCGATGGCTGTCGGTGGCGTTGAAGCAGATCTGCGACGGTAGACGGGTGCATGGGGGGGTAAGTCTCGTTGCGGTGGAGGAGAAGGTCGTGTGAGCGGCCCCGGCAAAGAGGACGACGGCGCCGATGAAGCGAGAGGACGCGATGCAAGGCTATTGGTCCATCGTCGTGGATGAGAAACGTCCATCTCTAGCAGTGGACGACGCGGTCTTGGTAGGCGCTCCGGCATGGTGGAGGACGGTGGCGATGGATGTGGTGGAGGACGGCGGCGATGGATGGGGTGGCGGACGGAGGCTGGTGTGGGGATGGGGTGTTCTAGCGCAGATGGTGTATGAATGGGAAAATGGAGGGAGAGGTATGGGGAACCATGTTTTTGGGACGGGCCTGTCTGAAATATGGGAAGGTTACGAACTTAGCCCCCGTTTAAAATTTGGACGTCTCGTCGGTTGGGGATAGGACGGTAATCTCGCATCTCGCCAATATTTGCCCAGAGCGATTTCGGGCGAGGAGAGGGTGCTTGGTGCCCATGGTTGGCGCCCATGGTGTATGAACGGGGCTGACAGGTAGGGCGGTTGTGTCACGTCTGAGTGAAGTTACAAACCTGCCCCTATTGAAAATATTTTCCTACATCGATTTCAGCCTAGTCGAGTTTGTTTTGCCGCCCACCGTGTATGAATGGGGAATGGAGGGAGAAACAGAGGTCTTTCGGACGAGCTTGAATCAAATGAGTTTTGCCGCCCATGTTTGACGCCCACCGTGTCGGAATGGGCTCAGAGGCGGTCGTGTCATGTCTACTTGAAGTTACTAACCTACCCCTATTTAGAGCAGTGGAAATCGGGCCGATGGATTGTCCGTGTAATGGGTAGAGAGTAATTTCCATCTCCCAAACACTTGGCTTCGGGCAGCCGGCGTGGGAGTGGACATTTTGCTGCTTCTTTCGAATTTTGGGACAATAAGCATCCACGTTTACCCTGGCAATTAAATTCGAATCCATTTTGTATTTCTATATGAATCTTTATAAATCATTCTATGTGTATTGATATATCTTCAAAAGGACGACAAAGATGTATTCCACTGTCATATATGAATATGGTTTACAAATGCCGATACTCAGATTCAGAAACTAGAATCCAGTTTAAGGTGAATTTGAATATTTGGAACACTTCATGTCCAACTCAAATGTCACACGCAGCATAATGTGTACTCCCATTTAGATATGTACATAAGCGAAGTATCAAGATTCAAATACCGAGTCAATCAACCAAGAATGTACAGAACTAACAGACATATAAACACTTATAGAGTATACGGATCAATAATATCAACTAACATACATAAGCCAGGCCGTTGTACCTTTTTTGGCTACAACAGCATCCTTTTTTAGCCAGCATCTTGGCCCTTTCCGATGTGTGCCACTTATGGTCTATCTATACTACTACTATTGCTGAATGCACATTCAGCCTGATTGGCATATTTGTAGGTCTGGCACAACAATCCAAATGAAATATCTCCGAGTCTTATCAATTAATACAGACTTGTGCTCAAATAAAATTACAAACAAAAAACAAAAAAAACAATTATTACATGATCTCTAAAACAAATGGTTTGATTGATTACATGAACAGACAACACAAAGGTTATTCAACTATGGAAAGAACATTTCACCTATGATTTACCAAGTAGGAATTTAATTTCCTTTTTTACTTCAGGACCTTAACAATCTGGTCAGTCTCAGCTTGCTTCGTTTTGAAATCCACCAAATATTTAATGGTTTTCTTGAGTACTGCTTGTGATTGTGCTGTTTGCTTCCTCAACATGTCAACTTCATCTCTAAGTGCAGAAGCAGAATCTCTTTGTACCACTAGTTTAGCCTCTAGAGCATCAGCAGCTGGCAATTCATAATGCACGATTGGGCCGGTGCCACTGCTGTGGGATGATGCAATGTCCATGGGGTCATCGCTCTTTGATCTTGGGCTAACCTGTTTTGCCATTAAAGTTCCGATTGGATTCAGAAAAGTTGAAGTTAGCAAAACATCTCAACTGGGAGTTATAACAGCACACCAGTTAAACAAACAAGGAATTAAAGAGTTTCAATTGGATGCTGAAAAGTAGTTATTAACATCATTGTAACCCGCTGTTGCAGCAGCAAAGCAGTTAAACAAACAAGTAGATATTTAAGTTAAGGCAAACAGGTAATTCTTAACAGTAAGTATCAAACACATAGATAGGCGCAGTCTACAAACTGATTAACAGGCTGTGCCATTATGTAATCAGTAGAAAACTAAATTAAGCCAAGCAACGTAATTGAACATTTTTGCAATGAGTGGCTAACTAAAATTTAGAGAAGCAGGTAACTGAACTTACGCTAGTTCTTTGTACAGGCACACTGCAACTTCTTTTTCGCTTACAAGGTTGTACGAAGGAGTCCATGGCATCAATTGCTTGGATACGCAGTCCCAATACTTCATTCTTCCCACACTGCATGGGTAAGTCGAATGGTTAATCTGGTAAGATGGTGCGTCCTTGATATGTTATATGAGGACGTGTAGTTAGACTAGTTGTAGCCAAACACATCACACTGGCTTTTACTGTATATTTCATGTGATTACTTTTGGCATATCGAGATCTAAGCAATCTACAATAGGATGAAAAGACTGGCATCCTTCACATTATTGGCGAACTCAGTTCATAGAAACAAGCAATTCAACCATTCTATGGGTAAATCAGAAGTGCCACTAGAATATTTTTCACTATCCAATCATACAAGCAAAAGGGGCGACGCCACCATAGGGGCTGGTATGGGCGGCCGCCTCAGGTGGCTGGAAAGTGTGCACCTAGTTTGAGTCGTCCAGGTTGGCCCATGCTAGTTTTATTCGTCCCAACGCATGAGCAGGCAATGTAAAAAATGAAGAAAAATCTTTCAATTTGGATGGGCCAATAACATAAGTGCAAGGCAGGCCCTATAGCAGGTTCGCGACCCAAACGAGCACCTCCCATATCGATCGACAGCAGGAAAAATCTCAATTCATTCGCTCCAGCTTCCAGTCTGGTTCGCTCCTAACCGAGCCGCCACTGGACAGACCGACACAACACTTCCTTGCGCCCTCGTTGGAGGGCGGTCGCCGGGCTTCAAGCGAACGGAAGGACAAGAAGATGAAGATCCAACCTTGGGTGTAGCCTGCATGGGAGGCAGCGGCGACAACACGGGTGAGGGAGTCCTGGATTAGGGGGTGTTCGGATAGCCGGACTATACCTTCAGCCGGACTCCTGGACTATGAAGATACAAGATTGAAGACTCCGTCCCGCGTCCGAAAGGGACTTTCCTTGGCGTGGTAGGCAAGCTTGGCGATACGGATATTAAGATCTCGTACCATTGTAACCGACTCTATGTAACCCTAAACCTATCCGGTGTCTATATAAACCGGAGGGTTTTAGTCCGTAGGACAACATACACATCAACAATCATACCATAGGCTAGCTTCTAGGGTTTAGCCTCCTCGATCTCGTGGTAGATCTACTCTTGTACTACCCATATCATCAATATTAATCAAGCAGGACATAGGGTTTTACCTCCATCGAGAGGGCCCGAACCTGGGTAAAACTTCGTGTCCCTTGTCTCCTATTACCATCCGGCCTAGACGCACAGTTCGGGACCCCCTACCCGAGATCCGCCGGTTTTGACACCGACATTGGTGCTTTCATTGAGAGTTCCTCTGTGTCGTCGCCATCAGGAAGGATGCCTCACCCCGTCTTTAAAGACGGCGCTGTTGCTAAGGGAGCTTTGGCTGTCGGCCAAACCCTCCGGTTAGGTGGCTTTCTTATGACCGCCTGTTTGGCTTCTGCGCCGACGATGACCTCTCGAGCCATCGAAAACAATCTTCATGTCAACTCGGAACTCACCGAGCAGTTAGATCCAATAGAGCTTTCCTCCACAAACGAGCTCTTGGATCGCTTCGCCGCCCTGGAAATCGCTATGGATTACGACCAGATTGGTCCTAAAACCGATCTGAGAGAGATTAACTCTCCCCAAGTCACCCATCATGTTGCCGTGGTAGAGGGACAGTGCGGCAAACCTTCATCTATCTTAAGGACTCGCTACGTCCGGATCCCCGATCCCTCCAAGCCGGATACCCGCGGAGGGGAGGATATCACTCAAGACCTGAACTTAGAGTCAGGCGATGGGCTGGATTCATTAGACAACATCCAGGAATCCAAATTGTCGAGTTCAGAAATTCCTCGACCTCTGAGTCTTAGATGGGGTGAGGCTTCGGATTTAATTCCACCCACCCACCCCAACATAAGTGATCTATCCAAAATCAGGCAAGAACCCGATGAAACAGTACATCATTACTGGGCCAGATTCCTCCTAGTTAAGAACAGGCTAAGGGACTGCCGCGAGGAAGACGCAATCTCAATCTTCTGCAATAATTGCACGGACAAGGGAATACTCAACGCCATAAGTCACCGTGATATTACACGCTTCACTGACTTGGCATCCATTGTACGAAAGTACTATGCGATGGAAAGCGCCTGGAAAACCGAAATAAAATTTTGGGACAATCCGGCCCTGAATACAAACCCAGTCCGAAATAAAAGGGTGCATCATCACCAGTCACCCGGGTCAAGCACTAAAAAGCAAAAACCCTCTACAGGGCATGGAACCGTACTGGAAGGGTGGCTTAATGGACCCTGTAAAATTCACAGTACAGTGGATGCCACACCAACTCACAGCCTCAGAGCATGTTGGATACTCCGGCGGGTGGCCAAACTTGGCGAAAATCTCCTAATTCCGAAGGCCACAGAAAGCTACCCGAGAGACACCAATACGGTATTAACAGTCTTCGAGACTTTCGCATCAAATAATATGCGAAAAAGGACACTCCACAGCCTTGCCGAAGTCTACCAAGTAGCAACAATAAACCGATGGAGTGACACGGCTATTACCTTTAACGCCAGTGATGAACCTAAATTCCGAACAGCCCGAGCACCAGCCGCATTGGTCCTCAGTCCAATAGTGGACGGCTTTCGTCTTAGCAAGGTACTCATGGACGGCGGCAGCGGATTGAACCTCATTTACAAGGAGACTCTTCAAAAAATGGAAATAGACTGGAACCGCATTGAGCGAAGCAGCACAACCTTTAGAGGAATAATCCCCGTTCGGGAAGGGCGCTATACAGGAAAAATCACACTAGATGTGGTGTTCGGCACGCTGGATAATTATAGGTCCGAAGAGGTCACATTCCAGGTGGCTCCGTTCAGCAGCGGTTATCACGCTCTGCTAGGGCGGGAAGCGTTTACAATCTTTCAAGCAATACCCCATTACGGGTACATGAAGCTCAAGATGCCCGGGCCTAACGGGATCATCACTCTCGCTAGTGATCCGTACATAGCACTCCGCGCCGAAAACAAGACAGCCGCACTGGCCCTCGAGGCACTATCCGAAGCCCTAGCGGCTGAGGAGCTGACTGCGCTGTGCTCTATGGTGAATAGGGATGATGTGGTACTCGACAAAAGATCCAAGTCCACCTCCTTTAAACCGGCGGACGAAATAGTCAAATTCCAAGTCCATCCAACGGACCCCAATAAAACAGCTTCCATTGGGGCAGAGTTAAACCCTGATGTCGACGCCGCATTGCGAGAGTTCCTACGAGAGAACTGGGACATTTTTTCCTGGCACCCTTCAGACATGCCAGGAATCCCACGCAGGCTGGCCGAGCACAGCTTAAATATCCAAACAGGATTCAAACCTGTCAAACAGGCTCGTCGGCGTTTTTCCGAACCTAAGAGACAGGCCATGGGAGAGGAGCTAGCAAAGCTATTGGAGGCCGGATTCATCAGAGATATAAAACATCCGGACTGGCTAGCAAACCTAGTGATGGTACCAAAGAAGGACAAATCCTGGCGCCTGTGTGTTGATTTCAAAGACCTTAACAAAGCTTTCCCAAAGGATCCCTTCCCCCTCCCCCGCATCGACCAAATTATCGATGCTACCGCAGGACACGATTCATTGTGTTTCCTCGACGCATATTCTGGCTACCATCAAATCAAGATGGCAGAACCAGACCAAGCCGCAACGGCATTTATCACACCATACGGGCCATTCTGCTTCAACACGATGCCCTTCGGGCTCAAAAACGCCGGCACAACATATCAGCGCATGATTCAGACATGTCTGGCAAGCCATATCGGCAAAATAGTGGAGGCATATGTAGATGATGTGGTCGTCAAAACAAGACATGTTGAATCTCTAGTAGACGACTTGAGGCTCACATTTGATAACCTCCGAACATACGACATCAAGCTCAACCCGGAAAAATGCGTTTTCGGTGTTCCAGCCAGAAAGCTCTTGGGCTTCATTGTATCCGGTAGAGGAATTGAAGCAAATCCAGCCAAGATCCGAGCTCTGTCGCAACTGGATATCCCAAAGGACCTCAAACAAATACAAAAGTTAACCGGATGCGTGGCGGCTCTAAGCCGCTTTATCTCCTGCTTGGGAGAGAAGGCCCTACCCCTTTACCGCCTCCTTCGGCGCACCGAACACTTCAAATGGACGGACGCATCCACGGCCGGACTCGACGAAATAAAAGCCATACTGGCAACAAACCCAGTCCTGGCCACGCCAAGCATTGACGAACCAATGCTATTATACATTGCAGCAACACATCAGGTTGTAAGCGCAGTGCTCATCGTCGAACAAGAAGTGGACGGACACAAATTCCCCCTTCAAAAGCCGGTCTATTATGTGTCCACTGTCCTTACTCCCTGCAAATCACGGTACCCGCATTATCAAAAGTTTGCGTACGCGGTATTCATGGCATCCCGGAAGCTACGACACTACTTTCAAGAGTGTTCAATAACAGTAGCCTCGGAAGTACCACTTAACGATATTATAAACAACCGTGACGCAACGGGCCGGATTGCGAAATGGGCCATCGAGCTCCTCCCGTTCGACATAACTTATAATCCATGACGAGCCATCAAGTCACAAGTCTTGGCCGACTTCGTCGCAGAATGGACGGAGGCCGAACTCCCTAAAGAGTATGGCACATATTCAAATTGGATCATGCATTTCGACGGCTCCAAGATGTTGGCTAGACTGGGGGCTGGCGTCGTTTTGACGTCCCCCACAGGAGACACAATTCAATACGTACTACAGATTATGTACACGGACTCCAACAATGCAGCCGAATATGAGGCCCTTTTACATGGTCTCCGGATGGCAGTATCCATGGGCATCCAACACCTAGAGGTGCGCGGGGACTCGAACCTCGCAATATCCGAAATAAATGGAGACTTCGATGCCAAGGATCCAAAAATGACAGCTTACCGCAACGCCGTCCTAAAAATGTCAGCTCGGTTCGAGGGACTTGAATTTCACCATATAGCCCGGGAAAATAATCAGGCGGCAGATGTCCTAGCACGCATCGGCGCAAAATGCGATGTAGTCCCCCCCAACATCTTCTTGGAAAGGCTGTTCAAGCCATCTGTAGCATGGGAAGGGGAGCCGAACAATAACAGCCCGGACCCAACCGCACTGCCCAACACCGACCATTCTGACACAATCGGAGGCTCTGCCAATGAAATAACACCTTCAGCCCACGTAATAATGGCCGTCATAGCCCCGTGGACAGAACCATTCCTCGCCTACCTTACTAGGCAGGAACTCCCCGAGGACCAAAATAAGGCACGCTGCATAGTGCGGCGATCCAAAGCCTACAGAGTCCACGAGGGAGAGCTTTGTAAGAAAAGCACTACCGGAGTCCTTCAAAGGTGCATCTCCGGAGAGGAGGGGCGGAATATCCTGGTTGAAATTCATGCCGGACTCGGCGGTCATCACGCTACAGCCCAGTCCCTTGTAAGCAAGGCCTTCCGTACAGGCTTTTATTGGCCGACGGCCCGGGCAGACGCTCAGGACTTAGTCCAACGATGCACCGGTTGCCAGCTCTTTGCAAACCAAAGCCATATGCCACCCACCGCCCTCCAAACCATCCCCATTACTTGGCCCTTCACGGTCTGGGGGCTTGACATGGTTGGACCCCTTAAAGGCGGAACCCACAAGCAAAAATACTTACTGGTCATGGTGGATAAGTTCACCAAATGGATAGAAGCCAAGCCTGTTAAGACGGCCGAATCCGGACCGGTGATAGACTTTATATCTGGGGTTGTACACCGTTACGGCGTCCCCCATAGCATCATCATTGATAACGGCACGAACTTCACGGCCGACGAGGTAAAACTCTGGTGCAAAAACATGGGCATCAAGCTCGATTATGCTTCCGTCTATCACCCACAAACTAACGGCCAGGTCGAACGTGCAAATGGTCTTATCATGAGCGGCATCAAACCCAGATTAGTGCGGTCCCTCAAGGAATCTAACACGCACTGGGTAGAGGAGCTCGACTCCGTACTCTGGGGGCTGCGGACCACGCCGAATCGCACCATCGGATACACACCATTCTTTATGGTGTACGGCGCAGAGGCAGTTTTGCCTTGCGACATAATTCATGACTCACCTCGAGTGCGCATGTACGAAGAAAGAGAAGCCAAGCTCGATCAGCAGGACAGCTTGGACGCATTGGAGGAGAAGCCTGACGTGGCAAAAGCCCGTTCCGCATTTTATCAACAGCAGGCTCCAAGATACCAAAGCAGAGAAGTATGGGCCAAAAATTACAACGTTGGCGAATTAGTTCTATGACTACCGGACAAGAAAAAGGACAAACTCAAGCCCAAGTGGGAAGGTCCCTTCATAATTGACCAAGTCCTGACTGGTGGAGCGTACCGCCTGCGGGATGCATCGGATAACCGACTCGAGCCAAACCCATGGAACGCAGCCCGTCTCCGAAGATTCTATGCCTAGCGCCAGACTCTGTGTTCGTCTCCTTCCTCTGTCCATTTTTTATATTTTCTGTCTTACATTTCTCTTCTCTCTCTCTCTCTCTCTATCTTACAGAAGCTTATTCATACGGGCTTCATGCCCAACACATGTGTCACACTTCCGCATGTACCTTTTATTCACCATTATATGCATCGATATGACTTAAGTTTTGGCCAAGCTGGGTTACCTGGCTCCTGTGCTTACCCCTACGTTCCTGATTGTTCGGCTAGGTGGTAAAGGGAGCACCTCTGCGATTGTTACTGCCGGGTCAGCCGGACGTGTACCTCAGACTGGGTGAAGCTGAAAGCTAGCGTTCTTAAGGGAATATTCGGTCGGTGAACTAAAGATGATGTTTTTTATTTTTATCTATATGCCCCCAGATGTTTTTCCTGCGTTTCTTTTCGCAGCATGGACATGCACCTTAGGGCATGCCTCCCAGGGAAAGGAACCCCTAACGGAACTATTCTCCCTGGAAGATGTTTCTTACTAACCATGTAATATAACATACCTAGTCGGGCACTTGTCTGTTCACGCCCTAATGACCCCTACGCCTGGTCTCCATGCATTCCCCGGTTCATATATAACTGCATGGGAATTCGGACACACTCCGGACCATCAGGTCCCGAGGTTGAAGCGAAAAGGTCAGCCATGACAAATGATCTACAATCCGGCTACAAGGCATTATAAATGTCAATTAAATTACATAGTCATTTTGACTGGTTGTATTCCTCTTCAATACCATCTAACAGGCTGTCTAATTTACAGTCCTACTGGGAATACTTTGTGGCCAACTCTACTTGGCCGTATACTAAGCTTACATGGATCTCCTTCCCATCGGGCCCTACAGGACCGACCTCGGCCATGTGGTTGGCGTCAGCCTTTGCGTACCGCGTCTTCACCATGGCCCAGGCCTCCCTAGCGCCTTGACGGCAGGCTGATATCTTCCACAATCGGAAGCGTCACCGTGCTCCCTTTAGCTTCTCCGCAAGCTCTCCAAGACCTTTGGGCATGGAGACGGATGGCCACAGGGCCTGGGCGATGCCTCGCATCGCCTGCCGAACTAGATCGAGCAGTTGCGAGAGCTAGGGAAGAAGGTCACCCGTAGAACCGGGCATCTCCTCTGCAGGACGACCTGTTAGCACACCTACAGACATTGCCCTGTTAGTCGACTTCCCCGCCGAACTTTCTTTTAAAAGGTTCGTTCAAGCACTTACTAAATATGCCGCGCCAAAGCCGCTGATTCTCCTTCACGGAGTCTGATAGCTAGGCACGAACATCTTTCAGCTCGACGCCCAGCCTGGTGTTGGCATCTTGGAGATCGTTCTTCTCCCCCATCACCTTTAATAGCACCCTCTCACCAGCCTTTAGCTGGCGTAGGAGGTGTTGCCTTTCCGGATTCAATCCGGCGCCATCTACAATTTCATTTGTCAGATTCGCACCAAAGCCGTGCTTCGCAAAGTACTTATCTTTCGAAGTGTATATTACCAGAGGGGGTCTCCTTAGGCTCCCCTGCCACGGCTAGTGTGGCCACCAGTTGGGCTTTGCACTCTTCCAGCTCCTTGGACAGTAGGGAATTCTTTTCTGTAAGAACCTACATTTCAAATGATCCTTAAATCAGTTATTCTAACTGTTTCAAGTCTCGGGGGCTACTACTATATATATAATTACCAAAATTTTCTTACCCGTATGTCTTTTACATATTGCTCCGTGGCTCTGGCTAGACCATTTTGAGCGGCACGGAGGTGCGCATCTCCCGAGTTAAAGGCATCTAACGCCCCTTGGGAGAAACAAGCGTCGTGAAGAATTGTCTGGCGACGCCTGTGGTTCATGGCACTCTCCACCTCAGAGTTGGTGGCAGACAACCCGTCCACATCCTCCGTCGGAGGAGCGTCTGGCGCGCGCCTTGCGTTCGCCTCCGCCTCCGGACCAGGCTTTGGAGCCTGGCTGGTGGAGGCGCGATTGGCAGCCTCTCCGGGTATAGTCCGGCGAGGTCTCTTAGTCCTGAAGAGAGCACGAGTGTCAATGTGCCTCGAAGGTATAACACCTGAGATAAGGGGGCGCGCCATACCTTTGCACCGACGCCTCAGTCCAGACTGCACTTCTTTTTGGCCCACGGGACCCTACGGCCCCTCGTTGGCTTGTCGCCGTAGGTTCAGCCTTCCGCCTTAAAAACCTCCCCTGCAAAGTTCGGTTGCAATCAGGAAACTGAACACGAGTGGGCGGACACCTATTCGGGGTCCTGGGACTTCGATCTCAGGTACCTGGGGCGTCAGGATTAGCCCTGGGTAATCTGCCGTAATGGCCACCAAGGCATTGTCCTCGCTCAATTGATGGAACACTCCATCAATCAGCTCCACAGATATGTCCGGATCCTCTTGAGAGGCCGGGTCGAGGGACCGTCCTGGGTCCTCGGGTTGTGGAGGAGGGCTGCTTATTTCCTTAACAGCCCGGCGCAGTTCCTGTGTTAAAGTCGTCAGACTGAATATTTAACAATGGGAATACAAAACGGATGGACAAGTAAATACGGCCGCTTACCTAGCTCGGGGGATTGTGCATGGAGAATCCACCCTGAGGGTTGACGCGGAGAAATTCATCCTCTTCTCCCTAATACAAAGTGGACAAGATCTTTAGTAGAGCGGCAGCTGAGTCCGGCCCCTTACGACCGTAGCGGGTGGCGTCGTCCTCCCCGTTGAAGTCCCACATGGGGTGGCTTCTATACTGAAGCGGCTGCACCCCCCGCATAATGCATTCGGCCATAACCCCGATCATGGTTAGTCCGGAATGGGCTAACAATCTTATTCGGCCTATCAGGTAAATGATGTCCCTGTCACTTTCCCTCTGAGGGCTCCGTGGGCGCCAGCTTAGGCTCTTCTTTAAGGGAGCATTGTTGAATTCAGGGAGGCCGATTCGGACAGGATCCGGCAGCGGGATGTCTTCTATATAGAACCATTCCGAGGGCCAGTCTTCGGACGCCTTCTTTGGGGTTCCGGACAGATATCCGGTCCCGGCGATGCGCCACACTTCGGCTCCGCCCACTTGATATATTGACCCCTTCTTGGAACGGGGCACGAGGCAAAATAGCTCCTTCCACAGTCCGAAATGAGCTTCAACACCCAAGAACAGCTCACAGAGGGCTACAAAGCCTGCGATATGCAATATTGAGGCAGGCGTGAGATGATGTAGCTGGAGGCCGTAGAACTCCAGCAGCCCCCAGAGAAATGGGTGGATTGGAAATCCGAGCCCCCTTATTAAGTAAGGGACAAGGCACACCCGCTCTCCTTTGGAGGGATTAGGGGCATTCTCTGCTTGCTCTCCGCCGTTGTAGACGGCAAGACCGGCTCGAACCGGGACCATATAGGCCGGGGGGAGAAATCCCTTGGTCTGGAGCGTCACTAGCTTGCTATGCGGGGTGGAACATCTCTCCCAATATCCATGCTTAGGGCTGGAAGGGCGAGGGGAGGAGTTGCGACGGCTGGCCATGGACCTTTGTCGGATGCGCTCTGATGAACACTCGCAGAGGGGAGAAGGTGTGGATTGGATCTAAATCCTCGTACCCTTAAATAGGGCAGCTCATTTACGCGGCTTGGGGTGTGAATGTAAAAACACTCAGACTTTTCATATTCGTTTGACACGTGGGAAGCGGCCATTATTGGGCGTAGAAGCCAAGGAGCGCAACATCTACAAGAAACCGGACTTTATTCAAATAGGTACACGGAATTTGGAGGAGAACCCGCCTTGCAATGCCGAAGACAATCTGTGCGCAGGACTCATCGTCATTGAAGCCTGGTTCGGGGGCTACTGAGGGAGTCCTGGATTAGGGGGTGTTCGGATAGCCGGACTATACCTTCAGCCGGACTCCTGGACTACGAAGAGACAAGATTGAAGACTCCGTCCCGCGTCCGGAAGGGACTTTCCTTGGCATGGAAGGCAAGCTTGGCGATACGGATATGAAGATCTCCTACCATTGTAACCGACTCCATGTAACCCTAACCCTATCCGTGTCTATATAAGCCGGAGGGTTTTAGTCCGTAGGACAACATACACATCAACAATCATACCATAGGCTAGCTTCTATGGTTCAGCCTCCTCGATCTCGTGGTAGATCTACTCTTGTACTACCCATATCATCAATATTAATCAAACAGGACGTAGGGTTTTACCTCCATTGAGAGGGCCCGAACCTGGGTAAAACTTCGTGTCCCTTGTCTCCTGTTACCATCCGGCCTAGACGCACTGTTCGGGACCCCCTACCCGAGATCCGCCGGTTTTGACTCCGACAACGGGCATGGCATCGAGCTTGCGCAAACGGACAGTCGCAGCTTGCAAGAGTAGCATGCGCAACGAGCAGGTACATCACATCCCTGGTTATATCTAATTCAACTCTTCAATTTCTGGCCAATAGTTAAACCTGACGGTGTTGTAAAACTGCTTGTATGTAGGGAATCTATGAGAAAATGAAACCAATTTCTACTTATTTTATAACTCCCCCAATCAATACTGAACTGACTGAATCTGATGTATCTAATCAAGTTTCCGGTGCAAACATACAAGCTCATGTTGTTCTTGAGCCTGAAGTGTCTAATGAATAGACTGCTAATGAAGGATTTGATGCAAACATTTTACATGCTCCTGGTGATGAACATATAGTGTCTAATGAGGGATCTAATGCAAGCATTTTGCAAGATCATTGAAGGATTTAGTGTCTAATGATGATCTACTATGTTGAGAGAGACAAAGATTTGCAGGCATTGATGACAAGCAAATTATAGTGCATTTTCATAGCTTGAGGAAACGTCGAGGCCATCTACCAAAAAGTCCCCGTATCATGACAACATAGCATAAATACTTTTCTATTCTGGTGTTTGAAACTATTGGCATACTTGTGCAAGATAGATATATTGATATGCAGTTTGCGCACTGGTTATACGTGCAATTACACTTAAATATTTTCAGCCAGAGAACAAATAATTCAAGCAGGTACAGACCATGTTTGTAGTCCTTGTACACCATGTTGCATTTTGTGTTTTTTGGTGCTTGCATCATTTAGTGTTTATAATTTGAACTACTTTGGATCATTAGCTAGTTTTCAAAATGCATGTAGCTTCACATTTCTCAAGTTATGTTGATTTCCGGAGTGCAAGTGCCTTCGTATTTTTTAAGTTAAATGTTCGCCCCTGGTAACTTGAATTCGTGGATCGGCCACTGCACACAAATCATACATGAATGCCAGTACGAATTAAATGAAATGCAGGGACTTACACTAGCTCGTTATACAGGCTCACTGCAGCTCTGCTTGCGCTTGGGATGTTCCATGTACAAGTCCATGTTACCACTTGCTTGGATGTGCAGGCCTTGTGCTCCTTGCATTCCCCTCTGCATTTTTTACACGGCGAATGGTTGATCAAATAAGAGGAATCGACCTTGATGTTGTACCGGAGGACAGATACTTACAGGGTTATACGGGGGTGCAGGATGTGTACCAGATCCCGTAGCGCTGTCATGCTTCGCTAAAAAATGGATTTGCTTGTTTCAGATGATATCTCCAGAAGAAATAAGAGTTAAAGTTAGAGTTGCATAGGCGTGTAAGCTAAGAGAGCAGTGAAAGGATATCCAAACATCGTCGGAACAATGCACAAGGGAGTGATGTGTGGATACCTAGTTCAGGCCGGCGTTTGGGCATGCTCTCCTAGCTAGAGTGCGGGTCACTTCAGAGCCGTTGAGGGTGATGTGCTGGCGTTGGCTGGCCGTGCACGGATGCAGATCTTGAGTGGCAGCGGAGCGCTACGATGCGGTGGACGAGACCGTTGGTGAAGCCCCAACGGCCTATGGGGGCGGAGGTGCGACGATGTGCTTGGTGAAGTATCCCCGGTGAGCTGGGAGACGGCGTCGGTGAAGCGCACCTGATGCGGTGGAACTCGGTGTCTGTGAGGCACGTCGGTTGCGGCGACCGACGTTGTCGGTGGACCACCCAGTGCGGTGGACGAGGGCGTAGATGAGGTAGCTCCGGTGCGGTAGTGAAGCGTGACCTTCGTCTTCGTCGTCCGACACAGAGGTGGGGAACGGTGGGGAAAGAGACTAGACGAGGGGCGATTCGAGGGTCGGCGGCGAATTAGGGATTTGAGCAAAATCTGGGCGCTGAAGGGGGCGGTGGAGAAGAGAGATTTTGCAGGGCTGGAATTGGGGCCGCCAGATATTTCAATCCGAAATGTGGAAGCGCGAACTTATATTGTTGTCGTCCTTTTGGGGGGGGGGAGGGTGGCTGGGTGCTACGCGTCCGTCCGACACACGCGACCACCCCAACAGGACTATGCTTCGGTGCCTTAAGGCACCTGCCTTTGTGTCCATGACATGTGAGCCCAACAGGTGGCTGGCCCACATGTCAGTGACCCAAAGGCAGTTGCCTTTAAGGCACCGAAGCAGCGTCCACCCCGACACGACCCTGGTCTGCCTGGTGCGCCTACATTTGAGAATGCAAACGAATCTTCTTTCATTTGCAAACGAATCTGTATGTATTACCATGCCCGTGTTTTCCTTGCAATAAGTAGTCATTCGAAACGAGATACTCCATCCGTTCACTTTTGTAAGTCGTTTCAGACAACTTAAAATGAATTGTTTTGCACATTGTCTGAAATGTCTTCAAGGTCTTATAAAAGTGAAGTGAGGGGGTACTATAAATTAATGAATGAGGAGTTATTTGAAAAAAAATCAAAACGGTACCCACGCTAACGTGGATGAGAGTGTGTGTCACATAATTAGTTATTTGAATTAGAGTGTGTGTCACGTAGTTAGTTATTTGAATTAGAGTGTGTGTCACGTAGCAATCTCCAATTCTAACGTGGATTTCGCATTTCACTATATCCATGCTACGTTTTTAATACAAATTCATATGTATATGATGAACACCATGGTAGTGAGAAATTTTTTGGATGGATTCAAACATATGACCTACAAAATAGCAAAACAAACTGAGTCAATGTCAACTTTTCAAAACTTAGTATGGCACGAATTCGAAATAATTACCCGTATGCCTGGTCCTCGGTTCAAATCTTACAATGTACACCGAATTGAAACATCAATATTGAGTCTCGTACTATTACATTCAAATGTTGTTTTTAGCCCCCCCCCCCGCACAAACGCTACATAGTTCTTGTATCGGTCAATCTTCCTGTCGTAACAACCTTAGAAAGCTATCGGTTTCCAACACACGTTCATTCTTTCTCTCCATGTTTCGATCTCTAAGTCTCTCAACTACACAACCCCTTTTTCCACTCTGTTACCAAATGTATTTACCTCACACACCCGCCATTGCACCCCATGCCGAGCTCTCTCTCTCTCCCCTCTCCCTCTCACCCTCTCGCGCTAAATACATGCATTGCCTATCTAGACCCCAACCTCTCGTGCGCATGCACGCATGTTGTATATCTAGGTCACTCCCTCGAGACTGTCTCACTCTTTCTTCCGCATGGCGGGCCACACTCGATCAATCTCGCTCTCTTTATCTGAGTCTCGTTTAACCTCATTTTCTTTCACACACAAATGATATATCTCCCTGTTCGGGCCTCGATCGACACACGCTATACTCTCTCACGCAGATTGTCTATCTAGGTCAGTCCATCCAAGTCGCCGCCACTCTTTCGACCTCATGGTGGGCCACGCTCACTCAATCTCTCTCTCTCTCTCTCTGTATGTCTCGATTGACCTCGCTCTTTCTCGGCCAAAAATGATATATCACCATGTTTGAGCCCAATTCGACCTATTCACATTGTATACTCTCTCACGCACATCGTCTATCTAGGTCACTCTCTCCAACCCGTCTCACTCTTTCGATCGCACGGTGAGCCTATGTGATCGGTTGACCTTGCTTCCTCCCACGCACAAAATATATCTACACGTCTGTGACTGGATCATCTCTCAAGCTCTATCTTACAGCCCTCACCCTTGCCAAAAAGCTCAATCGGACAATATCTCTCTAGAGCATATATATATTTGTTCAATGAATGTCGAACCACACTTTGTCTCTCTATCTATATGTCTCTCGATTGACCTTGCTTTCTAACACCGTATCTCCCATGTTTTGAAGCTACTACCTCTCCATCCCTCGCAATGCCAGAGCTATTTACATTGCGAGGGGCACTCCAACCTTGGATTAAATTTTTGTAGGCATTTATTCCGGTCGGTTTTGATTATATTTTCATAGCATTCGGCCCACAACTACTCCAAACACCGTTGCAACCCACGCAACTCCCCTAGTTGATTTCCCTCTGGCTCGGTCATCGCTCTCTCGCACGTCATTTCTCGCCTTCAACATCGCACCATGGTATTATTGAAAAAACTATGTTGTTCTCTTTAATTATTATAAATAAGCTACAAAACTACACACCGATAGTCCACTTGGAATGGAACAAATTTCGACCCACAAATTAAAGTGCTACAAACTACACACCGAGGGGCCCACATGTCATGAAACAAATTTGGACCCATATACAAATTAAAAAATAAAGGACGAGGATCGAACATGCGACCGGGCCTTCAAGCCGCACGTCAATAGGCAACATACGTAGAATAGCAATGTTTGTTGTACCCCCTTTGTTCACATAGTGTTTTTATATTACCACATCCCAATTAATGGATAACATGTAATATTATTTTTAGTACTATTCGCCTTCACTTACTGGTGGGTTCCATGTGTGCTCTCTCTCTCTCCTCCCCTTCTGCGTTTAGACGCATGGGCAAAAAGGAAGAACTCGCGAACGATGTTGCCGTTGACCATATCTGGACGTGTTCACAAGTCACGGCACCAGTTTCACGTACTAGCAGCACTAGTCAGTGTGTACGTGCAATGCACGTTAATTTGGAAGTATATTAAGTGCATGCAGATATTAACTACTAGGATATTATTTGCGTGTTGTCATGTGATTAGCACTATTTTGGCATGAAATTAACTGCATGCTAAACGTGTTGAGCGCTCGACATTGAAGCAGTCTAGGTCGTTGGATGACAAGGAATACATGTGGCTTGATAAAGTTTTAATTTAATTTGATACGGCTCTAGCAGAAGATTCAATCGATCAAACCATACATTTCGTTCAGTCTGACTCTGACTTTAAATTATACGACGATCGATATAAAATAAACGGAAATGATAAACGTTCGGATTTTAAGCATGGCAATACGAACGTTTTTCATGGCAAATTTAGATTACGCGGCGGCGGCGGGGGCGTCTCGCGGTGGGAAGCGGCTCCTCTGCCGTGCTCTGTGTGTCGTCGGGCCACTGACCGATGGCGACGGTGGCGTCTTGCGCCGTTGTTGGCGTACTCCTGGACGTTGGCCTGGCTTCAAGGAAGGCCAAAATGTTTTGGACTTCGGAGCGAGTCAACTGGTGGGAGGAGGCGACTGGCGTTGGTGCAAGGAAGCGGTTGACGGCGGCCATCCATGCCGCTGAGGGGGGCACTGGCACCCGCGCGGGGACAGGCACTGTCAACGGCGCGGCGGAGTAATTCGTGTGGACGGGCACCGGCACGCACGTTAGTGCATGCGCAGGCGCATGCGTTGGCAGGTGCACGAGCACCAGCACGGGCGTGCGCGTCAGTGCACGCGCAGGCGCATGCGCTGGTAGGTGCACGGGCGCGTGAAAGTCGGCGGGGACCTCGTGGAACCCCGTGCGATACAGCTCGGCGACAATGTGCGGCTCCCAGCCCATCAATGCCACGGGGATAGGCGCTGGCGCAGTCGGGGCGACGGGAGCTGGAACGGGAGCGGGGACAGGCGCGGCGTCTTCCCGCAAGGGCAGTTCAAGCTCGTCCCAAAGCGCCTTATGTTCTTGAGACTCCAGCTGGGTGTCTTCCTCAGGAAACTGGAACACTAAAGGCAGACCATCGTGATGCATCATGGCGTATGTTTAGGTCAGGCTAGTTGGAGGTAGACGACAGGAGAATCGGAGAGGAAGAGAGAGGATTGTAGCGATACCGTCACTACTAGGGAAAATGTTATACACAGAATCTTAGCAGCAGCGCGGTCTAAAAATAGACGCTACTGCTAATTAGCAGCAACGAGCTTTAGAAAAGAGCGCTGCTAATGACTGAGTAGCAGTAGCGCTCTAGGTGAAAAGAGCGCTACTACTATAATTGCCACGGTGTTGCCTCCAGGCTAGATATAGTAGTAGCGCCCTTCCCGTGGACGCGCTACTGCTAAAGAACTTAGTAGCAGCGGTTTTGCTCAAAACTCACTGCTGGTAAGTATGACCGCAACTAATTAAGTTTAGTCCTATACTGCTAAGCGAACAAGGTGTTTACCACCTTAAATATGTTGCTTCTCAACCTATCTCGAGCACTTGGTCTTCATTGAACTATATGTGTATGATTTGTGGTTGCAATATGAATCCTCGCCTGTACCTATACAGGTACAGTGAGCATTCATGTTGACTATTTAGATTATACACAAAAAGATCAATGATGACCAATGTATATTTTTGATGTTTTTACTAAACAAAAGAAATAACTGCTTCCATTAGCAGTAGCGGTTTTTCCCAAAACGCGCTGTAGATAAGTTAGCTATAGCGCGTTTTCTGTACGTGCGCTACTGCTAGTTCGAGTTAACCACCCCCCGCATCAAAATTTCGCTAAGTCCTCCTTCCCCCCCCCCCATCGGCCTGTTCCCCTACTCCCTGTCGCCGCCGCCCGAGCCCGAGCGTGCCTGCGCCCTCAACGCCGCCGCCGCCACCCGCCCTCAACCTCACCGCTGCCGCTCTCGACCACACTGTCGCCGCCCTCGACCTCACCGCTGCCGCCCTCGACCGAGCCCGCCGAGCCCGCCGCCCAGGACCGCCGCCCTCCCGATCCCGAGCCCGCCCTCGCCGCCCCTCCGTCGCCGAGCACCTCCCCGCCACCGTCTCTCCCTCTGTAAGCCCCCCACCCCTCCCCAACCCACTCTCTCTTTGCTTAGTTAGTAGATGATTTTAGTAGTAGTATATGTTAATTTAGGGTTCATAAATAATGATTTTAGAAGTAGTGGATATTAATTACTAGTAGTGATGGTAAACTAGTTGTATAATTAGCAGCAGTACATGTTAATTAGTAGTAGATGTAGTAGTTAGATGTTAATTAGTAGTAGTAGATGTGCTAGTTTCTTTCTATTTATAGTAAGTTTATATTTAGTAAGAACTAGTTGAATTAATAGAACTAGTTTAGTTTTAGTTGAACTAGTTAAGTTTTAGTTGAACTAGTATAGTAAGTAAATTAATAACTAGTTGAACTACTTCATTTTTAGAAAGAACTAGTTTTTTTCTTTTTATACTAAGTTTATATTTAGTAAGAACTAGTTGAATTAATAGAACTAGTTGAATTAATAGAACTAGTTGAACATGCCATATTTGGTGTTATTTTTTAGTTTAAGCAATTATTTCATGTTTTGGTTACACCTCCGAGTGGCCTATGTTTTGCCGGAGTGTTGATTAATTTCCGTTCTGGCAAATTTCAGGCGCTCGATATGTCCTTTTTTAGCAAAGGTCATGCCGGATTTTTCCATGAATTCTGGCATGACTTGTGCTAGAATATGTGGGAAATATCGAGTGGCCTGGATTTTCTTTGAAAAATAATGATCTAATTTAGGTTTTTTAGTACATATATTTAATTGTACAAGTTTAATCTTTGAATTATGAACGTAGGAAATGTCGTACTCGGACGACGATAGTCTCCCAGGGGAGTGCAGCTGGTGCCACGACAATCGAGGTATGTGCGACAGGTTCGTTGAGCTGGACGAAGATCGGCGCTTCAGCATTAAGCTCGAGGAGACCTTCGATGTTGAAACGGTACGCAACAATGACAAGTGTTTTTTTCGTAATTAAGCATGACTTCAACTATTTCAACATCTAATTTTCATCTTTTACAATTCGACTAGCTTATCCCATGCCATGCAAGACGCCATGTCTTGGAGAGGATGGGTTTTGAAGACCATGAAAATTCTCAAACAAAGAAAATACACCTAAGGACCCATCATGATATCGATTTTGAAGTAAATCTGTATTATTCTCAGAGCGTAACCCATTTTGGTTGTCAAAATTGGGAAGCACTTTGCAAAATGTATGGTTTTTATGAGGGTATGATTGTCACCATGGATCTTGGTCATCCTGACATCGAGCAAGACAATATGGACATTTGGGTCCTTGTTGATACGCTTCCGATTCTACCGCAATGTGAGTTTCTCAAACATAGTTATTAACTAATTTATATTGTTTATTTCAAAATAGTTGACAGCTTATTTCCATTGACAGCTTATTTTGAATCTTCAAAGAATGTGTAGAAGATGGTAGACAAAACCCTCTACACTGATGGCTCCGAATTAACTTATAAGGAGAAAAATCATCTGATTGCTTATTGTACTTTTTTTGAGAATTACAATACCTATTATCGAACTCCTCCAAATTATGGTGAATACGTGCCACTAGTGCACGTGTTAAACCACGATAACTTCTATGGAGATACCCTGGTAAGATATTTTACTATTACGACATCCGTGCATCTTTTGCATACTTCTAAAACTAGTACATCATTGCTAACTACGAAGTTATTACTATGTTTTTCAATAGAAAACCCCGATGGATTGTGTGCCTCATCTGATGTATTACAATGGTCGCCTTGAAGTTCTGAACCTACAGCCAGGTCATCCTACGGATCTCACCTGTGCATATTGGATTTCTGAAACTGGTGAACACATGCTAATCAAAGAGTGGAAAAAATGTTTGGACATTCGTAAGGAGGTTCTTGGAAGCAACATTAAGCGAAAGGCAAGAATTGGAGACAGGATAATCTGCATTCTCCATAATGGAGAGCGAGGGGCTATCTTGTTTTTTGCTATTTTACCTTAGAGAATATAGTAGGTCCTAAGAGAATGTAGTAGGTCCTATGGGGAACAATATGTTTATTATGTGATACAATGTGTTAGAGTTGAAGATGTCAGGAGTACTTGTGATTACGACTAGTGACCAATGATATGATGATGATAAGTTGTTAATGATATGATGATGATGATGATATTTATTATATCATTGGGTGAAAGAACCGCGGATTAGTTTCAAGTGGATGTCCGTCCACTTGAAACTAGTCCACACGGTTCTTTCACCCCATGATGTAATAACTCATGATGATGTAAAAACAATTTGTAAATTCCTGTTGTATGAAAATTTGTGTAAAGGTGTACGAATACAACATGAAATAATATACGAAATAATAGTAGCAGCGTGGGCAGAGAGAAGCGCTACTACTAATTACCAGCAGCGCTCCTCCTGGAACTCGCTGCTACTAAGTCGATTTAGCCATAGCGTGGGTGGAGGCACGCTACTACTATTCGTTAGATGTAGCGCCTTATCGGTAGCGCACCACCCCGCGCTACTGATAGGTCTAAACCCGCGCTGCTGCTAGCCTTTTCTCTAGTAGTGCGTGTAGTGCGGGGTTGATTTTAAACTGCGGCACCGGGGACATTAAAAGTGGGAGCAGTTGGGACGACGGTGGGAGGCGGAGCCTGGTCAAAGGGCTCGCCTCCCGGTGAGCCTGTACAGCGGTCTGCTCCCACGCCTCCCTGACAGCCGGCGCAGCGGTCTGCTCACACGCCTCCCGTCAACTCACGCGCTTGATCGGACGGCACCTGCCAATGAGAAGCGGGGACTCGTGGCGGCACGTAAATGCCCATGGTTTCAATAGTGAAAGCGTTCGCCTTAACATGACAGGTCTTTGTTCCAAAATACCTTGGCTCTTCATTTGTGCAACTTGTCATAAGCAGCTTGTCTCAAATTGAAGAAAAAACTTACGAAGTAATATTTGTGTCATATCACGTGACCATGCTTAGTTTCAAGAATTTATGCTCACTTTTGGATTTTCTGAAATTTAAGATCCAGGATTCGAAACAATATCATAACCTGCATCATGCAATAAATTTTCAAGCCGTACATTTGTCCTGTTGTATTTCTTAAGAAAGGATTTGGTCAAACATTTTGCTTAATTAGACTTCAGACAAGTTATATATGCAGAGTAAAAGGATAATCCCTCCGTACCAGTGCATTGCCTGATATATTAACTCAAGTACTAGGCACAAACAAACGGGCTCAATTCTGTGCTCATCCTGGTGTAGTAGTAGTAGTAGTACTAGGCAAGGCAGTTGACGGGTGACCTTGACGAGCGGCGACCGAGGGAATTGAACCGTGCTCGGCACGGTAGGTAACGTTATCTAGTTACTAAAGCTTCCCTCCGTTGTTCATCGGTAGTCATTATGGACCGGGGACATGAGGGGAATTTCCTAGGGCTGGAATTCTGGCCGCCAGATATTTTGACTTGAAACGCTAAGGCTCGACTGGTTGGGGTTGCCTAATGTGCGTACCACGCATGCCACCGAAGGACACGATCCCGGTTTTTTTAGGATCAACACAACCAAGGTCTGGCTGATACGCCGTTGGGTCCTTGAAAGTGTGTTATATCGACTAGAGGGGGGGTGAATAGGCGATTTTTATGAAAGTCTTCAAAACATGGAAGTTTCGAAGACAAATGATAGAATTGAACCTATTTCCATGCAGCGGAAGATAGACTACATTAGACAGACAATAGTCAAGCATTCAATGAAGTGAAACCACATTGACTAATAGTAGCTAGGCAGTAAGGATCAGGTACACAGTGAAGACAAATAGATAAAGAAAATAGGCACTGACTTTACAAGAGCCAACCGTAAATAAAGAGATGAGAAGGATAGAACCAGTGTGCGTGACGAAGACAAAGGTTTGGTAGACCAGTTCCAACTGCTGTGACAGTTGTCCGTCTGGTTAGGGCGGATAGGTATTTAAACCTGAGGACACTCAGTCCCGGACACTTAGTCCTGAACACACAGCTCAGAACACTTAGTCCTCTCCGTATTCCCCTTGAGCTAAGGTCACACAGACCTTGCCCAATCACTCTAGTAAGTCTTCAAGGTAAACTTCCAAACCTTCACAGACTTCGTTCACTGGCGATCCACAATGACTCTTGGATGCTCAGAACGCGACGCCTAACCGGCTGGAGGATTCACAGTCCTCAAGTGTAATAAGTCTTCAGATCACACAGACAAGAAGACTTAAGTGATGCCTAACACTCTTTGGCTCTGGGTGGTTAGGCTTTATCCTCTCAAGGAATTCTCTCTCAAAGCTTCAAGGTGGGTTGCTCTCAAACGACAAAAGCCGTATTTTAACTCTGAGCAGCCGACCGTTTATGGTTGTAGGGGGTGGGCCATTTATAGCCACTAGGCAACCCTACCTGATTTGTCCGAAATGACCCTTGGTCACTAAGGAACTGACACGTGTTCCAACGGTCAGATTTCAAACACACACGGCAACTTCAGTTGGGCTACAAGCAAAGCTGACTTGTCCAACTCTGAACAAGATTCGCTCTCATAGTCTTCACTCGAAGACATAGGATTTTGGTTAAGCATCACTTCAGTCATTCTGACTGGTTTTCTTGGACCCCACTTAACAATATGGTGGTTCCTATGACTCAACCAAGAAGAAAAAGAACTACGAAAGATCTAAGTCTTTGCGCTCCATAGTACAACCTGCCATGTGCATTTGCATTCCAAAAGCAAATTAACTTATATGCACATCTTCAGGGGGAGCCCTTGCAACTTATGAAGACAATTCCTCATCCTTTACAATTTCACAGACTATATTCCCCGTTGAAAACTTCAACTAGTTTGTCATCAATCACCAAAAAGGGGGAGATTGTAAGTGCATCTAGTGCCACCCCTAGTTGGTTTTGGAGTATTGACGACAAACCTAGTTGAGGGACTAATGTGTTTGTGAGAACTGCAGGATAACACAGGTAGAAGTCCCTCATTGATTCGTTTTTACAACCAGAGATGACCCCCAAAAATGTATGAAGACATTGAAGTCAAAGGTGGTATATGAAGATATTCACTTTGAAGACTATGACAAAAGAAGACACGTTATGAAGCCTATGGAGCTCGAAGACTTAGATCTTTCGTAGTTCTCTTTCTTTTGTGTTGAGTCATAGGAACCACCGTACTGTTAAGTGGGGTCCAGGAGAACCAGTCAGAATGACTGAAGTGATGTCTAAACCAAAAACCTATGTCTTCGAGTGAAGACAATGAGAGCGAATCTTGTCCAGAGCCGGACAAGTCAGCTTTGCTTGTAGCCCAAGTAAAGTTGCCATGAGAGTTTGAAATCTGACCGTTGAGACACGTGTCAGTTCCTTAGTGACCCAGGGTCATTTCGGACAAATCAGGTCGGGTTGCCAAGTGGCTATAAATAGCCCACCCCCTGCAACCACAAACGGTTGGCTGCTTAGATTTCAGTGCACGGCTTTTGTCGTTTGAGAGAAACCCACCTCGAAGCCTTTGAGAGAAAATTCCTAGCGAGGAGAAAAGCCCTAACCACCCAGAGCCAGAGAACATTGGGCATCACTTAAGTCTTCTTGTCTGTGTGATCTGAAGACTTATTACACTTGAGGACTGTGAATCCTCCAGACAGTTAGGCGTCGCATTCAGAGCATCCAAGAGACATTGTGGATTGCCAGTGAACGAAGTTTGTGAAGGTTTGGGAGTCTACCTTGAAGACTTACCAGAGTGATTGGGCAAGGACTATGTGACCTTAGCTCAAGGAGAATACGGTGAGGACTTGGTGTCCTGAGCTGCGTGTTCAGGACTGGGTGTCCGGGACTGTGTGTCCTAAGGTTTAAATACCTAGCTGCTCCAACCAGACGTACAGTTGTCACAGCAACTGGAACTGGTCCAACACATCATTGTCTTCAACGACTCACTGGTTTCATCTTCACTTCCTTTTTCTTACTGTTACTCATTGTGAAGCCATTGCATGCTTGCTCTATCTTTTGTCTTCACAACGTGAATGTATGATCTGTTTGGCTTCATAACTTCTTCCTACCTGATTCTTATTACATTGCAGCTGTTTGTCATTGTGCTTTCACCCTATTGAATACTTGACCATGGTTGGCCTAGTGTAATCTAACTTCCGCTGCATAGTAATAGGCATAATCTTCGCTGTTTGTCTTCATAACTCCCACGTTTTGAAGACTTTCATAAAAATCGCCTATTCACCCCCCCTCTAGTCGATATAACGCACTTTCAATTGGTATCAGAGGAAGGTGCTCCCTTGTTCTGTGTGATTCGGTTTAACCACCTGGAGTTTTAGCTATGTCGACTGCAGGGATAATCAAAGTCTCCGCTGCGTGCCCTGTCTTTGATGGAACTGAATATCCCTACTGGAAGAATAAGATGCGCATGCATCTTGAAGCCATTGACGTCGACCTATGGTATGTCGTCGAGAACGGCATTCCCAAGGCTGGAGAAGGTGTCACTTCTGCTGATGTCAAGAAGTTCACTCAACTGGACTCTACTGCCAAAAATATCATCTGTGGTCATCTGACAAAAGGACAGTATGGCCGTGTGAGTGCCCTGAAGACATCCAAGCTGGTCTGGGACTGGCTCTCCAAGGTCAATGAAGGCATCTCAACCCAGAGAGATCAAAGAATCAGTGTTCTTCACAACCTCTTCAACCACTTCAAGCGAAATGACAATGAGAATGTCCAGCACACATTTGACCGGCTCACTGACATCACAAATGAGCTTCAAGCCCTCGGCGCCACTGAGATCACCAAACATGAAATCGTCAAGACGCTGCTGAGATCACTTGATAGGTCGTTTGACATCCTAGCCCTGATGATACAAGAACGTCCTGATTTCAAGACACTCGATCCGTCTGACATACTTGAGAGGCTCAACACACATGAGTTTCAGCTTTCTGAGAAAAGAGATATCTACGGTCCAAACTATGGGCGAACTCATGCCTTGAAGGCAAAAGTTGTTTCCTCATCTGAAGAAGAATCTGACAGCAGTTCTGATGATCCTGAAGACATTGGAAGGGAACTTGCAATGCTAGTGAAGAAGTTCCAAAAATTCACCAAGAAGAAAGGCTTCAGAAAATCTTCACGATCAAGCTCAAGGAATAATGAAGCTTCTGCTCATGACTACAAGAAGAAAACATGTCACAAGTGCAAGAAAACTAGACACTTCATCTCTGAGTGTCCACAGTGGGACAATGAGAACAGAAGGAAGAAGAAAAGCAAGGAATATGATTCTGACGACAAGAAGAAGAAGAAATACTCAAAGTCTTCTTCCAAGTCTTCCTCAAAGTCTTCATCACACAAGAAGAGCTCATCTGGCAAGGCACGTGCGTTTGTTGGCAAGGAAATGGATTCAGAGGAGGAGTCCACTTCTGAGGAGGCAGAGGTGGAGTCTGAGGAGGAGTCTGATTCTGGCATTGCGAGTCTGGCTACAGCATACGTCGCCAAGTCCATCTTCAACACTAAAGACAATGACTTCATCACCGACATCGATGAAAATGACAAGAACGATTCCACTCCTACCTACTGCTTCATGGCACGCGGTGCCAAGGGTACGACACCAGCGTCTTCAAAGTCTTCAGAATGGATTATTGACAGTGGATGTACAAATCACATGACTGGCAAAAGAAGCCTTCTTATGGACTCAACCTTACGTCCATCCGACAAGAGCCACATCACATTTGCTGACACTGGTAAAAGTAAGGTATTGGGTCCAGGTAGAGTTGCAATCTCAAAGGATCAACACATGGATAAAGTCATGCTTGTTGAATCCCTTGGCTTCAACTTAATGTCTGTCTCAATGCTTTGCGATTTGAACATGATCGTAATGTTTGGAAAATATCGTTGCCTAGTACTAATGGAATCTGACAAGTCTCTAGTGTTTGAAGGGTATCGGAAAGATGATTTGGATGTGGTAGATTTCTCAGCAGGGCCACAACTTTCTGTATGTCTTCTTGCAAAAGCTTCAGAATGCTGGCTTTGGCATCGAAGGCTTGGGCATGCTGGCATGAGGAACCTCCACACCCTTGCGAAGAAGAAGCATGTCATAGGCATCGAGGGCGTCAAGTTCAAGAAAGATCATTTATGCGGTGCCTGTGAAGAAGGGAAGATGACGAGGGCAAAACATCCTTCGAAGACAATCATGACTACTACACAACCCTTCGAACTGCTCCACATGGATCTTTTCGGTCCCACTCACTACTCAACTTTTACTACTACTGCTTGTCTCTATGGCTTTGTCATTGTTGATGATTACTCTAGATATACTTGGGTGCAAATAATCCTTTACAAGACTGAAGTGCAGGATGTCTTCAGACGCTTCGCCAATCGAGCTATGAACAATTTTGGTGCCAAGATAAAGCACATCAGAAGTGACAATGGCACTGAATTCAAGAACACTGGCCTTGATACATATCTTGATACCTTGGGCATCACACATGAATTCTCAGCTCCGTACACGCCACACCAGAATGGCGTCGTCGAACGCAAGAACAGAACACTCATTGAGATTGCCAGAACAATGCTACATGAGTACAAGACTCCAAGAAAATTCTGGACTGAAGCCATTGACACTGCATGCCATACAATCAATCGTGGTTATCTTCACAAGCTTCTGAACAAGACATCTTATGAACTCCTAACTGGCAAGAAGCCAAATGTCAGTTACTTCAGAGTATTTGGCGCAAGATGCTGGATCAAGGACCCACACCACACCTCAAAGTTTGCACCAAAAGCACATGAGGGCTTTATGCTTGGATATGGAAAGGATTCGCACTCCTACAGAGTCTTCAATCTCTTTCATTACAAAGTGGTTGAAACAGTGGATGTGTGGTTCGATGAGACAAATGGTTCACAAAGAGAGCAACTGCCAAATGTGCTAGATGAAGTTCCAGCTAGTGAATCAATCAAGCTAATGGGAACTGGAGAGATTATACCTTCTGAAGCTCATCCTGAAGAAGAACTTATCATCTCAGCACCTGATCAACATGAAGACAATGCTCAGCCTGAAGACATTCCTCCCAACAACAACACAGATCAGCAAGAGCAAAGTCTTCACCCTATACATCCTCGTGTTGCCAATGAAGTGCAGATTGACAGAATAATTGACAGCATCAATGCACCTGGTCCACTCACTCGTTCAAGGGCAACTCAGCTAACAAATTTCTGTGGGCACTTCGCATTCGTATCAATATCAGAACCCAAGAAAGTTGAAGAAGCCTTCATGGAACCTGAATGGATTCAAGCTATGCAAGAAGAGCTTCAACAGTTTGAGCTCAATAATGTATGGGAACTGGTCAAGCGTCCTGATGCACGGAAGCACAACATAATAGGCACCAAATGGATATACCGCAACAAGCAAGATGAGCATGGTCAAGTTGTTAGAAACAAAGCTCGTCTCGTTGCTCAAGGATATACTCAAGTGGAGGGCATTGACTTCGATGAAACATTTGCTCCTGTGGCAAGGCTTGAAGCCATACGCATACTGCCGGCCTATGCAAATCATCATAACATACTTCTATATCAAATGGATGTGAAAAGTGCCTTTCTCAATGGCAAGATTGAAGAAGAAGTGTATGTTGCACAACCACCTGGCTTTGAAAATCCAAAACATCCTGACATGGTATACAAGCTCAACAAGGCACTGTATGGCCTCAAACAAGCCCCTAGGGCCTGGTATGACACACTCAAATACTTCCTGAAGAGCAAAGACTTCATACCTGGTTCCCTGGATCCCACTCTTTTCACGAAGACATATGATGGTGAACTGTTTGTGTGCCAAATATATGTGGATGACATTATCTTCGGCTGCACCAATCAGAAGTACAGTGAAGAGTTTGGATATATGATGCAAGAGCAATATCAGATGTCCATGATGGGGGAGCTGAAGTTCTTCCTTGGTCTTCAAATACGACAACAACGCAATGGCATCTTCATATCTCAAGAGAAGTATCTCAAAGATTGCCTGAAGAAGTTCGGTATGCAAGACTGCAAAGGCTTCACAACACCAATGCCAGCCAAACATCATCTAGGTCCTGACGACAATAGTAAAGAGTTTGATCAAAAGGTATACCGCTCGATGATTGGTTCTTTGCTTTATTTATGTGCATCTAGGCCAGATATTATGCTTAGTGTTTGCATGTGTGCTCGATTTCAAGCGGCACCAAAGGAGTCGCATCACTTAGCTGTGAAGCGAATTCTTCGATATTTGGCTCACACCCCAACTCTAGGATTATGGTATCCCAAGGGCTCAGAGTTTGATTTGGTTGGATTTTCGGATGCTGATTATGCTGGTGACAAAGTTGATCGCAAGTCTACATCAGGCACATGTCACTTTCTGGGACGATCACTTGTATGTTGGTCTTCAAAGAAGCAGAACTGTGTATCTCTCTCCACTGCTGAATCTGAATACATTGCTGCTGGATCTTGCTGCGCTCAGCTTCTGCGGATGAAGCAAACACTCAAGGACTATGGCATTCATCTGAAGCAAGTGCCACTTTACTGCGACAACGAAAGTGCCATCAAGATTGCCAACAACCCAGTTCAGCACTCGAAGACAAAGCACATTGAAATTCGTCATCACTTTCTCAGAGATCATGTTGTGAAGGAAGACATTGATATCATACACGTCAACACTGAAGAGCAATTGGCAGATATCTTCACCAAGCCCTTGGATGAGAAGAGATTTTGCAAGTTACGGTGTGAGCTAAATATCTTGGAATCCTCAAATGTCCTGTGATCAGGCACACATCCTAACACTTATGCATATTGATGACTTAGATGTGCAACACACAAAGTAAAGTATATCTTCAATCAATGAAGACATACATTCTAAGTGTGAATACATTAATGTGGAATTTGACTTCGGAGCGCCACGATAATTGTGCGCTGTGTCTGGGTCTAATACTTCCTATACGGTGGGTAACGCCACCACCAAACATTCCATTTTGAAGTGTTTCACTCATGGCGTTACCTTGCAATATCTTCACATTTGGTTTGGCTTCGAACTCAACATGTCTTCATGATTATCTTCAGTACGTTGATTATATAGATGTATACATACTAGTGTTCTGTCCTCTACAACATTCACTTATAGCTATGTCTTCTTGGTTGAATCTTTTGAACTAAGTGAATGTGATCGGACCCTAATCTCTCTATGCTTTCTATCTCAAATTCTATCTCTCCAAGTCATATGCATTCTATTGAAACTGTCGAATGTCTTCACTGCGTCCTTGTCAGCAGAAGATATAGAGACAACCATAAAGTCCGTTTTCAATGCTCATTCCTCCACATAAAATCCAGAGAAGTAGGAACGACCGCCCGACAATCCAGGCGTGCGTGGGACGTGGAACAAACCCAAAACTTCCGCAAACTGGCCACGCGTTCCTCAGATGCGAATCGCCAGGAGCACATGTGTAATAGCACAGTGCCGCCCCTGAGCCTATAAATTCACACTTACCGCGGTCATTATCTCCTTCTTCCACCATCGCATGAACCCTAGCGCCACCGCTAGCACTCGACGACGCCGGCGACGAAGCGCTTCGCTGCCGCAACTTCTCCGACGCCGTCCTCACGCCGACTGCGGACATCGTCCTCTCCACCGTCGCCGTAGGTGTCTTCCGTTGCCAAGTAGGGTACGGAGGACTGAACTGCTCGGCATCATCTCTCACTTCCGTCTAGCAGTTCCAAGTGTGGTAAATAAAACTTCTTTTTACAGCCTCTTTTGATCTCATGGTTCTTTCACTTTCTACCATAAGAAGTTTCTCTTCACATAAGATAGATCTCTCAATCTGCATCTCATAACATGCCTAGTATATTCACTTGTGCTTCATAAAGTAGTTAGATTCCTCACTTGTACTGATCTGTGGGTTCGTACAAATCTGGAACCAACTTCTTATCTATGAGTGAATGTCTTCGCACGATGAGGTCAATGTCTTCTAAACTGATTAATCTTCAAAACCTTCTGAGAATGCATATGACCTCTTCCCCTTCCCTCGCACCTTAATGCTGTCACAGGTACATGTCCGTGGGAGAATCCTTCGGTTCTCATAGTCTGCATTCATTTGCAGAATTCCTACAGCATCACATAAACTCTCCTGAAGCCAGTTCCTGTTGGTCCAGCAAAAGAAAGCCTTTGAAGCCTTTGAAAGTTTTGAAGCCTTTCAAGTTAAAGTTTATGGCTTCAGAAGCAGCAGCAAGGAAGGGGGGCAGACAAAGACGTGAAGGAACTTCAAAAGATCTGCCTGAAGACCTGGCAGAAATGTATGAAACAGATCCAGAAGAGAGTTATGGGCAGCGCAAGACCCGAATCCAATGGATTCGATGCTATTGGGCAGAACAGTGGTTCAAATACCGCTTCGTCACTCAGGAGTATGCTGATAAATGTGCCATCAAGAAACCATGGGGGACATCATTTACAAGAATCTCATACCCAGGACCAGAGATGAAGCCATTGCTCAAGGCTTCTACCCATGCATGGTCCGAGGACCACAACCTGATGATGCGCATCCGTCGTCACTCCTCTGGTGTCATGACGACAATCTGTTCAAGCGCAACTTCCAGTTTGCCCAACAATCAGCGAAGCTGAACAAGAAGAAATTTGGGTTAGACTTCAACCCTGGCCCCTCCGCACCAAGGGCAGATGGCACACTCTACGCAGAACCCAATGTCATCGGTCCGTTTGCCAACCTTGAGGGCCTCATAACCCACATCTTAGTCCAAGGGACTGCCGTGAATGACCCTCCAGCTGACTCTGAGTCTGATGAAGCTCCTGCTGTACCGAAGCCAAAGTAGTCGAAGAAGCCAAAAGCTTCAAAGCCGGCCCCTTCCTCAAAAGTCACAAGGGCGAAGCCATTGGCAACTGCACCTCCTGAAGACAGTGTGCAGTCTGAAGACGTATCCCGTGTCTCCAAGCCCCAGAAGGACAAGGTGCCTCAGCCACACACCGGCAAAGAGCTCACAGCTGCTGCCATTCTACGCAGCGAAGCCATTGATCTATCAAGTGATGAAGATCTTGGAGATGACGCTCTAGAGCAGCTCATCAAAAGCAAAGAAGAAGCTGAAATCTTCAACAATTTGCCTCTCTTTGATGTCGCCATCATCCAAAACTTCATCGACGAATGGTTTGCCACACCAGACATAAGCTTCGAAGATCTGCAGCTGCCTGTTGGCCTCAGCGTCGCCTTCCAAGGCGCAATTGCTTCAGAACTTGCCATTGCCTAGCGCATTGTTGAACTGAAGCAGAAAATTGATCATGAAAAGGCTCAGTTCAAGAAGAATATGGCCAAGCTCAGCGTGCAAGAAGTGAAGAGCTTCAAGACCATGCTGCATGAGCTCAAAGAAAATTTTCTGAAGAAGCGTGCAGAAGCTCAGGGCTCACGTGAGCGGATGAAGTCTCTGGCGGAAAGATGTGTACAAGCCTACAATGAGGCTGAAAAGTGCAAGGCACTTGGGCGTCCAGGCATTGACCCCAAGATGGCCGCGAAGAAGAAGAAGAAGAAGCCTGCTATGGCTGAACCAGAGGCACCTAGGCAAGAAGCGGTTGCAATTGTCTTCCCAACTGCAACGACTGGCTCGAAGCCAAAGAGCCGGTCAACAGCGTCAGAGCTCAAGAAGACAACAATTGCTGAGGCTAAAGCAAGGAAAAGGAAAAGCTCTGAAGCCTCTCCTACTGCCCCCAGCAAGAAGAAGCGAAAGATCAAGAAATCTCGGGCTGCTCCCACAGAGCCCTTGATAGTTGAACCTATCTCTATGGTTCACCCCAACGCAGAACGACAACTGACAGTTCATGAGCCTGATTCCACAGAGGCTCCTGAAGCTGAAGACATACCAGCAGCCAACCCCATTGCTGCTGAAGACATTGGTCATCCGGACAATGTACAAGATGATGCAGCCCTTCCTCAGAATGAACAAAGCGAACTCATCAGCATTGGTCGTCCTCTGACGCCAATTGCACAAGATGCGTCATGGGCGGATCGCCCCCAAGAGGAAGAAGACAATGAGGCCCAGCCCAATCCAACCCCACAGGCGTCGTCTGCATTCCGCAGGCTTCGCAGAGGTCCAAGGCCTCAAGTCTATACTGAAGACATTCCAGCTGCATCAGCCAAAGAAGAAGCATCACAAGAGCCCACTCCAATGCTCCATCAAGAAGCAGTTCTCCAGGAGAACGTGCCTAAGTTTGACCCTCCAGCTAGTCGCGTGGAGGCTGAAAATGTTGAGGCTGCCACAACCAACACTGAAGCCAATGTGGAGCCCTCCCCACCAAAAGCTTCAGCAGACAGCGAAGCTACTGAACCAGACACTTCTGTTCCTGAGTCTGCTGCAGGTCCTCAATTTGATTACCATGTTGAGCACAGGCCTCATGTCCAGAAGCCAGTCCCAAGGCTGCCAAGGTTCCCAGGTCCTGCATCAGCACCTGGCTCATTTGACATCAATAGCTTCAAGGCAGACAATACATTTTTCAACAGCTCCAAGAACCCCTATTCAAGGGAAAGGATTTCATCAGATAGGTTCTGGAGCTATCCTCAACGCAGCTACTATTCCTGCATCCCATACAACCAAGGTCGCTTCTTCCCGCACAAGCGCCTTGATGCTGAAGCCATTGCTGGTCTGCCCTGCTTAGAGGAAGCGCTGGATTGCTTTAAGCAAGTGGGTCTGCTGCAGTTTGTCACTGATGAAGAGCACTGGAATGAAGAGCTTCTACTTCAGTTCTATGCCACCCTCCATATTAAAGGATACAACAGAGATCCGAAGACTTGGGTGCTGGAGTGGATGACCGGCAATGTCCATCATGAAGCCAATGCATTTGATATCATTGAGCTCACCGGCCTGCCCACTCCTGGCGAATTCTTTGAGGAAGGCTGTCAACTACATGATGAAGCTATTGAGAGCATATTCCAGAGGCCTGAACCCAATATGAGTCAAATGCTCTCAATGATGAATCCATTGCCCCATGATGCACCCTATCCAACTGAGTTCTTCGTTGAAGACCTTGAGTACCTGCCCAGGACCATATATCACATCATCCGGCGGACTCTCTGGCCCATTAAGGGACACTCTCCACATGCCAAGATTGAGGGTGCAATGAAGACTCTCATATTCTATATCCTTCATGGCGAATGCTTCAACGCACAGGATTTCTTCATACGCCAACTTGCAGCGTCAGGCTTAGATTTATTTGGTTTGAAGTTCTATGCTCCTTGGGTGATGAGGCTGATCAAACTGCACTCTGCGATCACGTATCAGCCCTCAGCCCGAAATCATCGGATCTTCTTGCCAGATGTGGATACCTCTGTTGAAGCTATATATCCAGAGCCTGCCAAGCAACCATTGAGTCTTCAGAATGCAGAACACCAGAGCTTCACTCAGAATGATGAAGGTGTTGAAGCCATCTCCAGGGTGTATCCTTTGGCTGGCACTACACGTGCGCCACACCCTGCTCCAACTGAAGCCACTGATAGTGCAACTGCTTCAAGACCCAAGAAGCGCACTCGTGTTCTCACTGACCGAGAGCTTCTTGTGGCCCTTCATCAAAAACAAGATAGGCATCACGACTGGCTAAAGCGTCAGATGAAAAGACTCTTGGTGGATGTTAATCGTCTTCGAAATCTTTCCACCAAGAATGCCTTCGTCACTCATGAAACCTGTCGTCGTACATGGAAAGGGCTCTCAATGATATGTACTGAAGCTGAACTTGAAGAGGATGGCTTCACAGAGCGCTTCAAGTTTGACACCACACCTCCTAGAAGGGCTGTGATGCGAAACACACCATCACTTGAAGACTCTGAGTTTTCTTCATCTGCTGCGACAGTCACTGCCAGAATCATTGATGAAGAAGACGATGCTACATCACCGCCACCTGCTTCAGCACCTCCAAGCTCCTCTGCACCGCCAAACACCTCCAACGACCCTGCTGCTCCTGGGAACGAGTAGACACTTTATGTCTTCAAACCTTTTTGGTCCTTGCTGGCAAAAGGGGGAGAAGCATATGGGTTGATAGTCTTCAAGCGGGTCCATATGGGCGGGTGCTTTATGTTTTGCTATATTTTGCTTCGTGCTTACAACTCTCGTTTTTGCTTCATTTGGTTCCTTGAGTTGTAACACTAAGACTCGATGGTCGTCTGCTACTTGTTTTCCACCCTGTTTTGTGAAGATAAATTCCGCATGTGCGACGATAAATTCTGCACTTATCTCATTCTGCAGACGTCCATTTTCCATTATGCATGTCATTATCTTCATATACTTTCACATGCATAGTGGATTGTCATCATAAGCTGAAGTGGATCTCCTAAAGTACAACCTGCCATGTGCATTTGCATTCCAAAAGCAAATTAACTTATATGCACATCTTCAGGGGGAGCCCTTGCAACTTATGAAGACAATTCCTCATCCTTTACAATTTCACAGACTATATTCCCCGTTGAAAACTTCAACTAGTTTGTCATCAATCACCAAAAAGGGGGAGATTGTAAGTGCATCTAGTGCCACCCCTAGTTGGTTTTGGAGTATTGACGACAAACCTAGTTGAGGGACTAATGTGTTTGTGAGAACTGCAGGATAACACAGGTAGAAGTCCCTCATTGATTCGGTTTTACTACCAGAGATGACCCCCAAAAATGTATGAAGACATTGAAGTCAAAGGTGGTATATGAAGATATTCACTTTGAAGACTATGACAAAAGAAGACACGTTATGAAGCCTATGGAGCTCGAAGACTTAGATCTTTCGTAGTTCTCTTTCTTTTGTGTTGAGTCATAGGAACCACCGTACTGTTAAGTGGGGTCCAGGAGAACCAGTCAGAATGACTGAAGTGATGCCTAAACCAAAAACCTATGTCTTCGAGTGAAGACAATGAGAGCGAATCTTGTCCAGAGCCGGACAAGTCAGCTTTGCTTGTAGCCCAAGTAAAGTTGCCATGAGAGTTTGAAATCTGACCGTTGAGACATGTGTCAGTTCCTTAGTGACCCAGGGTCATTTCGGACAAATCGGTTCGGGTTGCCAAGTGGCTATAAATAGCCCACCCCCTGCAACCACAAACGGTTGGCTGCTTAGATTTCAGTGCACGGCTTTTGTCGTTTGAGAGCAACCCACCTCGAAGCCTTTGAGAGAAAATTCCTAGCGAGGAGAAAATCCCTAACCACCCAGAGCCAGAGAACATTGGGCATCACTTAAGTCTTCTTGTCTGTGTGATCTAAAGACTTATTACACTTGAGGACTGTGAATCCTCCAGACAGTTAGGCGTCGCGTTCAGAGCATCCAAGAGACATTGTGGATTGCCAGTGAACGAAGTCTGTGAAGGTTTGGGAGTCTACCTTGAAGACTTACCAGAGTGATTGGGCGAGGAATATGTGACCTTAGCTCAAGGAGAATACGGTGAGGACTTGGTGTCCTGAGCTGCGTGTTCAGGACTGGGTGTCCGGGACTGTGTGTCCTAAGGTTTAAATACCCGGCCGCTCCAACCAGACGTACAGTTGTCACAGCAACTGGAACTGGTCCAACACATCATTGTCTTCAACGACTCACTGGTTTCATCTTCACTTCCTTTTTCTTACTGTTACTCATTGTGAAGCCATTGCATGCTTGCTCTATCTTTTGTCTTCACAACGTGAATGTATGATCTGTTTGGCTTCATAACTTCTTCCTACCTGATCCTTATTACACTGCAGCGGTTTGTCATTGTGCTTTCACTCTATTGAATACTTGACCATGGCTGGCCTAGTGTAATCTAACTTCCGCTGCATAGTAATAGGCATAATCTTCGCTGTTTGTCTTCATAACTCCCACGTTTTGAAGACTTTCATAAAAATCGCCTATTCACCCCCCCTCTAGTCGATATAACGCACTTTCAGTAAAGGATAAGGAATTGTCTTCATAAGTTGCAAGGGCTCCCCCTGAAGATGTGCATATAAGTAATTTGCTTTTGGAATGCAAATGCACATGGCAGGTTGTACTTGTGGAGATCCTCTTCAACTTATGATGATAATTCATCATGATTGAAGGGTATGTGAAGATAATGACATGCATAATGAAAAATGGACGTCTGCAAAATGATCTAAGTGCAGAATTTATCGTCGCACATGCGGGATTTATCATCGCATCACAAAATAGCAAATAAGTAGCAGACGACCATCGAGTTTAAGTGTTACAACTCAAAGAACCAAATGTATGAAAGCAAGAGTTGTAAACACTAGGCAAAACATAAAGTAACCGCCCATATGGACCCGCTTGAAGACTATCAAACTCATATGCTTCTCCCCCTTTTGTCAGTGAGGACCAAAAAGGTTTGAAGACATAGAGCAGCTACTCGTTCCCATGAAGAGTAGGTGAAGCAGCAGGGTCGTCGGTGGTGTTCGGCGGTGCAGAAGAACTTGGGGCAGTGTCGAGGCATGCAGAAGTAGGGGGCGGTGAAGTGGCATCATCTTCGTCCTCAATCACTCGAGCATTCACAGTTTCCGCAGAGGAAGAGAACTCAGAGTCTTCAAGAGATGGAGTTCGTCGCAGCACAGTCCTTCGGGGAGGTGTGGAGTCAAACTTGAAACGTTCAGAGAAGCCATCCTCTTGAAGATCATCCTCAGAACACATAAGCGTCAGCCCTTTCCATGTACGCCGACAGGTTTCATGGGAAACGAAGGCATTCTTGGTGGCAAGATTGCGAATGCGGTTGACATCCACCAAGAGGCTGTGCATTTGGCGCTTCAGCCAGTCATGATGCCTATCCTGTTTCTGATGAAGAGCAACCAGAAGCTCTCGGTCATTGAGAACACGAGATCGGTTCTTGGGTCGGTGGGCAATAATGCTTTCAGTGGCTTCAGTAAGGGCACGATGAGGTGCACGTGTAGTACCAGCCAGAGGATAAACACGAGTGACTGCTTCAACTACTTCAATGTTCTGAGTGAAACTTTGATGCTCCGCATTCTGAAGACTAAGAGGTTCAGGCTCAGGATAAATGGCTTCAACAGACATATCCACATCAGGCAAAAAGATCCGATGATTGCGAGCAGATGGCTGATATGAGATAGCTGAGTGGAGTTTAATCACCCGCATTATCCATGGAGCGTAGAACTTCAAGCCAAAAAGATCAGATCCTGATGCAGCAAGTTGGCGAATGAAGAAGTCTTGTGCATTGAAGCATTTGCCATGAAGAATATAGAAGACCAAAGTCTTCATTGCACCTTCCAGCTTTGCATGTGGAGAATGTCCTTTGATGGGCCAAAGAGTTCGCCTTATAATGTGATAGATAGTCCTTGGCAGATACTCAAGGTCTTCAACAAAGAACTCCTTAGGATATGCAGCATCTTGTGGCAAAGGCTTCATCATACTGAGCATCTGACTCATGTTCGGTTCAGGCTTCTGAAAGATGCTTTCCATAGCTTCACTGTGAAGTTGACATCCAGGTTCATAGAGATCTCCAGAAGTGGGCAGACCAGTGAGCTCAATGATATCAAAGGCGTTGGCTTCGTGATGAACATTTCCTGTCATCCACTCCAGGACCCAAGTCTTCGGATCTCTGTTGTAACCACGTATGTGAAGTGTGGCATAAAATTGGAGGAGCAACTCTTTGTTCCAGTGCTCTTGGTCGGTGACGAAAGGCAACAATCCAACCTCTTTCAAGCAATCGAGAGCTTCTTCCAGACAGGGCAAACCAGCTATTGCTTCGGTGTCAAGACGCATATGTGGGAAGATGCGACCTTAATTGTACAGAATGCAGGAGTAATAGCTTCGCCGCGGATAGCTCCAGAACCGATCAGAAGATATTCGTTCCCTTGAGTAGGGGTTCTTCGAGCTATTGAAGAAGGTGTTGTCTGCTTTGAAGCCATTGACAATGAAGGATCCAGGTGCTGTTGCAGGACCTGGAAACCTGGGCAACCTTGGCATTGGCTTCTGTACCTGAGGCCTATGCTCAATATGATAGTCAAACTGAGGACCAGCAGCAGGCACAGTGAAAGTGCAACTATCCCTAGGTGGTTTTGGTAATTCATAACAACATATAGCTCATTGAGCTAATTCTATTCCAAGATGATTATTTCAGGAAAGCTCAATGATTGGCATGGCATGGATGTGAAAGTGGAACCCTCAAAATGCTAAGGACAAAGGATTGGCTCAAGCTCAAAAGCTCAAGACTCTTCATTTTATATTTTAGTGATCCAAGATCATATTGAGTCTTTAGGAAAAGCCAATACTATCAAGGAGGGATGAGGTGTTGCTTAATGAGCCTCTTGCTTCATGTGCTTAGTGATATGCTCCAAAACCCTCAACTACTTTCCCATATCCACATATGACCTAAACCCTAAGCCAAACTCGGTCCTACCGATTCTTCCTATCCGGCGCCACCGAGTTTCACTTGTCATAAGCCACTGCCAAACCCTAGCAATTCGGTTCTACCAATAGGGATCTCGGTCTCACCGAGATGGGATTGCAAACTCTTTGTTTCCCTTTCGTGACTTTTCGGTCTCACCGAAAGAGCGAATCGGTCCCACCGAGATTGCAATGTAAATTCAGTGTTTCCCTTTTGTAACTTTTCGGTCTCATCGAAAGAGCAAATCGGACCCACCGAGTTTGCCTGACCAACTCTCTGGTTAGCTAATTACAAAATTCGGTCTCACCGAGTTTGTGTAATCGGTCTCACCGAGATTACGTTATGCCCAAACCCTAACCATATCGGTCCTACCGAGTTGCATGTCAGTCCCACCAAAAATCTCTAACGGTCACTAGGTTTACATTTTTGGTCCGACCGAGTTTGTGGATTCGGTCCCACCGAGATTGGAAAACTGTGTGTAACGGTTGGATTTTGTGTGGAGGCTATATATACCCCTCCACCTCCTCTTCATTCGAAGAGAGAGCCATCAGAACACATACACCATTCCAACTCATATGTTCTGAGAGAGAACCACCTACTCATGTGTTGAGACCAAGATATTCCATTCCTACCATATGAATCTTGATCTCTAGCCTCTCCAAGTTGCTTTCCACTCAAATCTTCTTTCCACAAAATCCAAATCCTATGAGAGAGAGTTGAGTGTTGGGGAGACTATCATTTGAAGCACAAGAGCAAGGAGTTCATTACCTACACACCATTTGTTACTTCTTGGAGAGTGGTGTCTCCTAGATTGGCTAGGTGTCACTTGGGAGCCTCCGACAAGATTGTGTAGTTGAACCAAGGAGTTTGTAAGGGCAAGGAGATCGCCTACTTCGTGAAGATCTACCGCTAGTGAGGCAAGTCATGTGTGGGCGATGGCCATGGTGGGATAGACAAGGTTGCTTCTTCGTGGACCCTTTGTGGGTGGTTGCTTCTTCGTGGACCCTTCGTGGGTGGAGCCATGTGTGGACTCGCGCAACCGTTACCCTTTGTGGGTGGAGCCCTCCGTGGACTCTCGCAACCGTTACCCTTTGTGGGTGGAGCCCTCCGTGGACTCTCGCAACCGTTACCCTTTGTGGGTTGAAGTCTCCATCAACGTGGATGTAGGATAGCACCACCTATCCGAACCACGGGAAAAACATCCGTGTCTCCAATTGCGTTTGAATTCTCCAAACCTTTCCCTTTACATTCTTGCAAGTTGCATGCTTTACTTTCCGCTGCCAATATACTCTTTGCATGCTTGCTTGAATTGTGTGATGATTGCTTGACTTGTCCTAAAATAGCTAAAATCTGCCAAGAACTAAAATTGGGAAAAGGTTAAGTTTTTATTTAGTCAAGTAGTCTAATCACCCCCCTCTAGACATACTTTCGATCCTACAAGTGGTATCAGAGCTTTGGTCTCCATTTGCTTTGATCTCCATAGCTTTTGGTGGTCATAGCCTTGGTTTCACAACCTAGGAGAGTATGGCGTCTAGCGAGGGAAATTATCACCGTAGAGGTCCCTACTTTGATGGTACTAATTTTGCTAGTTGGAAGCATAAAATGAAAATGCATATTCTTGGACATAACCCCGCCGTTTGGGCTATTGTGTGTGTTGGTTTGCAAGGTGACTTCTTTGATGGGAGAGAACCAAACCATGAAGCTACCGCGGATGAGTTGAAGATTTTGCAATACAATGCTCAAGCTTGTGATATTCTCTTCAACGGATTGTGCCCCGAAGAATTCAACAAAATCAGCCGTCTTGAGAATGCGAAGGAAATTTGGGACACTTTGATTGATATGCACGAAGGTACCGACTCCGTCAAGGAATCCAAGTTGGATGTGCTTCAAAGTCAACTTGACAAGTTCAAGATGAAGGATGGTGAAGGTGTCGCTGAAATGTACTCTAGGCTTGCTCTCATCACAAATGAGATTGCCGGCTTAGGAAGTGAAGAGATGACCGATAGATTCATCATCAAGAAGATTCTAAGAGCCTTGGATGGAAAATATGATACCGTGTGCACATTGATCCAAATGATGCCCAATTACAAAGATCTCAAGCCAACGGAGGTGATTGGAAGAATTGTTGCTCATGAGATGTCACTTAAGGATAAAGAGGAACTTCACAATAAATCAAGTGGTGCCTATAAAGCCTCATGTGAAGCCCCTACATCATCAAGTGAGAAACAAGACTTCAATTAAGAATTGAGCTTAATGGTGAAGAACTTCAACAAGTTCTACAAGAGTAGAAGCAAAGATAGAAGCTTCAACTCAAGGTCCTACAATGACAAAAGATCTTCTAGTCGAGAGCAAAACTGCTACAGTTGTGGAAGACCCGGACACTATTCCAATGAGTGTACGGCTCCCTACAAGAGAAGAGAAGATTCTCCAAAAAGAAGAAGCAAAGAATCACCACCAAGAGAGAGAAGGAGTAGAGATGATCGTTATGAACGAAGATACTCATGGAGAAGCAAGGATTCGGAAAGGAAGGAAAAGTCATCAAGGAGCTACACAAGATGAAGACATCAAGCTCATGTTGGTGAATGGGTATCCGGCTCCGACTCCGACAGCCACTCCGAGAGAAGTTATCACTCCGACTCCGAAGATACTCAAGATGAAGGTGTTGCCGGTCTAGCACTTGTGTCAACCAACTCCTACGACATATTTGACTCACCAAATGAAGGAATTGGAAGATGCTTCATGGCCAAAGGTCCTAAGGTAACACACCCCGAGTATGTTGATTTCAATAGTGATGAAGATGACTTGTTAGGTGATGATTTGCTTATTGACAACTCTAGTGATGAATACTATGATGAAATGTCAATTAATCATGCTAATCAAGATAAAACGAGTGACAATGATAAGGAAAAGATTGAGGCTCTAACTAAAGAACTAAACACTCTTAAGTTAGCTCATGAAACTATCTTCGAAGATCATTGAGAACTTTTAAGAGTTCATGAGAAATTACGCTTTGAAAAGCTCAATCTTGAGCAAGAGCATGAGTTCTTAAAAGCAATCAATGATGATCTCCGCAAGAAAAGTTCTTCTTACATTGCCAAGCGTTTACTCTTATCCACTTACATGCCTCAAGTCAAGTCTAGTAACAAGAACAAGAAAGATTCTTCCTCTAGCAGTAACAATGATCATGCTAAATCCAATATTGTTGCTTCTAGTAGTTCTCTTGATTCCACTAATGACTCTCTTAGCCAAGTTACACTTGAGCAAGAAAATAGCTTATTGAAGGGAATTATAGAGAAAGGAGTGTACAAAAGCCTCGCCGGGAGCAAGCAATTCGAGGAAATTGTGCGCAAGCAAGGAATGCACCGGAAGAATCAAAGCGTTGGTTTTGAACGAAATTTCAATGCCAATGGAGTTGAGTGGGAAGAAGATCAATACGCCAAGACAAAGTTTGTTCCTCAACAAGAGAAGTATGATACTTCTTTCAAGGGGACACAAGCTCAAGATGATCTTCCACCACAAGACTACAAGCAAAAAGGCAAGGACAAGCTTCAAGAGGAAATTGACGCATTTGAAGAAGCTCCTAAGACCTTAGTCAAGTGGATTCCCAAGACTACTTCAAGTTCCACTTCATCAAGTACGACTACAACTCCAAGGATTCCCATCAAGATGATGTGGATCCAAAAGAATAAGAACTAGAGAGTCCTTGAGGGTGACTCTGCCAACATACTTCACTCTTATCATTTTGGCAAGAACAAGTGCAATCAACTTCCACATCCTGCACTAGTTCAAGGAGTCACAAACCCTCTTGTTGGTAAGACAAGGGACAAGGTAACCTAAAAGTTTTCATGGACATCATCTTGTGTGTGCATCACTCTATGTCTATGGATATCCTTGTTTGTTCCTTGTGGGACTAACCCATGTAGGTATTGAAAGTGCAATTCACTCAAATGGATAGCTCCAAGTGATCTACATCAACATTGAGCATCCACATCTTCAACATCTACATGAAGTCATCATCGACGAAACCCAAGGTTAGTTCATCCCTCCAAGGGGGGATATCACATCTAGGGGGAGCTTTACTCTAAGACTTGAGCTAAAGCAACTCTAAAGATGTGAACACACAAATGCTTTATGTAAAAGTGGTAACCCCACTTGAGCTTAAACGATGAGTATGACCTATGATCAAGTGTTCTCACTTGACTCCTAAGTCAATATACTCATATATAGATGACCTTGTCATCGCAAATTGCTTGATAGATGCTAGAATTGGTTGTGCATGCCTTGCCACATATTTCATTTGCCATCTTATTGTGTGAGCATGCTGGTTGCATATTTTACTCATTCGAGGACATCCACTTGTTGTTTTGATCGTTTGGGTTTATTTCCTTTGCCAAGTGGATGGACAAGAATGCCTAAGAACCTCCTCTAGCTATCTATGCTTTTCTCGTCTCAAACTCTATTCATGCTGCATCACAAAATTTGATCAAGTCAGATTCGAACCACTCTGTGTGAGGAGCGCTCGGAGTCCCCGATTCGTCATAGACTTAAACTTCCAAAACCTCTTTATGATTCTCGGTCTGACCGATACCCCACTTTCGGTCCTACCGAGATCATTAAGTTGATCTAGGTTTTCGATCTCGGTGCAACCGATTTGAACATTTCGGTCACACCGAGTTTCAGTAACTGCATGCAGTTATGAATCTCGGTGCCACCGAGTTGTTCCACTCGGTCACACCGACAGGGTCGGGCTATATATAGTCACGGGCAAAATTTGGAAATTTCTCCGAACCCCTTCGCCCGCGCGATAGCCTGCTCTGCCAACGTGGTCTCCGGATCGTCTTCTCACCACCAGCCGCCTCCAGTCGCTGGTCTCCGTCGCCGTCAATGGGAATTCTGCCCCGCCGTTGCCACCGTAGCGAGTCTCCGCCGAGCTAGGGTATGGACTCGATCTTTGTGCTATTCTCCAATCCAATTCTCAGCACATTGTGATCATCATGATTCTTGCCATGATTGAAACACTCCTATCCAGTCAATATGCCCGTAGATTAGCTTTGATTCGAAAATTTTAGGGTTAGGTTTCCGCCGAAACCATCTCGGACCCACCGAGATGAAAAACTCGGTCCCACCGATTTGGCTTATGCCATTGCACAAGTGAGACTCGGTCTGACCGAGAATTACTTATCGGTGTGACCGATTTTGGAACTCTGTGAAACCCTAGCAGTCTCGGTGCCACCAAACTGTGACTCGATCCAACCGAGTTCACTAGTTTAGGTTCCAAAACTGCTTCGGTATCACCGAGTTTAAAAATCGGTAGATCCGAGATGATTTCAGTGGGAAACTAAAACTAAATTTTTGGATCATTCTTTTGCAAAAATCTCTGCATTTTGTGATGCTCATCTATTCTACCTCATCTATAAACTATTCACAGGGTCAGCAGTCAGAGCTTGCAGCATGTCTGGTCAGAGTGACAGCCAGAACTTGTCAGAGCAGCAAGTGCAGATGAGTGAGGGCACTAGTCCCTCCAGCTCTTCAGATGATGGCAGCAGAAGTACCCCAAGCAATCTGCCAAAAGCTGCCACCAGACAAAGGAAGAAGAGAACTTCAGACTCCGAAGATGAAGATTATGTGGCAGAGGAAGAGGCCACATCAATGAGAGTTGAGCCAGCTCAAGGCACAAAGCTAGGTCTAAAGATCAAAAGGCGAGCAGGCAGGCAGCCTATGTCAAAGGCTAGAGCCTCAACTGAGAAGCCCACTCCCAAAGAGCCAGTTGCTGCAGAAGGCAAGAAGAGGAAGGAAAGGGTCAAGAAGACCGTAGCCAGAGTGCTAGGAAAGGCTTCCATCATGGAAGAGGAAGAGGAAGAAGAGGTAGCTGCACCAGCACCTAAGGCACCCAAGATGATGGGTGATGCCATAAGATCAGGGGCTACTGCATCTAAGCCCAAAGCTGCCTCCAAGCCAAAACCAAAGAGGAATACAAGGAGCATTCCTGCAGCTGAGAAGAACAAGGCCCCAGTGCCTGAGACTGTTGCTGAAGAAGAGGATGAAGAGCAAGTTCTTAGAAAGCTCAAGCCGAAGATCCCAGACCACAACGATGCTCATCCTGTGGCTGAGGACATGAAGCTCAGGAGAGATTCAGGGCTGAGGAAGTGGAGAGAAGCAGACCCGTATGCTTCAGGAGAAGGACTGCTATGGATTACAGATTTCACACCAAGGAACAGCAGGACTTCTATGAGACAGTGCTGCTAGATAAGAAGCCCATTGTTTGTGACATGAGATGGGTCGACTGGACCTACATGAAGGAAAATGAGGAACACTACCCTGGAGTGTATGACAGCTTTAGTGCTTGTGGAGTTGCAGACTTTGTTGGGCAGAAGCTCACAAAGTGGAACGAGGAGCTTATCATGCAATTCTACTCCATGGCACACTTTTATCCAGATGGGAGGATAACTTGGATGTCTGAGGGTACGAGGTACCAATCTACAGTTGCTGAATGGGCTCAACTGATCAATGCCCCAGAGGAGCAAGCAGATGACTTGGACATTTATGCCAAGAAAAAGATGGATCATAACTCAATGTCCAACATGTACAAGGAAATTCCAAATGAAGCTCTTGACACTTTCAAATTTGGCTCAGTGCACTATCTTCTGTCAGGGCTGCCAACCATCAATTGGATATTGAGGCACACCTTATTGCCCAAGTCTGGAGATCACAAGATGATCAGAGGCCATGCAATCAACTTGCTTCACGTCTTTGATGTGCCACAGAAGTTCAAGGTCATGAGCCTCATAGTAGAGACTATCAAGAGGACTGCAGCAGATCAGAAGAGGAGCTGTGGATATGCACCTCAAATTCAGGAGCTCATCAACTCTAAGATGGGCACGGGCATATATTTATTGGACAAGGAACACCTGCCCATCCGTCCAGATTTTGAGGACAATCAAGTTGTCATGACTGAGAATGAGCCATCATCTGCCCAAGCACAAGCAAAGAAGGAGAAGGCAAGGAAGGAGAAAGCTGCCAAGATGCCAACCCAAGAGGAGGCATCTGAGTATTTCTTGAAAACTAAACAAGAGCAGCTTGGTTACCTGATTGCATCCACCCTGCGGATTGAGAAAGGACTAGCCACCCTAACTCAAAACCAGGCAAGCCTAGAGAGAATCATGGAACAAAAGTTCTATGACTTGGATGTCAAGGTGACAGAGATTCGGATTGCAGTGGAGCAGCTCTAGGATGACATGCAGGAGAGGAGAGGCAGGACTACCACTCATGCCTTTGCCAGAGTGCCACGAGGTCCAAGGTCGTCTGCCGTGCCAGTTGCTGACACAAGAGCCACCACTTCAGCACCAGCTACAGCCTCAGTTCCACCAGCTCCAGCATCTACTTCAGCTCCAACTCCAGCGTCTACTTCAGTATCTACAGAAGCCTTCGTCCTTGGAGTGATCCGGACTCCACCACCACCAGAAGATCAAGCCTGAGCGTCGATCTAGCACTATGCATTTTCTAGGAACTTTTTGGTAACTTGTTGCCAAAGGGGGAGAAGATGTATAGATCATAGGCTTCGAGAGAGAGAGTGTGTTGTTTTTTTTCTCTCTTGCTTTATTTGGTGGTTTTTCGAACTTGTTTGCTTTTGAGTGCTTGAGATACTATGTCATTGCTTGTGAGACATTGATGATCATGTGTTTGATCATAAGCTACACTTAATGCTTGCTTAATGCTATTATCTTATCTATCTTATGTGATCATTCACTATTCTTGGTGATGAGTGCATGTATTTCATTCTTATCATTTTAAGCGCTCCACCAAGATGTATGTGACATGGAAGAGTAACCCATGACTCTAACTCCTTGTGCATTTGCAGTCCAAAGCAAATTTTAAATATGCACAAACTTTGGGGGAGCTCTTACTTATCACATACTTCTCAAAGCGATGATATATTTCATGCTTATTATCATTTGTCGAAGCTTTGATCTATATGTTGTCATCAATTACCAAAAAGGGGAGATTGAAAGTGCAACTATCCCTAGGTGGTTTTGGTAATTCATAACAACATATAGCTCATTGAGCTAATGCTATTCCAAGATGATTATTTCAGGAAAGCTCAATGATTGGCATGGCATGGATGTGAAAGTGGAACCCTCAAAATGCTAAGGACAAAGGATTGGCTCAAGCTCAAAAGCTCAAGACTCTTAATTTTATATTTTAGTGATCCAAGATCACATTGAGTCTTTAGGAAAAGCCAATACTATCAAGGAGGGATGAGGTGTTGCTTAATGAGCCTCTTGCTTCATGTGCTTAGTGATATGCTCCAAAACCCTCAACTACTTTCCCATATCCACATATGACCTAAACCCTAAGCCAAACTCGGTCCTACCGATTCTTCCTATCCGGCGCCACCGAGTTTCACTTGTCATAAGCCACTGCCAAACCCTACCAATTCGGTTCTACCGATAGGGATCTCGGTCTCACCGAGATGGGGTTGCAAACTCTCTGTTTCCCTTTTGTAACTTTTCAGTCTCACCGAAAGAGCGAATCGGTCCCACCGAGATTGCAATGTAAATTCAGTGTTTCCCTTTTTTAACTTTTCGGTCTCACCGAAAGAGCAAATCAGTCCCACCGAGTTTGCCTGACCAACTCTCTGGTTAGCTAATTACCAAATTCGGTCTCACCGAGTTTGTGTAATCGGTCTCACCGAGATTACGTATGCCCAAACCCTAACCATATCGGTCCTACCGAGTTGCATGTCAGTCCCACCGAAAATCTCTAACAGTCACTAGGTTTACATTTTCGGTCTGACCGAGTTTGTTGATTCGGTCCCACCGAGATTGGATTTTGTGTGGAGGCTATATATACCCCTCCACCTCCTCTTCATTTGAAGAGAGAGCCATCAGAACACATACACCATTCCAACTCATATGTTCTGAGAGAGAACCACCTACTCATGTGTTGAGACCAAGATATTCCATTCCTACCATATGAATCTTGATCTCTAGCCTCTCCAAGTTGCTTTCCACTCAAATCTTCTTTCCACAAAATCCAAATCCTATGAGAGAGAGTTGAGTGTTGGGGAGACTATCATTTGAAGCACAAGAGCAAGGAGTTCATTACCTACACACCATTTGTTACTTCTTGGAGAGTGGTGTCTCCTAGATTGGCTAGGTGTCACTTGGGAGCCTCTGACAAGATTGTGGAGTTTAACCAAGGAGTTTGTAAGGGCAAGGAGATCGCCTACTTCGTGAAGATCTACCGCTAGTGAGGCAAGTCCTGTGTGGGCGATGGCCATGGTGGGATAGACAAGGTTGCTTCTTCGTGGACCCTTTGTGGGTGGTTGCTTCTTCGTGGACCCTTCCTGGGTGGAGCCCTGTGTGGACTCACGCAACCGTTACCCTTTGTGGGTGGAGCCCTCCGTGGACTCTCGCAACCGTTACCCTTTGTGGGTTGAAGTCTCCATCAACGTGGATGTAGGATAGCACCACCTATCCGAACCACGGGAAAAACATCCGTGTCTCCAATTGCGTTTGAATTCTCCAAACCCTTCCCTTTACATTCTTGCAAGTTGCATGCTTTACTTTCCGCTGCCAATATACTCTTTGCATGCTTGCTTGAATTGTGTGATGATTGCTTGACTTGTCCTAAAATAGCTAAAATCTGCCAAGAACTAAAATTGGGAAAAGGTTAAGTTTTTATTTAGTCAAGTAGTCTAATCACCCCCCTCTAGACATACTTTCGATCCTACACACAGGAACAGAAGCAGTAGCATCATTGGCTGCGCTGACTTCTGGTTCTTGGGTTGGTGCAGGCTTCACATTTGCTTCAGCCATGACAACGTCAGTGGCTTCATTGGTGTTGGTACTGGCAGCCTCAAGATTTTCTACCTCCACTTGATGAGCTGGAGGGTCGGGCACAAACACGTTCTCCTCGAGAACAGCTTCTTCAGTAGTTGGGGGAGTAGGAACACGTTCTTCTTCTTGGATGTCATCGGCTGATGCAGCCGGAATGTCTTCAGCAGTTTTAGCTTCAGACTTGGAGACTTGAGACCTTGGTCCTTTGCGAAGCCTGCGTAACGCAGGCGATGCCTTTGGAGATGGAGTTAGCTGGGCCTCAAAGTCATCTTCTTCTTCTTGCCGGGGTGGTGTGACTTGTTGTTGTTGTGGGTGATCAGCCCATGTTGCATCCTGAGCAATTGGCGTCAGAGGACGACCAATGCTGATGAGTTCGCTGTGCGTAAGCACAGGCGATGATACCTATTGGTGCTCGATCTGAGGAAGAACTACATCATCTTCAACATGGTCATGGTGACCAATGTCTTCAGCAGCGATGGGATTAGCTGCTGGTATGTCTTCAGCTTCATGAGCCTTTGTGAAAGCAGGCTCATGGACAGTCAGTTAGCGCTCTTGATGTTCAGCGGCAGGGCGAACCATGGAGATAGGTTCAACAATTAAGGGCTCTGTGGGAGTAGCCCGTTCCTTCTTGGTCTTCCGCTTCTTCTTGGAGGGAGCAGCAGCAGAGGCTTCAGGATGTTTCCTCTTTCCGGCTTCAGCCTCAGCAGTCCTCGTCTTTTTCAGTTCTGAAGCGGTAGACCTGGCTTTTGGCTTCGAGCCAGTCATGCTGGTTGGGAAGATAATGGGATGTGTTTCCTGCCTTGGTGCGTTGGGTTCGGCCATAGCGGGCTTCTTCTTCTGCTGCTTTGCAGCCATCCTGGGGTCAATGCCAGGGCGCCCAAGGGCCTTGCATTTCTCAGCCTCATTGTAGGCTTGCACACACTTGTCAGCCAGGCTCTTCATGCGCTCACGAGAACCTTGAGCTTCTTCACGCTTCTTGAGAAAGGCTTCTTTGAGCTCGTGCAGCACAATCTTGAAGTTCTCGACCTCTTGCACACTGAGCTTGGCCATATGCTTCTTGAAATGAGCTTTCTCAAAGTCAATCTTCTGCTTTAGTTCAACGATGCGCTGGGCTATAGCTAACTCTGAAGCAATGGCGCCATGGAAAGCGACACTGAGGCCAATGGGAAGTTGCAGATCTTCAAAGCTGAGGTTGGGCATGTCAAACCACTCATCGATGAAGTCATGGATGATTGCCACGTCAAAGAGAGGCAAATTGTTGAAGATTTCTGCTTCTTCTTTGCTCTTGATCAGTTGCTCAAGAGCGTCATCTGCAAGATCTTCATCACTGGACAGATCAATGGCATCGTTGCGCAGAATGGCAGCAACAGTCAGTTCTTGGCTGGTGTGTGGCAGAGGCATCTTGACTCTCGGGGGCTTGGAGATACGTGATAGATCTTCAGACTGCACACTGTCTTCAGGAGGTGCAGTAGCCAGTGGCTTCGCCCGTGAGATTTTTGGTGCTGAGGAAGGCTTTGAAGCTTTAGGTAGCTTTGGCTTCTGTGGCTTTGGAGTAGGAGCTGGGGCTTCATCAGTGTCAGCATCATCATCAAAATGATCCACTTTGGCACCTTGAACAGAGATGTGAGTGATGAGGCCATCCAGGTTGTAGAACGGACCGACGACATTGGGTTCGGCATCGCGGGTGCCATCTGCAACGGGAGCAGAGGGACCAGGGTTGAAGTCTAGTCCCAATGACTTCTTGTTCCGCTTCGCCGAATTCTGGGCAAACTGGAAGTTGCGCTTGAACAGATTGTCGTCACGACACCAGAGCAGTGATGATGGGTCAGCATCCGCAGGCTGTGGTCCACGGACCATGCAGGGATAGAAGCCTTGTTCAATGGCTTCATCTCTGGACCTGGGTTGAAGATTTTTGTATAGGATGTCTCCCCATGGTCGCTTGATGGCATTCTTTTTAGCATATTCCTTTGTCACAAATCTGTACTTGAACCACTGTTCTGCCCAATATCGTCGAATCCATTGGATTCGTGTCTTGCGCTGATTGTAATCCTCTTCTGGATCTGTCTTGTACAGTTCTGAGAGGTCATCGGGTAGATCTCTTGATGTCTAACCTCGACGCTTTCTGCCACCCTTCCTTGCTGATTTCTCTGCAGCCATGAACTTTAAACTGAATGGCTTCAATACGTTCAAAGGCTTCAAGGGCTTTCGCTTGCTAGACAAATAGGAACTGGCTTCGGGAGAATTTATGTGATGCTGTAAGAATTCTGCAAATGAATGCAGACTATGAGAACCAAGGGATTCTCCCACGGACATGTACCTGTGACAGCATTAAGGTGCGAGGGAAGGGGAAGAGGTCATATGCATTCTCAGAAGATTTTGAAGATAAATCAGTTTAGAAGACATTGACCTCATCATGCAAGACATTCACTCATAGATAAGGAGTTGGTTCCAGATTTGTACGAATCCACATATCAGTACAAGTGAGGAATCTAACTACTTTGTGAAGCATAAGTGAACATACTAGGCATAATATGAGATGCAGTATGAAGTGGATCCAACTTGTGTGAACAGAAACTGCTTGTGGTAGAAAGTGACGAATCTATAGGATCAAAGAGGCCGTAAAAAGAAAGTTTTATTTACCACACAAGGAACTGCTAGACGGAGTGGAAGAGGAGGCCGAGCAGTTCGATCGTCTGTGTCCTAACTTGGTGATGGAGGACACCTACGGCGACGGCGGAGAAGACGATGTCCGCAGCCGGCGTGAAGACGGCGTCGGAGAGGTCGCGGTAGCTAAGCGCTTCGTCGCCAGCGTCGTCGAGGGCTAGCAGTGGCGCTAGGGTTCGTGCGAGAGTGGAAGAAAGGATAATGACTGTGGTGAGGCGTGTATTTATAGGGACAGGGACGGCACAGCGTTATTACACAGGTGCCCCTGGCGATTCACATCTGAAGAACACGTGGCCATCATGCAGCATATCAGAGGTTGTTCCACGTTCCCACGCACGCCTAGATTGTCGGGTGGTCGTTCCCACTTCTCCGGGTTTAAGGTGAAGGAATTGGCATTGAAAATGGACTTAATGTTTGTCTCTGCATCTTCTGCTGACAAGGACGCTGATAAGACATTCGACAGTTTCAATAGAATGCATATGATTTGGAGAGATAGAGTTTGAGATAGAAAGCATAGAGAGGGTAGGGTCCGATCACATTCACTTAGTTCAAAAGACTCAACAAGAAGACATAGCTATAAGTGAATGTTGTAGAGGACAGAACACTCGTATATATATATATATATATATATATATATATATATATATATATATATATATATATATATATATATGATCAACATAATGAAGATAATCATGAAGACATGTTGAGATTGAAGCCAAATCAAATGTGAAGACACGGCAAATGTAACACCATGGGTAAAACACTTCAAACAGACGAATTTTGTGGTGCTGTTACCCACCGTATAGGAAGTATTAGACCCAGACACGGCGCACAATTATCGTGGCGCTCCGAAGTCAAATTCCACATTAATGTATTCACACTTAGAATGTATGTCTTCATTGATTGAAGATATACTTTACTTCGTGTGTTGCACATCTAAGTCATCACTATGCATAAGTGTTAGGATGTGTGCCTGATCACAGGACATTTGAGGATTCCAAGATATTTAGCTCACACCGTAACTTGCAAAATCTCTTCTCATCCAAGGGCTTGGTGAAGATATCTGCCAATTGCTCTTCATTGTTGACGTGTATGATATCAATATCTTCCTTCACAACATGATCTCTGAGAAAGTGATGGTGAATTTCAATGTGCTTTGTCTTCGAGTGCTGAACTGGGTTGTTGGCAATCTTGATGGCGCTTTCGTTGTCGCAGTAGAGTGGCACTTGCTTCAGATGAATGTCATAGTCTTTGAGGGTTTGCTTCATCCATAGAAGCTGAGTGCAGCAAGATCCAGCAGCAATGTATTTAGATTCAGCAGTGGAGAGAGATACACAGTTCTGCTTCTTTGAAGACCAACATACAAGTGATCGTCCCAGAAAATGACATGTGCCTGATGTAGACTTGCGATCCACCTTGTCACCAGCATAATCAGCATCCGAAAATCCAATCGGATCAAACTCTGAGCCCTTTGGATACCATAATCCTAGAGTTGGGGTGTAAGCCAAATATCGAAGAATTCGCTTCACAGCTAAGTGATGCGATTCCTTTGGTGCCGCTTGGAATCGAGCACACATGCAAACACTAAGCATAATATATGGCCTAGATGCACATAGATAAAGTAAAGAACCAAGCATGGAGCGGTATACCTTTTGATCAAACTCTTTACCATTGTCGTCGAGACCTAGATGATGTTTGGCTGGCATAGGCGTCGTGAAGCCTTTGCAGTCTTGCATACCAAACTTCTTCAGGCAATCTTTGAGATACTTCTCTTGAGATATAAAGATGCTGTTGCGTTGCTGACGTATTTGAAGACCAAGGAAGAACTTCAGCTCACCCATCATGGACATCTGATATTGCTCTTGCATCATATATCCAAACTCTTCACTGTATTTCTGATTGGTGCAGCCAAAGATAATGTCATCCACATATATTTGGTACACAAACAGTTCACCATCAAATGTCTTCGTGAAGAGAATGGGGTCGAGGGAACCAGATTTGAAGTCTTTGCTCTTCAGGAAGTCTTTGAGTGTGTCATACCAAGCCCGAGGGGCTTGTTTGAGGCCATACAGTGCCTTATTGAGCTTGTATACCATGTCAGGATGTTTTGGATCTTTAAAGCCAGGTGGTTGTGCGACATAAACTTCTTCTTCAATCTTGCCATTGAGATAAGCGCTCTTCACATCCATTTGATATAGAAGTATGTTATGATGATTTGCATAGGCCAGCAGTATGCGTATGGCTTCAAGTCTAGCCACAGGAGCAAATGTTTCATCGAAGTCAATCCCTTCAACTTGAGTGTATCCTTGAGCAACGAGACGAGCTTTGTTTCTGACAACTTGACCATGCTCATCTTGCTTGTTGCGATATATCCATTTGGTGCCTATTATATTGTGCTTCCGAGGATCACGACGCTTAACCAGTTCCCATACATTATTCCGCTCAAACTATTGAAGCTCTTCTTGCATAGCTTGAATCCATTTAGGTTCCATGAAGGCTTCTTCAACTTTCTTGGGTTCTGTTATTGAGACGAATGCGAAGTGCCCACAAAAATTTGCTAGCTGTGTTGCCCTTGAACGAGTGAGTGGACCTGGTGCATTGATGTTATCAATTATTCTCTCAATCTGCACTTCATTTGCAACACAAGGATGTACAGGACGAAGATTTTGCTCTTGCTGATCATTATCATTGTTAGAGGGATTGTCTTCAGGCTGAGCATTGTCTTCAGGTTGATCAGGTGCGGAGATGATAAGTTCTTCTTCAGGTTGAGCTTCAGAAGGTATGATTTCTCCAGTTCCCATAAGTTTGATTGATTCACTAGATGGAACTTCATCTAGCACATTTGGCAGTTGCTCTCTTTGTGAGCCGTTAGTTTCATCGAACCGCACATCCACTGTTTCAACCACTTTTTAATGAAAGAGATTGAAGACTCTGTAGGAGTGAGAATCCTTTCCATATCCAAGCATAAAACCCTCATGTGCTTTTGGTGCAAACTTTGAAGTGTGATGTGGATCCTTGATCCAGCACTTGGTGCCAAATACTCTGAAGTAGCTGAAATTTGGCTTCTTGCCAGTAAGGAGCTCATAGGATGTCTTGTTCAGAAGCTTGTGAAGATAAACACGGTTGATGATATGGCATGCAGTGTCAATGGCTTCAGGCCAAAATTTTCTTGGAGTCTTGTATTCATCAAGCATCGTTCAAGCCATCTCAATAAGAGTTCTGTTCTTGCGTTCGACGACGCCATTCTGCTGTGGCGTGTACGGAGCTGAGAATTCATGTGTGATGCCCAAAGTATCAAGATATGTATCTGTTGGGGAACGTTGCAGAAAACAAAAAATTTCCTACGGTTTCACCAAGATCCATCTATGAGTTCATGTAGCAACGAGTGATCGGATTGCATCTACATACCTTTGTAGATCACGCGAGGAAGCGTTCAAAGAACGGGGAAGAGGAAGTCGTACTCGACGTGATCCAAATCACTGGAGATCCTAGCGCCGAACGGACGGCACCTCCGTGTTCAACACACGTACGGTCAGCGTGACGTCTCCTCCTTCTTGATCCAGCAAGGGGGAAGGAGAGGTTGATGAAGATCCAGCAGCACGACGGCGTGGTGGTGGATGCAGGAGTCACCGCAGCAGGGCTTCGCCGTTCTACTGCGAGAGGGAGAGGTGTAGCAGGGGAGAGGGGGGAGCCAAGAGTCAAGGGTGCGGCTGCCCCTCCCTCCCCCCCTTTATATAGGCTCCCCTAGGGGGGCGCCGGACCTAGGAGATGGGATCTCCTAGGGGGGGCGGCGGCCAAGGGGTGGAGTGCCCCCCAAGCCAGGTGGGGCGCCCCCCACCCTAGGGTTCCCAACCCAAGGCGCATGGGGTGGGCCAAAGGGGGCGCACCAGCCCACTATGGGCTGGTTCCCCTCCCCACTTCAGCCCATGGGGCCCTCCGGGATGGGTGGCACCACCCGGTGGACCCCCGGGACCCTTCCGGTGGTCCCGGTACAATAGTGGTGACCCCCGAAACTCTCCCGATGGCCGAAACTGCACTTCCTATATATAATTCTTCACCTCCGGACCATTCCGGAACTCCTTGTGACGTCCGGGATCTCATTCGGGACTCTGAACAACTTTCGGGTTACTGCATATTCATATCTCTACAACCCTAGCGTCACCGAACCTTAAGTGTGTAGACCCTACGGGTTCGGGAGACATGTAGACATGACCGAGACGGCTCTCCGGTCAATAACCAACAGCGGGATCTGGATACCCATGTTGGCTCCCACATGCTCCTCGATGATCTCATCAGATGAACCACGATGTCGAGGATTCAAGCAACCCCGTATACAATTCCCTTTGTCAACCGGTACGTTACTTTCCCGAGATTCGATCGTCGGTATCCCAATACCTCGTTCAATCTCGTTACCAGCAACTCACTTTACTCGTACCGTAATGCATGATCCCGTGACTAGACACTTGGTCACTTTGAGCTCATTATGATGATGCATTACGGAGTGGGCCCAGAGATACCTCTCCGTCATACGGAGTGATAAATCCCAGTCTTGATCCGTGTCAACCCAACAGACACTTTCGGAGATACCCGTAGTATACCTTTATAGTCACCCAGTTAAGTTGTGACGTTTGGTACACCCAAAGCACTCCTACGGTATCCGGGAGTTACACGATCTCATGGTCTAAGGAAAAGATACTTGACATTGGAAAAACTCTAGCAAACGAACTATACGATCTTGTGCTATGTTTAGGATTGGGTCTTGTCCATCACATCATTCTCCTAATGATGTGATCTCGTTATCAATGACATCCAATGTCCATAGTCAGGAAACCATGACTATCTATTGATCAACGAGCTAGTCAACTAGAGGCTTACTAGGGACATGTTGGTGTCTATGTATTCACACATGTATTACGATTTCCGGATAACATAATTATAGCATGAATAAAAGACAATTATCATGAACAAGGAAATATAATAATAATCCTTTTATTATTGCCTCTAGGGCATATTTCCAACAGTATCAAGGCCAGTGTTCTTGAATTCAATGCCATTGTCACTTCTGATGTGCTTTATCTTGGCGCCATAGTTGTTCATTGCTCGATTGGCGAAGCGTCTGAAGACATCCTGCACTTCAGTCTTGTAAAGGATTATATGCACCCAAGTATATCTTGAATAATCATCAACAATGACAAAGCCAAAGAGACAGGCAGTAGTAGTAAGAGTTGAGTAATGAGTGGGACCGAAAAGATCCATGTGTAGCAGTTCGAAGGGTTGAGTCGTTGTCATGATTGTCTTCGAGGGATGCTTGGCCCTTGTCATCTTTCCTGCTTCACAGGCACCGCATAAGTGATCCTTCTTGAACTTGATGCCCTCGATGCCTATGACATGCTTTTTCCTTGCAAGGGTGTGGACGTTCCTCATGCCAGCATACCCTAGCCTTCGATGCCAGAGCCAGCATTCAGAAGCTTTTGCTAGAAGACATACTGTAAGTTGTGGTCCTGCTGAGAAATCTACAACATACAAATCATCTTTTCGATACCCTTCAAGCACTAGAGACTTGTCAGATTCCATTAGTACAAGGCAACGATATTTTCCAAACATCACAATCATGTTTAAATCACAAAGCATTGAGACAGACATTAAGTTGAAACCAAGGGATTCAACAAGCATGACTTTATCCATGTGTTGATCCTTTGAGATTGCAACTCTACCTAGACCCAATACCTTGCTTTTATCAGTGTCAGCAAATGTGATGTGACTTTTGTCTGATGGACGTAAAGTTGAGTCCATGAGAAGGCTTCGCTTGCCAGTCATGTGATTTGTACACCCACTATCAATAATCCATTCTGAAGCAGCTGGTGTCGTACCCTACAGTGCAGTTAGGGGGATATGCTTCACGAAGAGAATTGTGAAGCAAAAACATTTGACGAACCAGTGGATTATTAAAGCTTAGATCAAGATTAGGACTGATAGGGCAGGTTGCAAGTGATTTAGAAACAAAGTACATAGTAAGACCATTTGGGCATTTGATCTTGCGCCCTACAAGATGTTTAAGGTCCCCAGCAATAGTGTCAGACGATTTTGGTTTTCGGCTGGAGACCTTTTCCTGCAAAAGAGAGTTAAGCTTTCTTAGCCACCCACATCTTCAGGGGTGGCTTCGAAGCAATAAGTCTAAGTGCAGCATCTGAGAACTTTGGCTTTGGAGCCCTAGCAAAAAGTCTTGCAGGTGGACAATAGTATTCATAAGAGTAAGCAGAATAGTTCTTGGTCTTATGAACATGGGGGTTTGATGAACCGTGCTCATATTCATAGGCCTGAGTATGGCTTCCCTGCAAAACATTTGCGTTAGTGTGACTCAGGTGATTCCTCTGTCTGTATGAAGCCTTTGGACCGTATGAGGCCTGTGGTCTGGGGTTTGTCTTATTCACCTATGGTGTCATGATGACATTCACAGGAAGATTCTCCAAACACCTTTTCGGCACCCAGATCTTCTTCATAGGCGGTCCATTCCTACAATTAGTACCAATATACCTAGCGAACACTTCACCATTCTGATTCTTAAACAGTTTGTAGTTTGCATCAAAGGATTCATCAATAACAATGGGGTTAACACAAGTGAAGCCAGATAGAGTGGATGGATCTGATGAAGGTTCCTTTGCAGCAACCCATGTGGTTTGGGGGTACTGCTCAGGTTTCCAGTAAGAGCCATCAGCATTCATTTTCCTTATGAACCCAACACCCTCTTTCCTAGGGTTTCGATTCAGGATCTGCCTTTTGAGGACATCACATAGTGTCTGATGCCCTTTGAGACTTTTGTACATCCCTGTTTCAAGCAGTGTCTTCAACCTAGCATTCTCATCAGCAATAGCAGTGGTGTCCTCAGCAGAGGGGTTAGTTTCCACATCAGCAGTTGAAGATATTGCAACAGTAGCAGTAGTAGAACATTCAGAAACAGAAGTAGCGTTATCACGCTCAATACATTTAAGACATGGTGGTTCAAAACCTTCCTGAGCTGAACTGATCTGTTCGGCGTGAAGTGACTCGTTTTCCTTTTGAAGATCTTCATGAGCCGCTCTCAATTTCTCGAGTTCTTCATGAGTTGTTGAGAGCGTTTCATGACAACTTTCAAGCTCCTCATACTTAATATGAAGAATTTTTATGTCTTCAATTAAGGACTGAGATCGAGTCATTTCAGCGTCCAACAGGTCATCGCTTTTTCTAACAGTTTTTGAATATGTTCCATAGCTTTCTGTTGTTTAGTGACAAGGGAAGCAAGTTTTGCATAGCTGGGTCCAAATTCATCACTGGATTTAGATAGATAGCATTCAATTACCTTAGCATCATTTGCCATAAGGCATGATGCAGAAGATGATGATTCTGGTTCGAAAGTCATCGCTTTGAGTGACTCCTTAAAGTCCTTGAACCGAGGATCATGACGAGTTCGACGACCCTCATAGACCTCCGAGAGACGGTCCCAGATGAGCTTTGCATGATTGAGATGCATGACATTCCTAAACTGATTTTGAGATAGACAGGAGTAGATGACGTCCTTCGCCTTGAGGTTGAGAAGAGTGTACTTGTGAATGTCATCAGCTTCCGCCATTTTGCACAGATCGGTTAGGCCAATCTCAGTGACGGTCCACAGCTCGATATTCGTTGCCATGAGGCGCTTCTTCATCATGGCCTTCCACTTGGGATACTCGTGACCGTAAAAGATGGGGCATGACACAGTCTTAATACCTGTGGTCGACATAACTGAAACTCCAGGCGGTTAAACCAAAATCACACAGAATAAGGGAGTACCTCGCTCTGATACCAATTGAAAGTGTGTTATATCGACTAGAGGGGGCTGAATAGGCGATTTTATGAAAGTCTTCAAAACATGGAAGTTTCGAAGACAAATGATAGAATTGAACCTATTTCCATGCAGCGGAAGATAGACTACACTATGCAGACAATAGTCAAGCATTCAATGAAGTGAAACCACACTGACTAATAGTAGCTAGGCAGTAAGGATCAAGTACACAGTGAAGACAAATAGATAATGCAAATAGGCACTGACTTTACAAGATCCAACCGTAAATAAAGATATGAGAAGGATAGAACCAGTGTGCGTGACGAAGACAAAGGTTTGGTAGACCAGTTCCAACTGCTGTGACAGTTGTATGTCTGGTTAGGGCGGATAGGTATTTAAACCTGAGGACACTCAGTCTCGGACACTTAGTCCTGAGCACACAGCTCAGAACACTTAGTCCTCTCCGTATTCCCCTAGAGCTAAGGTCACACAGACCTTGCCCAATCACTCTGGTAAGTCTTCAAGGTAAACTTCCAAACCTTCACAGACTTCGTTCACTGGCGATCCACAATGACTCTTGGATGCACAGAACGCGACGCCTAACCGGCTGGAGGATTCACAGTCCGCAAGTGTAATAAGTCTTCAGACCACACAGACAAGAAGACTTAAGTGATGCCTAACACTCTTTAGCTCTGTGTGGTTAGGGCTTTATCCTCTCAAGGAATTCTCTCTCAAAGCCTTCGAGGTGGGTTGCTCTCAAACGACAAAAGCCGTATTTTAACTCTGAGCAGCCGACCGTTCATGGTTGTAGGGGGTGGGCTATTTATAGCCACTAGGAAACCCGACCTGATTTGTCCGAAATGACCCTGGGTCACTAAGGAACTGACACGCGTTCCAACGGTCAGATTTCAAACACACACGGCAACTTTACTTGGGCTACAAGCAAAGCTGACTTGTCCAACTCTGAACAAGATTCGCTCTCATAGTCTTCACTCGAAGACATAGGATTTTGGTTAAGCATCACTTCAGTCATTCTGACTGGTTTTCATGGACCCCACTTAACAGTACGGTGGTTCCTATGACTCAACAAAGAAGAAAAAGGACTACGAAAGATCTAAGTCTTCGCGCTCCATAGTCTTCATGCGATGTCTTCTCTTATCATAGTCTTCAAGTGAATGTCTTCACGTACCACCTTTGACTTCAATGTCTTCATACATTTTTACGGGTCATCTCTAGTAGGAAAACCGAATCAATGAGGGACTTCTACCGGTGTTATCCTGCAATTCTCACAAACACATTAGTCCCTCAACTAGATTTGTCGTCAATACTCCAAAACCAACTAGGGGTGGCACTAGATGCACTTACAGTCCTACCATTCGAGAATACGAAAGGAACCATTTAAATTGCCGAACGAATATATGTGTGTTACAATACCCGTATTTTCCTTGCAAATACTAATCTCAACGTGGTAATTGATTTATGACGAGTTGTTGAATTAGAGTGAGTTTGTGATATAGTGATCTCAACGTGGATTTCACATTTCATGGTATCCCTAGTAAGTTTTCCAATGCAAATTCAAATTTAAAAGATGAACAATATGGAGGTGAGAAAACTTTGTATGTATCAAGCATATGACCACACACACACACACACACAGAGACACACATGCACGAACACACCAACAATCCAATACGTATAGTGCATCTATTTTTCCAAACCATGCATGTATGACACAAATTTAAAACTACTCCTTCTATTCCTAAATATTAGTCTTTTAGAGAGTTCAGCAAGTGACTACATACGGAGCAAAATGAGTGAATCTAGACTCTAAAATATGTCTATATACATCCGTATGTGCCAGTCCATTTGAAGCCTCTAAAAAGACTAATATTTAGGAACGAAGGGAGTAAAATATAAGACATCCATGGTCCTCAGTTCAATATTTAAAATGAACATGAAACTGAAACATGAATATTAAGTCTAGTACTACAGTACATGCAAATGTTGTGTTTAGGCGGAGCTATGATTGTCGGGGGTCAACCCCTCGACCTTAGATAAATTTGTGGAGCTCTGTTTAGGGTTATTTAGATTATATTTGTCCCCACCCTCCCAACCACCGATTGGTTGTGCACCCCCACCCCTCCTCCCCGGAAGAATATCATGTGCCCCCATACCTTAGATGCTATATGCCGATACGAGTTGCTTGGAGCTTGTAGATCTAAGATATAGCAGCTCACATGATGTGTCTTAATATTTTTGCAGGAAACCTTGATGAGTTTGAGAATTGCACACAATTTGTACAAAAACTACTTAGATGCCCTTTGATCCCATATCCAACGACCTCGAATCTCGTATCACCATAGCATCTAAGATGAAGGAGGACATCATATTCTCCTGTATGTAAGAATATCATGTGTTACCACACCTTAGATGCTTTGGTGATACAGGCTCTTCGGAGGCGTTGGATTTGTGACCCAACACCTCCTTGGTGGTTCGAATGGTTTTTTGTAGAAAAGCCCCAAAAGAGTTCGGCCACTGCTTACGAGCACAAAGACTTCTCAGATGCCATTGGATCTCAGATCAAACGACCTCCAAGCTCGTATCACCGTAGCATCCAAGCTGCGATAGCACCTTATGTTCTCTCGCACAGGAGAGTATGAGGTGCTCCCGCACCGTAGATTCTATGGTGATACGAGTTCACTGAGATCTAACGGCCCACAGTAGGAGGTTTGAATGTTTTTGCAATATATGACTGATAGAATTTGGGAAATGCGCAGAAAGTACAAGTACTACGCATGTGCCATCTGATCACTGATCATACGACTTAGATGCTCATATCACCGTAGCGGGTAATTAAGCTATGGGGAGCACCTAATATGAGCACCAGGGAGCCGTTGAATCGAAGATGCAGCGGCACACACAAGGCCTGAATGTTTTATTTGCAAAAAAACCTTTGGAGAGTTTGGAAATTGCGCATAATTACAAAGACTACTCCCAAGCCATTGGATCTCACTTCCAACGGTGTAAAAACTCATATCACCATAGCATCTAAGCTGCGGGGTGGATGTGATATTCTATGCCGCTGTCATTTTTGTTCGTAAACTTGCAAAAAACGTGTAAGTCATGCTGTTACCTGTCTAAGCGCGCAAAGTGTTTGTTCAAAAAAAACCATCCTACACTGAAATATCAGAACAACACACAGGGGTCCCACTTTTCATTAATCAAATTTGGACCTAAAACTAACAAATCTGAAAGACAAGATTCCAACTGGCAACCTGGACTACAAAGCGTAAGTCGATAGCCTGAAAAAACGAACGGTTGTTGGCTTTGTCCCATAACTTGATTTTATACAGTACTTGCGTTGAGTAGAGTAGAGGGAGTGCCTCGTCAACACGTGCATGACCGTTGTCTCACCTACTGGTGGGTCCCGGGTCTGTGATCTCAATCTCTCTTCTCTCCATCATCTAACCTTTGCACGGGCACACACGAATAGTGGCGCTAGCTTGCCGTGGTGTTATTACAACTAAAAAAAGCTTGGAAAATAGAAGAATCGCCTAGAACAAGAGACGTTGTGGCTGGTCAAGACGGAGCTAACCACATCTATCCTCCGTGCCATGTTCGCATGATGAAGCTGTGTGGCTAGTGGGATGTTTTCAACCGACTGGCTGGGTCCCGAGGTCAAACCATAGGTACTACGTCTGATACATTATATTTTTACACGCACATTTTTCCTCCATGACGAGACGTGGCACACCCTACCGCGCAGTTTCGGGGTCCTCCCGGGTGGTGCACGCATATATTCTTCCTGACGTGGGACGCCCTACCGCACGTTTTCTGGGTCCTCCTCGGTCGTAGTGCCGAAGCAAGTAAATGAGTCATCAAATCACCAAAGACCACCTTTCCCGCCGAGTACATCAGTGAAGCACGGTGGCTAGCTAGTTGGGCTAGTTCGACCGATTAGCTAGGCCACCGCCACATTTGTTTTTTCACCCCTTTTTTATCTACTTGCCGGCAGGTAAATTTAAATATCCACCGCGGCGTTGCTCTGGTGTTTGGGTGCGGCAGGATTTTTAATTTTTTGATTGACGGGAGCAGGCGCGGCAGCAATTAGTCACGATGACTCCACCTGTAAAACCCACTGCTCCCTGATGTGAGAAGTCGTTGACTGGTGTTTTACCGTGGTGAAAACCAAAAGATTCCCCGCTCCCTCCGCCTTCCCGTAGATTGCATTGCCTTTCAGCCGTTTCGTCTCATTTTCTTCCTCTCCCCATTGCTTCTACCTGGTGCCATGGCGGCGCAGTAGATCACAGAGTCCGAGGTGAGGCGCCTGACACTGGCTCCCATCGACCAGGAGCGGGCGGTTGCACCCTGCATCACCAACGTCGTGCGCCTCGAGAAGCAGAGGGACTTCAGTGGTGTTTAGGCGCCCTCTGCATGGGCATGTCCATGTCTCGGTGCAACATGACCGTTGGATCAAACTCAGACAGTGCAGATCAGTCACTGTAGCACAAATGGTGTGGGTGTGTTTGGTTGCATTCTCATCTCAATATAGTTGTTTCCTCTTCGTGTATTTTTGTCAACCTACTAGTGTGGACTCATGCACCCTTCATGCACTCTGCCAAACACCCAAAAGTGGGTCGAGAAGGGAACTTTTGCTTCCATCCCGTGCACCCTTCATACACCCTGCCTAACACTATTCGTGCTTCATATGGTTCATGTTTCGTGGAGTACTGTAGCACCGTACTCTCTGTGCGCTGTGGACCTAGTTCTGTTAACATTGATCTCACCGTTCATTCTTGACCGGACAGTCAAAAAAGCGGTACTATGTTACATATAGGAGTAGTTGACATGCGCACAACATCATTTGTTATCATCATATCTAACTACACTAGCAACAAGATTATGTAGTACTGACGTATAAACCACTGCACATGCCTAGTAGTAGGAGCACTGTGTATGTTCAAGTGGCTGCCGTGTTTCACACTCCTCCGTCGTAAGAGTGGAAACGCTTGATATAATCATTTTTTTCTTCAGAAACACAGTGGACACGCTCTACCGTGCGGATCCTCCTCCAGCCATGCACTAAATTACTCACTTTCGCCGATGTGTGGGACAGCTGAAAGTGCGTTATATCGACTAGAGGGGGGTGAATAGGCGATTTTTATGAAAGTCTTCAAAACATGGGAGTTTTGAAGACAAACGATAGAAATGAACCTATAACCATGCAGCGGAAGGTAGACTGCCCTAGACAAACCATAGTCAAGTATTCAATGAAGTGAAAGCACAAAGACTAACAACAGCTAGGCAGTACGGATCAGGATGGAAGATAATATGAAACCAATCTGAACAAACAGTCACACAGTGAAGACAAATGGACAATGCAAATAGGCAATGACTTCACAAGGACCAACTTTAAATAAAGAGATGGGAAAGATAGAACCAGTGCGCTTGGTGAAGACAAAGGTTTGGTAGACCAGTTCCAATTGCGGTGACAGTTGTACGTCTGGTTAGGGCGGCTAGGTATTTAAACCTGAGGACACACAGTCCCGGACACCCAGTCCTGAACATACAGCTCAGGACACTCGGTCCTCGCCATATTCCCCTTGAGCTAAGGTCACACAGACCTCGCCCAATCACTCTGGTAAGTCTTCAAGGTAGACTTCCAAACCTTCACAGACTTCGTTCACCGGCGATCCACAATGACTCTTGGATGCTCAGAACGTGACGCCTAACCGGCTGGAGGATTCACAGTCCTCAAGTGTAATAAGTCTTCAGATCAGACAGACATGAAGACTTAAGTGATGCAAACACTCTTTGGCTCTGGGTATTTAGGGCTTTATCCTCGCAAGGAATTCCCTCTCAAAGGGTTCGAGGTGGGTTGCTCTCAAACGACAAAAGCCGTACTCTAACTCTGAGCCGCCAACCGTTTATGGTTGTAGGGGGTGGGCTATTTATAGCCACTAGGCAACCCGACCTGGTTTGTCCGAAATGACCCTTGGTCACTAAGGAACTGACACGTGTTCCAACGGTCAGATTTCAAACACACACGGCAACTTTACTTGGACTACAAGCAAAGCTGACTTATCCAACTCTGGACAAGATTTGCTCTCATAGTCTTCACTCGAAGACATAGGATTTTGGTTAAGCATCACTTCAGTCATTCTGACTAGTTCTCTTGGACCCCACTTAACAGTACGGTGGTTCCTATGACTCAACAAAGAAAAACACAGAACGACGAAACTGCTAAGTCTTCGCGCTCCATAGTCTTCACGCGATGTCTTCTCTTATCATAGTCTTCAATGTGAATGTCTTCACATACCACCTCTGACTTCAATGTCTTCATACATTTTTAGGGGTCATCTCTGGTAGGAAAACCAAATCAATGAGGGACTTCTACCTGTGTTATCCTGCAATTCTCACAAACACATTAGTCCCTCAACTAGGTTTGTTGTCAATACTCCAAAACCAACTAGGGGTGGCACTAGATGCACTTACAATCTCCCCCTTTTTGGTGATTGATGACAAACTAGTTGAAGTTTTCAACGGGGAATATAATATGTGAAATTGTAAGGGATAAGGAATTGTCTTCATAAGTTGCAAGGGCTCCCCCTGAAGATGTGCATATAAGTAATTTGCTTTTGGAATGCAAATGCACATGGCAGGTTGTACTTGTGGAGATCCTCTTCAACTTATGATGATAATTCATCATGATTGAAGGGTATGTGAAGATAATGACATGCATAATGAAAAATGGACGTCTGCAAAATGATCTAAGTGCGGAATTTATCGTCGCACATGCGGAATTTATCATCGCATCACAGAAAAGCAAATAAGTAGCAGACGACCATCGAGTTTGAGTATTACAACTCAAAGAACCAAATGTATCAAAACGCGAGAGTTGTAAACACTAGGAAAAATATAAAACCACCGCCCATATGGACCCGCTTGAAGACTATCAAACTCATATGCTTCTCCCCCTTTTGTCAGTAAGGGCCAAAAATGTTTGAAGACATAGAGCACCTACTCATTCCCATGAGGAGTTGGTGAAGCAGCAGGGTCGTCGGAGTTGGTTGGCTGTGCAGACGAACTCTGTGCAGTGGTGATTCGCGTCGAAGGTGGTGAAGTAGCATCGTCTTCATCATCGATGACACGTGCATTCACTGTTGCAGCAGAGGAGGAGAACTCAGAGTCTTCAAGAGACGGAGTACGCCGCAGCAGAGTCCTTCTTGGAGGTGTTGAGTCAAACTTGAAGCGTTCAGAGAAGCCATCCTCTTGAAGATGATCTTCAGAACACATAAGCGTCAGCCCTTTCCATGTACGCCGACAAGTTTCATGGGCAACAAAGGCATTCTTGGTGGCAAGGTTGCGAATCCTGTTTACATCCACCAAGAGGCTTTGCATTTGGCGCTTCAGCCAGTCATGATGCTTATCCTGTTTCTGATGAAGGGCAACCAGAAGTTCTCGGTCGTTGAGAACACGAGATCGCTTCTTGGGCCGTTGGGCAATGGTGCTTTCAGTTGCTTCAGTGAGGGCACGATGACGTGCACGGGTAGTACCAGCCGGAGGATAAACACGAGCGACTGCTGGATCTCCGTCAATGTGTTGTGAGAAACTTTGCTTATCAGCATTCTGAAGACTAAGGGGCTCCTTGGCAGGCTCTGGATAGATGGCTTCAACTATCATATCGACATCTGACACAAAGATCCGATGATTGCGAGCAGAGGGCTGATAGGTGACAGCTGAGTGTAGTTTGATCAGCCGCATAATCCATGGAGCGTAAAACTTCAAGCCAAAGAGATTAGATCCTGATGCAGCAAGTTGGCGGATGAAGAATTCTTGTGCATTAAAGCATTTGCCGTGAAGAATATGGAAGACCAAAGTCTTCATTGCACCTTCCAGCTTTGCATGTGGAGAATGTCCTTTGATGGGCCAGAGAGTTTGCCTTATAATGTGATAGATAGTGCGTGGCAGATACTCAAGGTCTTCAACAAAGAACTCCTTAGGATATGCAGCATCTGGAGGCAAAGGCTTCATCATGCTAAGCATCTGACTCATGTTTGGTTCAGGCTTGTGAAAAATGCTCTCCATAGCTGCACTGTGAAGCTGACAACCAGGTTCATAAAGATCTCCTGGAGTGGGCAGACCAGTGAGCTCAATGATATCAAAGGCTTTGGCTTCGTGATGAACATTGCCTGTAATCCACTCAAGGACCCAAGTCTTCGGATCTCTGTTGTAGCCACGAATATGAAGAGTGGCATAGAATTGGAGCAGCAATTCTTCGTTCCAGTGCTCCTTGTCAGTGACGAACGGCAACAATCCAGACTCTCTGAAGCAATCCAGAGCTTCTTCCAAACAAGGCAGACCAGTTATGGCTTCAGTGTCAAGACGCATATGTGGGAAAATGCGACCTTGATTGTACAGAATGCATGAGTAATAACTGCGCTGCTGATAGCTCCAGAACCGATCAGAAGATATTCTTGCCTTGGTGTAGGGGTTCTTGGCGCTATCAAAGAAGGTGTTGTGTGCCTTGAAGCCATTGATATTAAAAGATCCGGGTGCAGATGCAGTACCTGGAAACCTGGGCAACCTTGGCATTGGCTTCTGAACCTGAGGCCTGTGCTCAACGTGATAGTCAAACTGAGGACCAGCAGCAGGCAGAGGAGTCAGAAAAGGCCATTTGACAGTGATAAGTTGGCCATAGTTGAATGCTTGCTCGATAGTGTGTGGCCTTGGTGGCGGAATAGGAGCAGTGGCATCAACAGAGGCGTCAGGCTGCACATCTGTTGCAGGTGCATCATTGGCTTCATTGGCCTCTGGCACAGTGTTAGGTGCAGGCTCCACAGTGTCTTCAGCCATGACCACGTCATTGGCTTCAGTGGTGTTAGTGGTGGCAGCCTCAGGATTCTCAACCTCCACTTCAGAAGCTGGAGGGTCGGTCACGTTCTCCTCGAGAACAACATCTTGGTGAGACGGGGGTGTAGCAACTCTTGGGGCTTCTTCTTCATCGGCTGATGCAGCCAGAACATCTTCAGCCATTTTGGCTTCGGATTCAGAGACAGTCACAGTAGGAGTGGGATCTGGAAACACTTGACATGCAACAGATTGGTGGTGCACTTCTCCTTCTGGAACGCTCGAAAGAGGGACTTGAGGCCTTGGTCCTTTGCGAAGCCTGCGTAGCGCTGGCGACGCCTGTGGAGATGGAGTTGGCTGGGCCTCAAAGTCGTCTTCTTCAGTTCTAAAGCGGTTGACCGGACCTTTGGTTTCGAGCCAGTCATGCTGCTTGGAAAGACTATGCGTGGCTCTTCCCGCAATGAAGGTGCAGGTTGGTCTGTTGATGGCTTCTTCTTCTTTGCAGCCATTCTTGGGTCGATGCTAGGACGACCAAGAGCCTTGCGCTTCTCAGCCTCATTGTAGGCTTGCACACACTTGTCAGCCAGGCTCTTCATGCGCTCACGAGAACCTTTAGCTTCTTCACGCTTCTTGAGAAAGGCTTCCTTGAGCTCGTGCAGCATAATCTTGAAGTTTTTCACATCTTGCACGCTAAGCATGGCCATGTGCTTCTTGAACTGAGCTTTCTCATAGTCGATCTTTTGCTTCAGTTCAACGATGCGCTGAGCTAGAGCTAGCTCAGAAGCAATGGCACCAGTGAAGGCGACACTGACGCCAATTGGAAGTTGCAGATCTTCAAAGCTGAGATTGGGGGTTTCAAACCACTCATCAATGAAGTTGTGGATGATTGCCACGTCAAAGAGAGGCAAATCATTGAAGATTTCTGCTTCATCCTTGCTCTTAATCAGTTGCTCAAGAGCGTCATCTGCAAGATCTTCATCGCTGGACAGATCAATGGCTTCATCTCTGGACCTGGGTTGAAGATTTTTGTATAGGATGTCTCCCCATGGTCGCTTGATGGCATTCTTTTTAGCATATTCCTTCGTCACAAATCTGTACTTGAACCACTGTTCGGCCCAGTATCTTCGAATCCATTGGATTCGTGTCTTGCGCTGATTGTAATCCTCTTCTGGATCTGTCTTGTACAGCTCTGAGAGGTCATCGGGTAGATCTCTTGATGTCTCACCTCGACGCTTTTTGCCACCCTTGCTTGCTGATTTCTCTGCAGCCATGAACTTTAAACTGAATGGCTTCAATATGTTCAAAGGCTTCAAGGGCTTCCGCTTGCTGGTCAAACAGGAACTGGCTTCGGGAGAATTTATGTGATGCTGTAAGAATTCTGCAAATGAATGCAGACTATGAGAACCAAGGGATTCTCCCACGGACATGTACCTGTGACAGCATTAAGGTGCGAGGGAAGGGGAAGAGGTCATATGCATTCTCAGAAGATTTTGAAGATAAATCAGTTTAGAAGACATTGACCTCATAGTGCGAAGACATTCACTCATAGATAGAGAGTTGGTTCCAGATTTGTACGAATCCACGAATAAGTACAAGTGAGGAATCTAACTACTTTGTGAAGCATAAGTGAACATACTAGGCATATTATGAGATGCAGTATGAAATAGATCCAACTTGTGTGAACAGAAACTGCTTGTGGTAGAAAGTGATGAATCTATAGGATCAAAGGGGCCGTAAAAAGGAAGTTTTATTTACCACACAAAGAACTGCTAGACGGAGTGGGAGAGGAGGCCGAGCAGTTCGATCGTCTGTGCCCTAACTTGGCGACGGAGGACACCTACGGCGATGGCGGAGAAGACGATGTCCGCGGCCGACGTGAAGACGGCGTTGGTGAGGTCGCGGCAGCTAAGCGCTTCTTCGCCGGCGTCGTCGAGGGCTAGCGATGGCGCTAGGGTTTGTGCGAGAGTGGAAGAAAGGATAATGACTATGGTGAGGCGTGTATTTATAGGGAGAGGGACAGCACAGTGTTATTACACAGGTGCCCCTGGCGATTCACATCTGAAGGGCACGTGGCTATCATGCAACATATCGGAGGTTGTTCCACGTTCCCAAGCACGCCTGGATTGTCGGGTGGTCATTCCCACTTCTCTGGGTTTCAGGTGAAAGGATTTAGCATTGAAAACAGACTTAATGTTTGTCTCTATATCTTCTGCTGACAAGGACGCAGAGAAGATATTCGACCTTTTCAATAGAATGCATATGATTTGGAGAGATAGAGTTTGAGATAGAAAGCATAGAGAGGTTAGGGTCCGATCACATTCACTTAGTTCAAAAGATTCAACAAGAAGACATAGCTATAAGTGAATGTTGTAGAGGACAGAACACTAGTGTGTGTATATATATATATATGAGAAAGACAATCAAATCAACATAGTGAAGATAATCATGAAGACAAGTTGAGATTGAAGCCAAACCAAATGTGAAGACATATACCAAATGTAACGCCATGAGTGAAACACTTCAAACAGAAAAATTTGGTGGTGGCATTACCCACCGTATAGGAAGTATTAGACCCAGACACGGCGCACAATTATCGTGGCGCTCCGAAGTCAAATTCCACATTAATGTATTCACACTTAGAATGTAAGTCTTCATTGATTGAAGATATACTTTACTTTGTGTGTTGCACATCTAAGTCATCAATATGCATAAGTGTTGGGATGTGTGCCTGATCACAGGACATTTGAGGATTCCAAGATATTTAGCTCACACCGTAACTTGCAAAACCTCTTCTCATCTAAGGGCTTGGTGAAGATATCTGCCAATTGCTCTTCAATGTTGATGTGTATGATATCAATATCTTCCTTCACAACATGATCTCTGAGAAAGTGATGACGAATTTCAATGTGCTTTGTCTTCGAGTGCTGAACTGGGTTGTTGGCAATCTTAATGGCCCTTTCATTGTCGCAGTAGAGTGGCACTTGCTTCAGATGAATGCCATAGTCTTTGAGTGTTTGCTTCATCCATAGAAGCTGAGCGTAGCAAGATCCAGCAGTAATGTATTCAGATTCAGCAGTGGAGAGAGATACACAGTTCTGCTTCTTTGAAGACCAACATACAAGTGATCGTCCTAGAAAATGACATGTGCCTGATGTAGACTTGTGATCCACCTTGTCACCAGCATAATCAGCATCCGAGAATCCAACTAGATCAAACTCTGAGCCCTTTGGATACCATAATCCTAGTGTTGGGGTTTGAGCCAAATATATGAGAATTCGCTTCACAGCTAAGTGATGCGATTCCTTTGATGCCGCTTGGAACCAGGCACACATGCAAACACTAAGCATGATATCTGGCCTAGATGCACATAAATAAAGCAAAGAACCCATCATGGAGCGGTATACCTTTTGATCAAACTCTTTACTATTGTCGTCAGGACCTAGATGATGTTTGGCTGGCATTGGCGTCGTGAAGCCTTTGCAGTCTTGCATCCCAAATTTCTTCAGGCAATCTTTGAGGTACTTCTCTTGAGATCTGAAGATGCCGTTGCGTTGCTGGCGTATTTGAAGACCAAGGAAGAACTTCAGCTCACCCATCATGGACATCTGATATTGCTCTTGCATCATATATCCAAACTCTTCACTGTATTTCTGATTGGTGCAGCCGAAGATAATGTCATCCACATATATTTGGCACACAAACAGTTCACCATCATATGTCTTCGTGAAGAGAGTGGGGTCGAGGGAACCAGATTTGAAGCCTTTGCTCTTCAGGAAGTCTTTGAGTGTGTCATACGAAGCCCGAGGGGCTTGTTTGAGGCCATACAGTGCCTTGTTGAGCTTGTACACCATGTCAGGATGTTTTGGATCTTCAAAGCCAGGCGGTTGTGCAACATACACTTCTTCTTCAATCTTGCCATTGAGAAAAGCGCTCCTCACATCCATTTGATACGGAAGAATGTTATGATGATTTGCATAGGCCAGAAGTATGCGTATGGCTTCAAGTCTAACCACAGGAGCAAATGTTTCATCGAAGTCAATCCCTTCAACTTGAGTGTACCCTTGAGCAACGAGACGAGCTTTGTTTCTTACAACTTGACCATGCTCATCTTGCTTGTTGCGATATATCCATTTGGTGCCTATTATATTGTGCTTGCGAGGATCAGGACGCTTAACCAGTTCCCATACATTATTCAGCTCAAACTGTTGAAGCTCTTCTTGCATAGCTTGAATCCATTGAGGTTCCATGAAGGCTTTTTCAACTTTCTTGGGTTCAGATATTGAGACGAATGCGAAGTTCCCACAGAAATTTGCTAGCTGTGTTGCCCTCGAACGAGTGAGTGGACCTGGTGCATTGATGTTATCAATTTTTCTCTCAATCTGTACTTCATTTGCAACACGAGGATGTACAGGACGAAGATTTTGCTCTTGCTGATCATTGTCATCGTTAGAAGGATTGTCTTCAGGCTGAGCATTGTCTTCAGTTTGATCAGGTGCGGAGATGATAAGTTCCTCTTCAGGCTGAGATTCAGATGGTATGATTTTTCCAGTTCCCATAAGTTTGATTGATTCACTGGATGGAACTTCATCTAGCACGTTTGGCAGGTGCTCTCTTTGTGAGCCGTTAGTCTCATCAAACCGCACATCTACTGTTTCAACCACTTTATAGTGAAAAAGGTTGAAGACTCTGTAGGAGTGCGAATCCTTTCCATATCCAAGCATAAAACCTTCATGTGCTTTTGGTGCAAATTTTGAAGTGTGATGTGGATCCTTGATCCAGCACCTGGCACCAAATACTCTGAAGTAACTAACATTTGGCTTCTTGCCAGTAAGGAGCTCATAGGATGTCTTGTTGAGAAGCTTGTGAAGATACACACGGTTGATGATATGGCATGCAGTATCAATGGCTTCAGGCCAGAACTTTCTTGGAGTCTTGTATTCATCAAGCATTGTCCGGGCCATCTCAATGAGTGTTCTATTCTTGCGTTCCACGACGACATTCTGCTGCGGTGTGTACGGAGCTGAGAATTCATGTGTAATTCCCAAAGTATCAAGATAAGTGTCTAGACCAATGTTCTTGAATTCAGTGCCATTGTCACTTCTGATGTGCTTGATCTTGACGCCATAGTTGTTCATGGCTCGATTGGCGAAGCGTCTGAAGACATCCTGCACTTCAGTCTTGTAGAGGATTATATGCACCCAAGTATATCTTGAATAATCATCAACAATGACAAAGCCATAGAGACAAGCAGTAGTAGTAAGAGTTGAGTAATGAGTGGGACCAAAAAGGTCCATGTGGCGCAGTTCGAAGGGCGTTGAGTCGTTGTCATGATTGTCTTTGAGGGATGCTTGGCCCTCGTCATCTTTCCTGCTTCACAGGCACCGCATAAGTGATCCTTCTTGAACTTGACGCCCTCGATGCCTATGACATGCTTCTTCCTTGCAAGGGTGTGGAGGTTCCTCATGCCAGCATGCCCTAGCCTCCGATGCCAGAGCCAGCATTCAGAAGCTTTTGCTATAAGACATACGGCAAGTTGTGGTCCTGCTGAGAATTCTACCATGTACAAATCATCTTTCCGATACCCTTCAAACACTAGAGACTTGTCAGATTCCATTAGAACAAGGCAACGATATTTTCCAAACATCACAATCATGTTTAAATCGCAAAGCATTGAGACAGACATTAAGTTGAAACCAAGGGATTCAACAAGCATGACTTTATCCATGTGTTGATCCTTTGAGATTGCAACTCTACCTAGACCCAATACCTTACTTTTACCAGTGTCAGCAAATGTGATGTGACTTTTGTCAGATGGACGTAAGGTTGAGTCCATAAGAAGGCTTCGCTTGCCAGTCATGGGATTGGTACACCCACTATCAATAATCCATTCTGAAGCAGCTGGTGTCGTACCCTACAGTGCAGTTAGGGGGATAGGCTTCACGAAGAGAATTTTGAAGCAAAAACATTTGACGAGCCAGTGGATTATGAAAGCTTAGATCGAGATTAGGACTGATAGGTCAAGTAGCAAGCGACTCAGGAACAAAGTACATAATAAGACCATTTGGGCATTTGATCTTGCGCCCTACAAGATGTTTAAGGTCCCCAGCAATAGCGTCAGACGATTTTGGTTTTCAGCTGGAGACCTTTCCCTGCAAAAGAGAGTTAAGCTTTCTTAGCCACCCACATCTTCAAGGGTGGCTTCGAAGCAATGAGTCTAAGTCAGCATCTGAGAACTTTGGCTTTGGAGCCCTAGCAAAAAGTTTTGCAAGTGGACAATAGTACTCATAAGAATAAGCAGAGTAGTTCTTGGTCTTATGAACATGGCGGTTTGATGAAACACACTCATATTCATAGGTCTGAGTAAGGTTTCCCTGCAAAACATTTGCGTTAGTGCGACTCAGGTGAGTCCTCTGTCTGTATGAAGCTTTTGGACCGTATGAAGCCTGTGGTCTGGGGTTTGTCTTCTTCATGTGTGGTGTCATGACGACATTCACAGGAATATTCTCCAAACATCTTTTTGGCACCTAGACTTTCTTCATAGGTGGCCCATTCCTGCAGTTAGTACCAATATACCTGGCAAACACTTCACCATTTTGATTCTTAAACAGTTTATAGTTTGCATCAAAGGATTCATCAATAACAATGGGATTAGCACAAGTGAAGCCAGATAGGGTGGATGGATCCGCTGAAGGTTCCTTTGCATCAACCCATGTGGTTTTGGGGTACTGCTCAGGTTTTCAGTAAGAGCCATCAGCATTCATTTTCCTTTCGAACCCAACACCCTCTTTCCTAGGGTTTCTGTTCAGGATCTGCCTTTTGAGGACATCACATAGTGTCTGATGCCCTTTGAGACTTTTGAACATCCCTGTTTCAAGCAATGTCTTCAACCTAGCATTCTCATCAGCAATAGCAATGGCATCCTCAGCAGAGGGGTTAGTTACCACATCAGCAGTTGAAGATATTGCAACAGTAGCAGCAGTAGAACCTTCAGCAACAGAAGTAGCGTTATCATGCTCAATGCATTTAAGACATGGTGGTTCAAATCCTTCCTGAGCGGAACTGATCTGTTCAGCGCGAAGTGACTCGTTTTCCTTTTGAAGATCTTCATGAGCCGCTCTCAATTTCTCGAGTTCTTGCTTCCTTTGAAGATAATCATAGGAAATCTTTTCATGAGTTGTTGAGAGCGTTTCATGACGACTTTCAAGTTCCTCATACTTAACATGAAGATTTTTTATGTCTTCAATTAAGGACTGAGATCGAGTCATTTTATCGTCCAACAGGTCATCGCTTTTGTCTAACAGTTTTTGAATATGTTTCATAGCTTTCTGTTGTTTAGTGGCAAGGGAAGCAAGTTTTGCATAGCTGGGTCCAAATTCATCACCAGATTCATCATTACTGGATTCAGATAGATAGCATTCAATTACCTTAGCATCTTTTGCCATAAGGCATGATGCAGAAGATGATGATTCTGGTTCGAATGTCATCGCTTTGAGAGATTCCTTAAAGTCCTCAAACCAAGGATCATGACGAGTTCGATGACCTTCATAGACCTCAGAGAGACGGTCCTAGATAAGCTTCGCATGATCGAGATGCATGATATTCCTGAACTGATTTTGAGACAGATAGGAGCAGATGACGTCCTTCGCCGTAAGGTTAAGAAGAGTGTACTTGCGAATGTCATCAGCTTCCGCCATCTTGTACAGATCAGTCAGACCAATCTCAGTGACGGTCCACAGCTCGCTGTTCATCACCATGAGGCGCTTCTTCATCATGGCCTTCCACTTGGGATACTCGTGACCGTCAAAGATGGGGCATGACACAGTCTTCATTCCTGTGGTCGACGTAACTAAAACTCCAGGCGGTTAAACCAAAATCACACAGAACAAGGGAGTACCTTTCTCAGATACCAATTGAAAGTGCGTTATATCGACTAGAGGGGGTGAATAGGTGATTTTTATGAAAGTCTTCAAAACATGGGAGTTTTGAAGACAAACGATAGTAATGAACCTATAACCATGCAGAAAAAGGTAGACTGCCCTAGACAAGCCATAGTCAAGTATTCAATGAAGTGAAAGCACAAAGACTAACAGCAGCTAGGCAGTATGGATCAAGATGGAAGATAATATGAAACCAATCTGAACAAACAGTCACACGGTGAAGACAAATGGACAATGCAAATAGGCAATGACTTCACAAGGACCAACTGTCAATAAAGAGATGGGAAAGATAGAACCAGTGCGCTTGGTGAAGACAAAGGTTTGGTAGACCAGTTCCAACGGCGGTGACAGTTGTACGTCTGGTTAGGGCGGCTAGGTATTTAAACCTGAGGACACACAATCCCGGACACCCAGTCCTGAACACGCAGCTCAGGACACTCAGTCCTCACCATATTCCCCTTGAGCTAAGGTCACACAGACCTCGCCCAATCACTCTGGTAAGTCTTCAAGGTAGACTTCCAAACCTTCACAGACTTCGTTCACCGGCGATCCACAATGACTCTTGGATGCTCAGAACGCGACGCCTAACCGGCTGGAGGATTCACAGTCCTCAAGTGTAATAAGTCTTCAGATCACACAGACGGGAAACTTAAGTGATGCCTAACACTCTTTGGCTCTGGGTGTTTAGGGCTTTATACTCGGAAGGAATTCTCTCTCAAAGGCTTCGAGGTGGGTTGCTCTCAAACGACAAAAGCCGTACTCTAACTCTGAGCAGCCAACCGTTTATGGTTGTAGGGGGTGGGCTATTTATAGCCACTAGGCAACCCGACCTGGTTTGTCCGAAATGACCCTTGGTCACTAAGGAACTGACACGTGTTCCAATGGTCAGATTTCAAACACACACGGCAACTTTACTTGGACTACAAGCAAAGCTGACTTATCCAACTCTGGACAAGATTTGCTCTCATAGTCTTCACTCGAAGACATAGGATTTTGGTTAAGCATCACTTCAGTCATTCTGACTAGTTCTCTTGGACCCCACTTAACAGTACGGTGGTTCCTATGACTCAACAAAGAAAAACACAGAACGACGAAACTGCTAAGTCTTCGCGCTCCATAGTCTTCACGCGATGTCTTCTCTTATCATAGTCTTCAATGTGAATGTCTTCACATACCACCTCTGACTTCAATGTCTTCATACATTTTTAGGGGTCATCTCTGGTAGGAAAACCAAATCAATGAGGGACTTCTACCTGTGTTATCCTGCAATTCTCACAAACACATTAGTCCCTCAACTAGGTTTGTTGTCAATACTCCAAAACCAACTAGGGGTGGCACTAGATGCACTTACAACAGCCAGCACCTGGGTCCACCAGCCATGCACTAAATTACTCCATAGCAGAGTGACGGTAGACTAACCCGATCAAATCGCCGCAGTAATGCCCAATGAGCCGTCAAATCACAAAACCCATTCCTTTCCAGCAGTAAGTTGGATGGACGAAGCAACCATCATTTCACTCTTCTCTCTCAGCTTCCTCTCTTGAAGAAAACCCCCACTCGCTTCGCTTCTCCCTCATCTTGTTCCTCCTTTCACTCTTCTCTCTCAGCTTCCTCTCTTGGATGGATGCCGGAGCACTGGCCGATGTGATGTCTATGGCTCTGGCTAAAACCGTCGAGGCTCATGGTACGAAGAAGCGCAAGCACCCCGCCGAGACTACCGCAGACAAGCTCAAAGCCATCGCCCTGTCCAAGCCCCCCTCTCCGGGATCCCTCATTAAGCAAGTCTAGGTAATGTCTCTTGTTGACGATCTTTTTCTCGATCTTGATCGTGTTTTTTCATCTAACACGCAGTACTAGTACTGGTAGTACAACTTTCTGGGTGATCTTGCATGTGATTCTAGTGTGCCAAATGACGGTTCTAAATTCCTCTTTTGACCAAAACATGCAAGAGGTTGACACTGATTTCTTATAGATTACTTTCAACTACTCCCTCTGTCCCAAATTTCTTGTCTTATATTTGTCTAGATACGGATGTATCTAATACTAAAATGTGACTTGATACATCCGTATCTAAACAAATCTAAGACAAGAATTTTGGGACGGAGGGAGTACTTTATGAACATCAATGCTACCTTTTAAGAGGGTATATTTGCCTCAGTAACTTGTGTTATGGATATTGCATGTAATCCCTCCGCTCTCATGCCTTTGAAGAGATGGTCTAGTGTCTTTGTTCACTCATTTCTGTGCGTATATGTAATCATATATGGAGTGTAATATCGAAAATCATCTTATATTTCTGAACGGAGGTAGTAATAAAATATGGTTTCTGTTTGAATTAGAACCAGGTCCGTGGTGGAGATAAAGTTCTCAAAGTCATGTCGTGTGAATTGGAAGACCTGGTGATGAGTTCTACTGCTGAACTATCCAGCTGCTGTGTCCTTGTTGCCATGTGTCCTGAACTAGTGTTTTCATGTAGCATTGTTGTCAGGCGTGTTCTCGAGGCTGTACTTGACCACAACAATTTCCTGGCTGTACCTTCGATTACGAAGGGTGTGGTTCTTGTAAAGCTTCCCAACAAATCTGATGCGGCCTGTCTTCATCATCATGTTTATGAGTGGAAAGACCACTCTGTTAGCTTCTCCAAGGTTGACAAGATGGTGATGGTGCATGTAGACATCTCACACGAAGTCCATGGCCTAGTCAGTTATGCGGGGTTCTGAAGGAAATATGCCCTAGAGGCAATAATAAAGTTATTATTTATTTCTTTATATCATGATAAATGTTTATTATTCATGCTAGAATTGTATTAACTGGAAACATAATACATGTGTGAATACATAGACAAACAGAGTGTCACTAGTATGCCTCTACTTGACTAGCTCGTTGATCAAAGATGGTTATGTTTCCTAACCATAGACATGAGTTGTCATTTGATTAACAAGATCACATCATTAGGAGAATGATGTGATTGACTTGACCCATTCCGTTATCATAGCACTTGATCGTTTAGTTTGTTGCTATTGCTTTCTTCATGACTTATACATGTTCCTATGACTATGAGATTATGCAACTCCCATTTACCGGAGGAACACTTTGTGTGCTACCAAACGTCACAACGTAACTGGGTGATTATAAAGGTGCTCTACAGGTGTCTCCGAAGGTACTTGTTGGGTTGGCCTATTTCAAGATTAGGATTTGTCACTCCGATTGTCGGAGAGGTATCTCTGGGCCCTCTCGGTAATGCACATCACTTAAGCCTTGCAAGCATTGCAACTAATGAGTTAGTTGCAGGATGATGTATTACGGAACGAGTAAAGAGACTTGCCGGTAACGAGATTGAACTAGGTATTGAGATACCGACGATCGAATCTCGGGCAAGTAACATACCGATGACAAAGGGAACAACGTATGTTGTTATGCGGTCTGACCGATAAAGATCTTCATAGAATATGTGGGAGCCAATATGAGCATCCAGGTTCCGCTATTGGTTATTGACCGGAGACGTGTCTCGGTCATGTCTACATTGTTCTCGAACCCGTAGGGTCCGCACACTTAAGGTTTCGATGACAGTTATATTATGAGTTTATGAGTTTTGATGTACCGAAGGACACTACACCACAACACGGATGCAACAGCATGTATGTTGGAAATATGCCCTAGAGGCAATAATAAACTGGTTATTATTATATTTCCTTGTTCATGATAATCGTTTATTATCCATGCTAGAATTGTATTGATAGGAAACTCAGATACATGTGTGGATACATAGACAACACCATGTCCCTAGTAAGCCTCTAGTTGACTAGCTCGTTGATCAATAGATGGTTACGGTTTCCTGACCATGGACATTGGATGTCGTTGATAATGGGATCACATCATTAGGCGAATGATGTGATGGACAAGACCCAATCCTAAGCCTAGCACAAGATCATGTAGTTCGTATGCTAAAGCTTTTCTAATGTCAAGTATCATTTCCTTAGACCATGAGATTGTGCAACTCCCGGATACCGTAGGAGTGCTTTGGGTGTGCCAAACATCACAACGTAACTGGGTGGCTATAAAGGTACACTACAGGTATCTCCAAAAGTGTCTGTTGGGATGGCACGAATCGAGACTGGGATTTGTCACTCTGTGTAAACGGAGAGGTATCTCTGGGCCCACTCGGTAGGACATCATCATAATGTGCACGATGTGATCAAGGAGTTGATCACGGGATGATGTGTTATGGAACGAGTAAAGAGACTAGCCGGTAACGAGATTGAACAAGGTATCGGGATACCGACGATCGAATCTCGGGCAAGTATTGTACCGCTAGACAAAGGGAATTGTATACGGGATTGATTAAGTCCTTGACATCGTGGTTCATCCGATGAGATCATCGTGGAGCATGTGGGAGCCAACATGGGTATCCAGATCCCGCTGTTGGTTATTGACCGGAGAGTTGTCTCGGCCATGTCTGCATGACTTCCGAACCCGTAGGGTCTACATACTTAAGGTTCGATGACGCTAGGGTTATAGGGAAAGTATGTACGCGGTTACCGAATGTTGTTCGGAGTCCCGGATGAGATCCCGGACGTCACGAGGAGTTCCGGAATGGTCCGGAGGTAAAGATTGATATATAGGAAGTATGGTTTTGGCCACCGGGAGTGTTCCGGGCATCACCGGTAGTGTACCAGGACCACCGGAGGGGTCCGGGGGTCCACCAGGTGGGGCCACCAGCCCCGGAGGCCTACATGGGCCAATACTGGGAAGGGACCAGCCCCTAGGTGGGCTGGGGCGCCTCCCACAAAAGCCCAAGGCGCCTCCAAGAGGGGAAGGGGGCAAACCCTAGGCTCAGATGGGCCTAAGGCCCACCTAGTGGTGCGCCCCCCTCTCTTCCCCCTTCGTCGCCCCCTAGATGGGATCTAGGGCTGGACGCCACCCCTAGGGAGGGAACCCTAGGTGGGGGCGCAGCCCCTCCCCTTCCCCTATATATACTTGAGGTTTGGGGCTGCCCAACACAGGTGATTTGCTCTCCCTGTTGGCGCAGCCCTACCCCTCTCCCTCCTCGTCTCTCGTAGTGCTTGGCGAAGCCCTGCTGGAGTCCCGCGCTCCTCCACCACCACCACGCCGTCGTGCTGCTGCTAGATGGAGTCTTCCCAACCTCTCCTTCTCCCCTTGCTGGATCAAGGCGTAGGAGACGTCACCGGGCTGTACGTGTGTTGAACACGGAGGTGCCGTCCGTTTGGCACTAGGATCATCGGTGATTTGGATCACGACGAGTACGACTCCATCAACCCGTTCACTTGAACGCTTCCTCTTAGCGATCTACAAGGGTATGTAGATGCACTCTCCTTCCCCTCGTTGATAGATTACTCCATAGATTGATCTTGGTGATGAGTAGAAAATTTTGAATTTCTGCTACGTTCCCCAACAGTGGCATCATGAGCTAGGTCTATGCGTAGTTACTATGCATGAGTAGAACACAAAGTAATTGTGGGCGTCGATATTGTCAATTATCTTGCCGTTACTAGTCTTATCTTGATTCGGCGGCATCGTGGGATGAAGCGGCCCGGACCAACCTTACACGTACGCTTACGTGAGACCGGTTCCACCGACTGACATGCACTAGTTGCATAAGGTGGCTGGCAGGTGTGTGTCTCTCCCACTTTAGTCGGATCAAATTCGATGAACAGGGTCCTTATGAAGGGTAAATAGAAATTGGCAATTCACGTTGTGGTTTTGGCTTAGGTAAGAAACGTTCTTGCTAGCAACCTATAGCAACCACGTAAAAACTTGCAACAACAATTAGAGGACGTCTAACTTGTTTTTGCAGCATATGCCTTGTGATGTGATATGGCCAAAAGGATGTGATGAATGATATATGTGATGTATGAGATGATCATGTTCTTGTAATAGGAATCATGACTTGCATGTCGACGAGTATGACAACCGGCAGGAGCCATAGGAGTTGTCTTAATTTATTTATGACCTGCGTGTCAATATAAATGTCATGTAATTACTTTACTTTATTGCTAACTGTTAACTGTAGTAGTAGAAGTAATAGTTGGTGAGACAACTTCATGAAGACACGATGATGGAGATCATGGTGTCATGCCGGTGACAACGATGATCATGGAGCCCCGAAGATGGAGATGAAAAGGATCAAAATGATATTGGCCATATCATGTCAATTTTTGATTGCATGTGATGTTTATCATGTTTTTGCATCTTATTTGCTTAGAACGACGGTAGTAAATAAGATGATCCCTCATTAAAATTTCAAGAAAGTGTTCCCCCTAACTGTGCACCGTTGCGAAGGTTCTTTGTTTCGAAGCACCACGTGATGATCGGGTGTGATAGATTCCGACGTTCGAATACAACGGGTGTTGACGAGCCTAGCATGTACAGACATGGCCTCGGGACACATGCGAAACACTTAGGTTGACTTGACGCGCCTAGCATGTACAGACATGGCCTCGGAACATGGAAGACCGAAAGGTCGAACATGAGTCATATAGAAGATACGATCAACATGAAGATCTTCACCGATGATGACTAGTCCGTCTCACATGATGATCGGACACGGCCTAGTTGACTCGGATCATGTAATCACTTAGATGACTAGAGGGATGTCTATCTGAGTGGGAGTTCATAAGATGAACTTAATTATCCTGAACATAGTCAAAAGGTCTTCACAAATTATGTCGTAGCTCGCGCTTCAGTTCTACTGTTTAGATATGTTCCTAGAGAAAATTTAGTTGAAAGATGATACTAGCAATTATGCGGACTAGGTCCGTAAACTGAGGATTGTCCTCATTGCTTCATAGAAGGCTTATGTCCTTAATGCACCGCTCAGTGTGCTGAGCCTCGAATGTCGTCTGTGGATGTTGCGAACATCTGACATACATATTTTGATAACTACGTGATAGCTCAGTTAAACGGTTTAGAGTTGAGGTACCGAAGACGTTTTGAAACGTCGCGAAACATATGAGATGTTTCGAGGGCTGAAATTGGGATTTCAGGCTCGTGCCCACGTCAAGAGGTATAAGATCTCCGACGATTTTCTTAGCCTGCAAACTAAGGGAGAAAAGCTCAATTGTTGAGCTTGTGCTCAGATTGTCTGAGTACAACAATCATTTGAATCAAGTGGGAGTTGATCTTCCAAATGAGATAGTGATGTTTCTCCGAAGTCATTACCACCAAGCTGCTAGAGCTTCGTGATGAACTATAATATATCAGGGACATATATGATGATCCTTGAGATATTCGCGATGTTTGACACCACAAAAGTAGAAATCAAGAAGGAGCATCAATTGTTGATGGTTGGTGAAACCACTAGTTTCAAGAAGGGCAAGGGCAAAAAGGGATACTTCATGAAACGGCAAATCAGCTGCTGCTCTAGTGAAGAAACCCAAGGTTGAACCCAAACCCGAGACTAAGTGCTTCTGTAATAAGGGGAACAGCCACTGGAGTAGAATTACCCTAGATACTTGGTAGATGAGAAGGCTGGCAAGGTCGATAGAAGTATATTGGATTTACATTGTGTTAATGTGTAATTTACTAGTACTCCTAGTAGCACCATGGTATTAGATACCGGTTCGGTTGCTAAATGTTAGTAAACTCAAAATAAAAGGCTGCGGAGTAAACAGAAACTAGCTAAAGGTGAGCTGGCAATATGTGTTGGAAGTTTTTCCAAGCTTGATGTGATCAAGCATCGCACGCTCCCTCTACCATCGAGATTGGTGTTTGCGTTGGGCATAGACATGATTGGATTATGTCTATTGCAATACGGTTATTCATTTAAGGAGAATAATGGTTACTCTGTTTATTTGAATAATACCTTCAATGGTCTTGCACCTAAAATGAATGGTTTATTGAATCTCGATCGTAGTGATACACATGTTCATGCCAAAAGATATAAGATAGTAATGATAGTACCACCTACTTGTGGCACTGCCACGTAAGTCATATCGGTATAAAACGCATGAAGAAGCTCCATGTTGATGGATCTTTGGGCTCACTCGTTTTGAAAAGTTTGAGACATGCGAACCATGTCTATTGGTGTATATGCATGAAGAAACTCCATGCAAATGGACCGTTTGGACTCACTTGATTCTGAATCACTCGAGACATGCAAATCATACCACATGGGCAAGATGACTGAAAGCCTCGTTTTCAGTAAAATGGAACTAGAAAGCAACTTGTTGGAAGTAATACATTTTGATGTGTGCAGTCCAATGAGTGCTGAGGCGTGTAGTGGATATCGTTATGTTCTTACTTCACAGATGATTTGAGTAGATGTTGAGTATATTTACTTGATGAATCACGAGTCTGAATTATTCAAAGGTTCAAGTAATTTCAGGGTGAAGTTGAAAGATCGTCGTGACAAGAGGATAAAATATCTATGATATGATCATAGAGATGAATATCTGAATTACGAGTTTGGCACAGAATTAAGACATTGTGGAAATTGTTTCACAACTAATACAGCCTGAAACACCATAGTATGATGGTGTGTCCGAACATCATAACTGCACCCTATTGGATATGATGCATGCCATGATGTCTCTTATCGAATTACCATGATAGTTTATGGGTTAGGCATTAGAGACAACCACACTCACTTTAAATAGGGCACCACGTAATTCCGATGAGATGACACCGTATGAACTATGGTTTAGAGAAACCTAAGCTGTCATTTCTTAAAAGTTTGGGGCTGCGACGCTTATGTGAAAAAGTTTCAGGCTGATAAGCTCGAACCCAAAGCGGATAAATGCATCTTCATAGGACACCCAAAACAGTTGGGTATACCTCCTGTCTCAGATCCGAAAGCAATAAGGGATTGTTTCTAGAATTGGGTCCTTTCTCGAGGAAAAGTTTCTCTCGAAAGAATTGAGTGGGAGGATGGTGGAGACTTGATTAGGTTATTGAACCATCTCTTCAACTAGTGTGTGGCAGGGCACAGGGAGTTGTTCCTGTGGCACCTACACCAATTGAAGTGGAAGCTTATGATAGTGATCATGAAACTTCAGATCAAGTCACTACCAAACCTCGTGGGATGACAAGGATGCGTACTACTTCAGAGTGGTACGTAATCCTGTCTTGGAAGTCATGTTGCTAGACAACAATGAACCTACGAGCTATGGAGAAGCGATGGTGGGCCTGGATTCCAAAATGGCTTGAGGCCATATAATCCGAGAGAGGATCCATATATAAAAACAAAGTGTAGACTTTGGAAGAACTACCTGATGGTCGTAAGGCTGTTAGGTACATATGGATTTTTAAAAGGAAGACGGACAATGATGGTAAGTATCACCATTAAGAAAGCTTGACTTGTCGTTAAGATGTTTTTTCCGACAAGTTCAAGGAGTTGACTACGATGAGAATTTCTCACCCGTAGCGATGCTTAAGTCCGTCGGAATCATGTTAGCATTAGTTGTATTTTTCGATTATGAAATCTTACAGATGGATGTCAAAACAAGTTTTCTTACCAAGTTTTCGTAAGAAAAGTTGTATGTGATACAATAGAAGGTTTTGTCAATCCTGAAAGATGCTAACAAGTATGCAAAGCTCCAGCAATCCTTCTAAGGACTGGAGTAAGCATCTCGGAGTTGGAATGTATGCTTTGATGAGATGATCAAAGATTTTGGGTGTATGCAAATTTATGAGAAACTTGTATTTCCAAAGAAGTGAGTGGGAGCACTATAGAATTTCTGATGAATATATGTTGTTGACATATTGTTGATCAGAAATGACGAAGAATTTCTGGAAAGCATATAGGGTTATTTGGAAAGTGTTTTTCAATGGAAAGCCTAGATTAAGCTACTTCAACATTGAGCATCAAGATCTATAAGGATAGATCAAAACGCTTAATGGTACTTTCAAATGAGCACATACCTTGACATGATCTTGAAGGTGTTCAAGATGGATCAGTCAAAGAAGGAGTTCTTGCCTGAGTTGTAAGGTATGAAGTTAAGACTTAAAGCTCGACCACGGCAGAAGAAAGAGGAAGGACGAAGGTCGTCCCCTATGCTTTTGTCATAGGCTCTATACGGTATGCCATGCTGAGTACCGCGCCTGATGTGTGCCTTGCCACATATCTGGCAAGAGGGTACAAAGGTAATCTAGGAGTAGATCACCAGATAGCGGTCTAAATTATCCTTAGAGGAATAAGGATATGTTTCTCGGTTATGGAGGTGATAAAGAGTTCGACGTAAAGAGTTACGTCGATGCAAGCTTAACACCTATCCGGATAGCTCTGAGTAGAGATACCGGATACGTATAATGGAGCAACAATTTAGAATAGCTCCAAGTAGAACAGTTATTTGAAATGGCTCCAAATGTAGCGTAGTAGTTGCATCTACAAGATGACATAGAAATTTGTGAAGTACATACGGATCTGAATGTTGCAGACCCGTTGACTGAAACCTCTCTCACAAGCATAACATGATCAAACCCATAACTCTTTGGGTGTTAGTCACATGGGGATGTGACCTTGAGTGTTAATCACATATCGATGTGAACTGGATTATTGACTCTAGTGCAAGTGGGAGACTGTTGGAAATATGCCCTAGAGGCAATAATAAACTGGTTATTATTATATTTCCTTGTTCATGATAATCATTTATTATCCATGCTAGAATTGTATTGATAGGAAACTCAGATACGTGTGTGGATACATAGACAACACCATGTCCCTAGTAAGCCTCTAGTTGACTAGCTCGTTGATCAATAGATGGTTACGGTTTCCTGACCATGGACATTGGATGTCGTTGATAACGGGATCACATCATTAGGAGAATGATGTGATGGACAAGACCTAATCCTAAGCCTAGCACAAGATCATGTAGTTCGTATGCTAAAGCTTTTCTAATGTCAAGTATCGTTTCCTTAGACCATGAGATTGTGCAACTCCCGGATACCGTAGGAGTGCTTTGGGTGTGCCAAACGTCACAACGTAACAGGGTGGCTATAAAGGTACACTACAGGTATCTCCAAAAGTGTCTGTTGGGTTGGCACGAATCGAGACTGGGATTTGTCACTCTGTGTAAACGGAGAGGTATCTCTGGGCCCACTCGGTAGGACATCACAATAATGTGCACGATGTGATCAAGGAGTTGATCACGGGATGATGTGTTACGGAACGAGTAAAGAGACTTGCCGGTAACGAGATTGAACAAGGTATCGGGATACCGACGATCGAATCTCGGGCAAGTATTGTACCGCTAGACAAAGGGAATTGTATACGGGATTGATTAAGTCCTTGACATCGTGGTTCATTCGATGAGATCATCGTGGAGCATGTGGGAGCCAACATGGGTATCCAGATCCCACTGTTGGTTATTGACCGGAGAGTTGTCTCGGCCATGTCTGCATGACTTCCGAACCCGTAGGGTCTACACACTTAAGGTTCGATGACGCTAGGGTTATAGGGAAAGTATGTACGCGGTCACCGAATGTTGTTCGGAGTCCTGGATGAGATCCCGAACGTCACGAGGAGTACCGGAATGGTCCGGAGGTAAAGATTGATATATAGGAAGTATGGTTTTGGTCACCGGAAGTGTTCCGGGCATCACCGGTAGTGTACCAGGACCACCGGAGGGGTCCGGGGGTCCACCAGGTGGGGCCACCAGCCCCGGAGGCCTACATGGGCCAATAGTGGGAAGGGACCAGCCCCTAGGTGGGCTGGGGCGCCTCCCACAAAGGCCCAAGGCGCCTCCAAGAGGGGAAGGGGGCAAACCCTAGGCTCAGATGGGCCTAAGGCCCACCTAGTGGTGCGCCCACCTCTCTTCCCCCTTCGCCGCCCCCTAGATGGGATCTAGGGCTGGTCGCCACCCCTAGGGAGGGAACCCTAGGTGGGGGCGCAGCCCCTCCCCTTCCCCTATATATACTTGAGGTTTGGGGCTGCCCAACACAGGTGATTTGCTCTCCCTGTTGGCGCAGCCCTACCCCTCTCCCTCCTCGTCTCTCGTAGTGCTTGGTGAAGCCCTGCTAGAGTCCCGCGCTCCTCCACCACCACCACGCCGTCGTGCTGCTGCTGGATGGAGTCTTCCCAACCTCTCCTTCTCCCCTTGCTGGATCAAGGCGTAGGAGACGTCACCGGGCTGTACGTGTGTTGAACACGGAGGTGCCGTCCGTTGGGCACTAGGATCATCGGTGATTTGGATCACGACGAGTACGACTCCATCAACCCGTTCACTTGAACGCTTCCTCTTAGCGATCTACAAGGGTATGTAGATGCACTCTCCTTCCCCTCATTGCTAGATTACTCCATAGATTGATCTTGGTGATGCGTAGAAAATTTTGAATTTCTGCTACGTTCCCCAACAATGTAATCTGCCAGGAGAAGACCCATAAGAGGGCAGAGAAACTACCGGGACAGAGATTCTCCCGGCAGATAGAACTGCCACAAGAACGGCTGCTGGGAAATGGATCTCCCGGCAGATACAGATCTCCCGGCAGTTATACTGCCAAGAAGCCTCGTTTTCTCGGCAGATAGAAGTATATGCCGGTAATGCAATTCCTGGCAGATAGTCTGCCCTTGTCTTTTACTTACGCGCCAATTTTCCTAATCCTGGTAGCATATATAATACTTTTGATTTCTATTCATACAGGAATTTGGTAGCATTTATATTTCTTTTGATTTCTGTTCATACAGGAATTCACTCAAGATTCAATAGCAGATCTCAAACACGTAATGACAAACACTTTAGTATTTTGACATTTGTACATGCGTTCAGTAGTGTCTAGCTACATTACTAAATAGAGTTTACATGCAAGACAATAAGATCTTTTGTTCAAACTAAGCTACACAAATGGTTTGAGCTGCGAATACAAGAAACGTCATGTAGTCTTCAAGTGCTATCATGTAGAAGAAACATCATGTAGACGTGAAGTGCTATCATGTAGAAGAAACATCATGTAGATAGTGCAGAAGATCTTCCAACGATGATGCCAACCTGAACAGAGAAGATGGTAGAACTGCTATAAGCTAATAATCTTGGTAAATATCTATATTGTAACACAAAAAATGGAGATAGTCTCAGACATCAAACACTAATGGCTCGCCTCTTGAGGGGGGATTTTGCGTACCAGAGGATATGGGCACATAGTTGATAGCAAAGTTTGACAGGAACCTGCATGAATAATCCATTAATGGTCATGTCCTAACATGTTCTCAGCTCTGCTACTAGTACTTGTACTGGCATAAATTTACTTGCAAACGTACCAGCTGAATTGCTCTGTTAAAGAAAAGCTTTGGATTAAATATAGCTTCTAAATATTAGCCACCAAAAGGTCGGCCAAACTTTGCTGAAGCCCTGCAAATGAGCATAAGATGTGCATATATGTAACCGCAGAGAAAATAGTTAGTTCAAGGTATTGGAAGGATATAAAAGACCTGCACCCAGCGACATAAACAAAGTTTTACACGTCCAATCTTCCTAATCAATTTAAGAATTCATCACAAATTTTAATTATCAAAATATTCAGACCAACGACAACAGGTTTTAACTAAAAAAGGTCATATAAAATCATGACAATTGTAAAAGAAAGGAGAAGGGAAATTACTTGTTGCTTCTTTTACATCTCCTTGCATAAAGCTAGGACTCTAGAATCAATTAATATGTCGAGAATCAATGAAATAAACTAAATAACCACCATAATTGCCATCTTGTACATGAGCTTGTTGTTTATACTTTGATATCTAGTTAAGCAAAGAACAGCGAATACTTGGACATAGTTTATTCACATAAGATTCAAAGATATGAAACCAGGCTGCCAAATAATCATGTTATTTACACAAGGTAGAAGCTCATAAAGAAGACCCTAATCAAGTAGTAGCATCAACCAGAATGAGCAGAATATCTACACATACGTTTTGACAAGTACAGAATGAGCAAGTATCTCAATTCTCCTCAATGCACAAGACTTTGAGTTGTAAATGAACTTGGTTCCTAAAGCTTTGTCTAGAAATAACTAAAATATACATGAGATAGGATCAGATAAGTATTCCAAAGCAAGTAGTCATATCATGTTTTAAAACAAATGCGTAGCTGACAGAACACCTATTTCTGCTAGCATCATTTTCAACTTTCAGTGTGTATCTATAGCAAGGTTCCTGATGTGTACAAAATACTAAAAAGTGTAATGCCACTATGCCAGGTCAGCCACTTTTTACACATGAAAAGGTACTGGACTATGCATAGGAATACAAGAGAAGGCATCACCTATGCTCTTCATAAATGGTTATATGTCAGGAGACCAACGACTCTGTTTCAAGTACTGCCCAATAACAAAAGACTAATCTTCAGAATACACAGGGCATGTAAAAGCTCAGTTCCAGGACATGTAAAAGCTTCCAGTAGTTGTATGCATAAAAAGACTAATCAAATTCAGGGCATGTATACAGATGGCAAGCAAAATCTCAGTTCATATGTTTACTGCAGTTTCATTTGCATGAAGCATATAAGAAACGAAATGCTAAATAAGTTTCAATGTTCTGAAATAGCAGCAAACATGTATCCAAAAGTAAATATATAATCATAAGAGCATAAGCTTATGTGCTTGTATGGAGTAGTTGACGCTGCTTGGAGAGGACAAAGAAGATGCACGCTGCTCACAAGACAAACAATCCAAAAAAATATTTCAGTGAAAGCATCAAATGAAAATTAGGGAATAGTTTGTAAGAATTACATATAGGAGAAAAGAGCATGGTACTCAGCTAGCCTCATGTCCTAATTCTTCCAATTTTTCTACTTAGGAGCATAGCTCCCAATTTCCATTACTGAAAACATCAGAGACTAAGCCACACACACCAGCACTACTACCAAACCTAGACGCACAACCTAAACAACAAGCATCCAAACGTTCTAATTATCAGCAACAAAACAGCAGTCTTATATTACTCGTGGCCCTGCATGACAAGGTACTGTACTGCTAGGGTTAAATTACTTGTACGTGGCACTGCCAGTAGACCCTTTTCCAAAATCTGAACCACATGCACATCTTAAGCTATGTACCATCTCTATGAAGATAGCTATGGATGTATTTGTTCTTAAGTGTTAAGCTAAATAAAAGAAGTTTTAACAATAGGGGATCTTGTAATTTAATAAGTCATGATGCCATGCTATTTCCAGTAGGGATGACAGTACAAAACCAAATTGCTATCATTTTACTCTAGAAAAAATAAATTATCAAGCAAATGTTTTTCAATTCAATAATAAAGGTTGCAACACTTGAAGGGATTTCTACTATGATAGACAACTATTGATCATAAAATTCCAGAATCAGATGACTGGGAGCAGTGGCAAACTAGAAATAGAAAATTATAGAAGAAAATTCCAGATCAAACCCCATATATCTATATTCATAGAACTAACACATTCTTTTTTGCGGGGTCATAGAACTAACACATTCACTAGTTAAAATTGTTTAACTCTAGAAGTGGTACTCCACTTTCAGTCTACACTTGCACCAAAATATACAGAAAGAAGTTCTCTAGCTATATTTGCAGCACGGCCTTTAAACTTATCTTCCCAGAGCTTGCATGTAGTACTCCTACTGGGATTCACTGATTTAGTATGCAGTTGTAGCGACAATTTGCTGCAATGGAAGATCTCCTCACCATAAGAAAAACTTGGGGCTACTCGTTATTTTCACAAATGTACTGTCATATAAACTCAAAACACTTTCTGAAGTTGTTCTAGTTACTGGTCAGAAGAAAAAGGGAACAAAAGTTTGCAAAGAATGAAATCTCACCGGCCAAGTGCTCTCGGTGGGCAAGGAGGCGGCGCTGCACCTAGGGGAGGATGTACAGGAGGTGGAGCTTCTCGGGAGAGGGGCCCTGCTCAGGTGAGGGAAACATGAGGCGGCCCAACTTAGTGCTCGGGGAGGGATGCTCGTGGAGGAGGAGGCCCTGCTTGGGGGAGAAAGCTTGAGGAGGAGGAGGCCTGCTCGGCGGAGGAAACCTGCGGAGGAGGTGGCTGTTGTGGTGGGGATGGAGGGCGGTCGGCGGCTTTCCTCGGGAGGAAGCAGGTGCTAGGTGCAGCAGGGGATGGGGAGGAAGCGGCCAAGGGATTCGTCGGTGTAGGAGGGTGCTCGGCGACGACTAGGCGGTCGGCGGCGACTGTGCTCGGGGCGGAAGCCTACACTGAGGTGGAGTGGCTGGTGGAGGTGGTGGCGGCGGCGTCGTCTGGTTGGACGCGGCGGCGTGGTCGGGTTGGAGGGTTAGGTTTTGCAAGATTTGGGGAAGAAATGGTCAGGGCGATGACTAAAAGAACCCTTTGGGCCAAATATTAGATCTCGTGCCCTTTCTCCCACGCGAGCGCGCTTAGGCCCATTAGTTTGATTACTCGGCAGATAACAGGCCGCAGTTTAGGTGGGCCGGCAGATAGGATGACCTGCCAAGTGGACCTCATTGCCGGCAGTTTGGGTGCCCTCGTTTGTTAACTTCTCCCGGCAGTTCCTCTGCCTGTAGTACTTCCACCGGCAGTTATTCAATTCCTGGCAGTTTCTTTGCCCTTGGTCAGGTATTTCTCCCGGCAGTTAACTGCCCCCAATCAAGTGTTGTGGTGTAGTTGGAGTTTGGAGTCCCGGATGGGATCAGGGACATGACGAGGAGTCTCGAAATGGTCGAGACGTAAAGATCGATATATTGGACGACTATATTCGGACATCGGAAAGGTTCCGAGTGATTCGGGTATTTTTCGGAGTACCGGAGAGTTACGGGAATTCGCCGGGGAGTATATGGGCCTTATTGCGCCATACGGGAATAGAGGAGAGAGGCCAAAAGGAAGGAGGCGTGCGCCCCCCCTCTGGTCCGAATTGGACAAGGGGTGCAGCCCACTTTTCCTTGTTCCTCTCCCCCTCTTTCCTTCTCTCCTACTCCAACAAGGGAAGGAGGAGTCCTACTCCCGGTGGGAGTAGGACTCCCCCCTTGGCGCGCCCTCCTCCTAGGCCGGCCGCCTCCCTCCCTTGCTCCTTTATATACGGGGGCAGGGGGCACCCCATAGACACAACAATTGATCATTGATCTCTTAGCCGTGTGCGGTGCCCCCCTCCACCATAATCCTCGATAATATTGTAGCGGTGCTTAGGCGAAGCCCTGCGACGGTAGAACATCAAGATCATCACCACGCCGTCGTGCTAACGGAATTCTTCCCCGACATTCTGCTGGATCGGAGTCCGGGGATCGTCATCGAGCTGAACGTGTGCTAGAACTCGGAGGTGCCGTAGTTTCGGTGCTTGATCGGTCGGGCCGTGAAGACGTACGACTACATCAACCGTGTTGTGCTAACGCTTCTGCTTTCGGTCTACGAGGGTACGTGGACAACACTCTCCCCTCTCGTTGCTATGCATCACCATGATCTTGCGTGTGCGTAGGAAATTTTTTGAAACTACTATGTTCCCCAACAGGTTCATCCCATAGGTCGGTGGCAAGAAATAGTCTGCAGAGTTTAGTTAGTGCAACTTTGCTTGTTTGTAGTAAGTACTATTGTTCAGTACTTGATTTGTGTTTGTGAACCCTGTATTGTTTATTAGTATTGCCGCTTTTGGTGTGTGGTCAGTCCTGAGAACGGTCTATGTTAATGTCTGTCAACTCAATTCAGTCTGTATATTTTGAAGTATCCAGATCATATTTTTTGTGAGGATGGTTTATCAATTATGGTTACACTCTAATATCTGTATGCATTGCAGGGTTTATCGCACCCATCAGGATTTCCAGTCCCATGGATGTTCAGTCCATACAATTTGTCACGACCTTTGGGCTGTCTTGCTTGTGGGAGTAGGCGGGCCCCCTGCATGCCACGCGTAGTTGGACGATCAATCTTCTGTTTAGTACTTCAACATAGTGATTTCCTGGTAAGGATTCACTCATGTCACATCAAGTAAATCTTATTGATTTACTGTATAAATCTTATTGATTTAATGTCATGTTTTCTTTCTTTTCCTGCAATTTTATGATGCAGGTTTTTCCATGTGACATTCATCACAGAATAAACCGTTTGGTTTGCTCTACGATGGCTATTTTTGCAGGTTTCACTTCTTATGTCGTGTCAGTAACGAAGGCACTGTCCATCACTTATATTACTGGAAAAAATTGGATCAGTCTGTTGTCTGAGTACAAGCTGAATCCCTATGATGAATTGCAGTTTGGTTTAACAAAAACGCCACAATTACTCCTTTTCGCGTTTAAAAGAAATGAAGAAAAAAACTGGATCACGGTCACGGATCCTAGTCAAGTTAGAAAGCTGATCATAGCAGACCAGACATGATCGCGCTGTCTCGCATAGATCGAGCACCGGCAGTTGCTCTAGCACTGACAGCGGCAGCAGCTCAGTCTGATCCAGCTGAGGATTGGGCACCGACCGCGTCAGCCGATCAGTCTGATCTACCGGAGGATCGGGCATCGACACCGGCACCTGCTCCGACACCGGCACCAGCTCTAAAAGGAGCACCATCTCCGGCAGCAGCAGCGGCTTCGGCACCTGCACCAACACTTGCACTTGCTTCTGCTCCGGCCCGTGCAGTTGCACCGGCAACAGACTGGGCTGAAGTTCGCACTTCATATACCAAAGTCCTTACAAAAACCGACATGTCCACCTTCTTGGTAAGCATTGGCCGCCCAAGTGCTTCGTTCTTTTTTCTTTTCATGTTGTTTCACATGATTCGCTGTGTTGATCTAACTGTTTGGGTATGTCTTCTTGTTTGCAAACAGAGAATTCCTAGAGCAACGAGGGAGTCGTTCAACAATTCGGGCGACCGCGGCCAAGTTTCTCTTACCATGCCCAGCCTTAGTGTGAATGAACCTGCTCAATATACCGTAAGTACAAAGGATGGTCGCATGATGATTGATGCTAAAGGATGGTCAAGGTTCAAATCTAAATCATATCTTGCGGTAGGGGATGATGTCAAAATCGAACTTTCTCGGCAAGGAGAGCTGGTCCAAATCAACTTTGAAATTCTTCAGTAGCAGCACGCAACTACCGAACTGATCTATCCACCGAGAGATTTTGATGTAATAATCTGGCATGGTGAGACAAGTGTCCTGTGTGTATAAGTAGTACGACAGTATTATTTATCACATGGTATATCGTTGATAGATTGCAACTCTAATTGCTGGTTAGGAACTGTCGTTCGAATTCATTCCAACAGCTGTCGTGCTTTATTCAATTTTGTGTATTCGCCTTGCGACAGCATCTAAAACCAGCGCCGTACCGATTGCTTGCAATATGAAAAGCGCTGAGGTAGAACACATGGGCCCCCAAACATGCAGGGTCAGCCTGCGGCCCAAAGTCCAGAACCGTGAGCCTATCTGAGTATTATATTCTTAGCTGAACCCCCATAAAAAAAGTTGAACCCCCATAATGCCCGTGCGTTGCAGAGGGAGTATATTTCTCGGCAAGGTGAGCCTGTGATATAAAATATTTGTATATTTCTTTACAGAGGGAGTATCTCTCTGTCAAAAAATATAATTATGTGTAACTAGTTACTCCTGTCTTTCTACTTCCTTTCGCTGATATGTGGGGCAACCGGCAACGGGGTCCACGTGCCATATGCACAAATTAGAGTGCAAAACTTCGCGGTAGACACACCCCGGTCGTAGCCGCAGTAATGCCCAATGAGCCGTCAAATCATAACCCCCCCCCCCTTTTCAGCTTTAGCAGTAAGCTGGACGGACGAAGCGGCAATATTTCACTGGGCCTGAATCCCCTTCTCCCTCGTCTACTTGTTCAGAGAAAAACCCCTCTCGGCGATTGCATACGGTTTTCTCATGGAGAACCAGGTACGAATTCTTCATCGATCCCCGATAAATCCAAGTCCCTTGGTCGCACGTAATGCTAGGATGGTAGCCGCCGCCATTGATGCATTTTTATTCCTACTGAATCTAGTGTGTTTCATTTGCAGTGCCCAAAGTGCAAGTACCTTACAGGTTTCTACGCCCTCGGCGAGACGCCACACTTGTTCCTTCTCATCCTAACACAGCATTTTGAAACGCGCACAGTATGTTCCTAGAATCCTCTTTTCTATCCGGGAGGGTGGGGTTTTTTTGAACATGCTGTGTCTCATATTATTTTTCCTGCAGCGTATTATTTGCTCTGCCAGAACACATGTACTCAAGATGCTCGGCCTTGCCATAACTGAATACACTAGTTTAATGGTCATAGTGAAGACAAGCCATGGATATAAGTTTCGAGTTGGGTTCATGAACCAAGAAGATCGCTGCTTTTTATGGCCGAAATTGGATAAACTTACTCAAGTGTTACAGACTGAAAGTTGACGCGCGAATGTTGATGGAAATAGCAGAACATGGTCTCATCTTCACTGCGATCTTCCACCCCGACATCGTTCCAATTGTTCATCCATGTTAGTTTTGTATCTGGTTCTTACTTGTTGCCTCGATTACTTCTTAATCCACCTATTCTGTCTAACTAATCACAATTTAACTTTAGAAGTAGCAACGAATCTCTCACGAAGATGCTACTTCTAACTAATATTTTCTTATAATGGTGGCACGTGTAGGTTTTTTCAGAGTTAAGCAGTATGCTCGTTTGTTACTCTGTAATAACTCGGCTGTTACTAATGGCACTGAAGTTGACTGGATCGACATCCACAAGTTCCTACACTTTATTGATCGTCTTGAGGTCTTTGTGAGGTGTTTGAATGGTGGATGGCCACGTGGGATATGTGTGCCACTGCTGCACTCGTTGAACAGGTCCAACTGTGTCAAGAAACTTATGGTACAAGGTGTTTTCTGTTATATATGTTGTTCATAAACTATTGCTTATACACAGTTTTACAGCTGTGATCTTCTTGAAACAGGAACTGTCGAGTTCTATTGTTCCTATACAGATGCCTGACCATGGTCGGGTCACACTTGCGCTTGGTCACAACATGATGTTTATGTCGACCTACTCAATTCCCCTTGGAGGTGAAAAGATACTTACTCATGGGTGGTCTCAAATAATGAAGGCCCATCCATCTTGGAGAATAGGACAGAAGATTATGTTCATGCTTTTCCATGGCTCTAAAGCGAATATCCTGTTTATTGACCACGTTGCGAGATGAAGCCGCTTTCAGAAGGTTGTGGATGCGTGGGGTGGCGCCTTGGCCTTGTCCTGAGGCTTGGCGGCCTCACCCTTGGTTAACTGTAGGTAAAGTAGCACTGTTTGAGGCGTGCTTTGTACGGTTGAACCTGTATAAGTACTCATACTGCTTTCAGCTCTGGTTGTTAAGTGCCCCTGCTGGTTTCAGTTAAGGTTGTTAAGTACTCCTGCTGCTTTTACAGTCTGTCGTGTTTCTTCAGTCCTGTCTTCCTCCAGGAAGAGAGGCGCGCTAGTAGTAATTACCAATAGCACTTTCTACAAGAAGCGCTACTACTAAGTAGCTATAGCAGTAGCGCGGTTAAACCAACGCTGCTGCTAACCTTTAGTTATAGCGCCGTAGCAGTAGCGCGGGCTAGGCCTTTCCCTAGTAGTGTGCTCTAACAAACTTTGACAGAAAACTACCACTTTAGCTCTAGTTTTTGGTAAAAAAAACGATCACTTCTGTTTAAATGACCGATTGAGCTCAAATTCAGGATGATTATGACATATATGGCCCACCCGTTAGGGCCACGTGGCATGTTAACTATTAAAAGCTCACACACACATGCATTGCGCAAGCACGCGTTCCTGTTCGTGCGCCCGCTCAGCGTGCACACACCGCACGTGGAAAGAAAATCTGCCGCCGCCTCTAGCTGCACTATGAAAAATATTCAGGAGAGGTGGGGCACGAGATGGTGGCGGTACCATTAGTGGATGTGCCAGGACCCAAACCTTGTGATGTCAAACTTTATATATAAAGAAAATTGTAGACAAATTAAAGAAGAACATAAACGACCATACTTTATTCCGAACATATTTAGGGTAGTAGCCCTTTGTAAACATGCATATTTTCATATATGCATAATACCATCAATACTAATAGGAAAACTTGTGGATCACCACAGGTGCAAAGAAAGTAGGGTCTATTGTCTTACGCGAGTAGTCTTTCATGTGGCATTTAAAGGTTATTAGTAATAAACTCTATTCTCCCTTAGTTAATAAATGAGAAAATTATTTTTCCTCTGTTTCGAAAAAAACTTAATCCCTTTTAAATTAGAGAGTTTTGAATCATCACCGATATTTTGACTTGCGGATTGTCACTTCTTGACAAATTTACATGCTTACCATTACTAGACTTAGGACCTAACGAGTGGAAAAACAAGGTTTTTCTAAGAGAAACAAGATTGGAGTTTCTTAACATATAAGAAGATAATTGGAAGTGAAAGAAGAACTTACAAACAATTAAAAGGGAAGGGCGTCATCCTGGACTCGTGGTGCGCTCTCTGGTCATCGGAGGTGTAGATTGCAGTGATGCTACGGATGGTTGTCCAAAGTGCATGCAATGACAGGCTCGGATAAGGTAGAATTGTGCATGTCAGGGACAATGAAAACACAAAAATGGAAAAAATGGGTAGAAAACACAAAATAGCAAGAAAAAAACGATCGAAAGAATCTTCAGAAAACTTATTGGAAGCTTGTAGAAGCTTCGCAAAATCGGTGGAAGGAGCTTCTACATGGGCCGACCCACTTACGACACATGCGCTAGGAGGTTGCACATTCTCCTCGTGGATATTTGGTATCTCAGATCAAATAACGTCGTGACTTGATCACTCGAGCTCAACTCAATGATGAGAAGACTGTTGACACTCCCTTGGAGCTTTACGTTAAACTCCGTCCGACTGATGGCTCACCATTATCTGATCCAACACAATATAGACAGTAGGTCGGCAGTTTGGTTTATCTGACGATCTCTTGTCCTATTTCGAGTAATAGCGGAAGGAGTGCCAAAGCCCATTTTAGTACAAAGTTGCTGCCCTTTTATAGTAATGCGGGGTGACATAATCAATCCAATTCGACTGGTTGGTTCCCCTTATTAGTCAATTTCTTTTGACGTATCGGGTGGGAATGGGAGAGCCTCTTTTCTTTACGCAAGAGGTCCTTAGTTTAGTCAAGTAGGCGAGGGCATTTTCATCACGAAGGATTCAATCCAGCCACAGGTTCCCCTACGGGTACCTTGTTACTACTTCACCCTAGTCGAAGACCCCACCGTGGTATGCGCCAATAAGACCACTAAAGGCCTTTGTGGCACTAGTGGTACACAGAAGTCATGGGTGATCATTGGTTCTCGTGGCTATCGAATTAAGAACGATAACAGGACTTGTAGGTTCTAGTGCAATTCTGGATCATGCGAAACTTCGCCCCAAGGCTACGAAAACGTTTCTACTCCCTTTCCCTTCCCAACGTCATATCTTTCTTCGACAAGAAGGAAAGATCACTCTCTATCTAAATGATAGAACCACTGGCACGGTACCTTTCACGTTGGTAAGTCAAATCCTGGTGAAGACATCACGAGCAATGACACGACGAGGTGTCCTTTGCAGGCCAGTAGTAAGCAGCGCCAAAAGATGGGCCGGCCCATGTGGGTGTGAGGTGCCCCTTTTTTTAAGATTTCAGAAAAACAGATTTTCAAAAAAAGTTCAGGGATTTAAAAAAATGTTGACCGAATTCAAAAACAGTCCTTGATTCAAAAGTGTTCGCAATTTCAAAAGAATGAACATTTCTTAAATTTTAGTGAACATTTTTTATTTCGATGAAAAAATTTCTATGAGCATTTTTTAATAATAATGAACACTGTTTTGTCTTTGATGAACAAATTTTGAATATGATGAACATTTTTTAACTTGATCAACAAAATTTTATTCAAGAACATTTTTAAAAAAATGGATGAACAAATATTGAATTTGATGAACATTTTTAAATCAATGAACAAATTTTGAAAGAAAAAGGAGGAAAACAAGAAACAGAAAAGAAAAAGAGAAAAGGAAAAGGAAAAACGAAAGGAAAAAGGGGGGAAATGGGCCGACCCATATGAACACCCAGTGCGCGGGGGTTGCACGCCAGGTCGCTCGCGGGTGACCTAGCGCGCCAAATAGAATTCCCTCTTGAATCATGTGTCATCAATTAAAATTAACAACACAGTATCCGAGACATATTTATAGTGGGCTTCATCCACTAGTAGAAAAAGGGCCTGTTGTCCCGGTTTGTAAGGGCCTTTTGTCCCGGTTCTGGAACCGGGACTAAAGGGTCGGTACTAATCCCTGTCCCTTTAGTCCCGGTTCAATCCAGAACCGGGACAGATGGGCCTCCACGTGGCCTGTGCGCGGAGCCCAGGCAGGAGACCCTTTGGTCCCGGTTGGTGGCACCAACCGGGACCAATAGGCATCCACGCGTCAGCATTTCTGTGGCTGGGGTTTTTGTTTTTTTTTGAAAGGGGGGGGGTTGGGGGTTTTGGGGGGTTAATTTAGGTGTTTCATATATTATGTTAGCTAGCTATAATTAATAGAGAGAAGTGTCCTGTCTTATGTCCGTGCTTGGTCGACGCTACGTACTATACATACGTATAGAGAGGACTAGACACACTAGCTAGCTAGTAAGCAAACGAAGGAAACAGAAGATCGTCATGAACATATATGCATATAGAGAGAAGTGATATCGACCACCTCTCCTTCTTCGAGAGATTGGTCGAACAACAAGTTCTCGTATATCTATCCGACACTACCGGCTACATATATACAATAATTATCTCTTACAAATATAATCATATGGACTCAGGGTCCACATAGTATTCTCCGTCTTCAGCGATCACGTGGTCAAGAAAGAATGCTGCCAATTCCTCTTGAATTGCTCGCATGCGAGCTGGTGCTAGGAGTTCACCCCGCTTCCGAAACATCTAGTTTAAAGAAGGGGGTCAATACGTATATGTATGAATGAATGAAACTCAACACAAATGATGGTAATAAAATAAAATTGTGAATGTTGTTATTTGCATACTTCATATTGTTCGTCAGTGTAGCCCCGCTCACAGGTCGTGTGGCGCATGGACTCGCAAACGTAGTATCCACAGAAATCATTCCCTTGTTCCTGCCACAACCACTTGACAAGAAATAGAGGTCAATCAAACTGATAAGCAAGAATGCCAAATGGTATTGATGAAACTAGCGCTTGAATCACTAGTAGATGCGCGGAACATGCTACTATAGTACTTACTTTCGGGTGTCTAAATTGCAGCTCCTTCGGCAGTCCCAGAGCTTTTCTGGTGAATTTTCTCCAAACCCTGCCGGACAAAGAAAACAATTACTTGATATATCAGGAAATGAACAAAGTTGCTGATATGGTGGATAATGATCGATTTAACTTACTTCTCGAGTATTTGAGTCATGTCTGCATAGTCCTGGGGATCTTTTCGTCTTGAGTCTAAGACGGTTATTAGTCCCTGCTCAAGCTTAATCTCTAGGAGAATATAGTGGAAACTGCACACGCATGCATAACTCATCAATTACATTACTATAACTGTTGGAAATATGCCCTAGAGGCAATAATAAAAGCATTATTATTATATTTCCTTGTTCATGATAATTGTCTTTATTCATGCTATAATTGTGTTATCCGGAAATCGTAATACATGTGTGAATAATAGACACCAACATGTCCCTAGTAAGCCTCTAGTTGACTAGCTCGTTGATCAACAGATAGTCATGGTTTCCTGACTATGGACATAGGATGTCATTGATAACGAGATCACATCATTAGGAGAATGATGTGATGGACAAGACCCAATCCTAAACATAGCATAAGATCGTATAGTTTGTTTGCTAGAGTTTTCCAATGTCAAGTATCTTTTCCTTAGACCATGAGATCGTGTAACTCCCGGATACCGTAGGAGTGCTTTGGGTGTGCCAAACGTCACAACGTAACTGGGTGACTATAAAGGTATACTACGGGTATCTCCAAAAGTGTCTGTTGGGTTGACACGGATCAAGACTGGAATTTGTCACTCCGTATGACGGAGAGGTATCACTGGGCCCACTCGGTAATGCATCATCATAATGAGCTCAAAGTGACCAAGTGTCTGGTCACGGGATCATGCATTACGGTACGAGTAAAGTGACTTGCCGGTAACGAGATTGAACGAGGTATTGGGATACCGACGATCGAATCTCGGGCAAGTAGCATACCGATTGACAAAGGGAATTGTGTACGGGATTGATTGAATCCTCGACATCGTGGTTCATCCGATGAGATCATCGAGGAGCATGTGGGAGCCAACATGGGTATCCAGATCCCGCTGTTGGTTATTGACCGGAGAGCGATCTCGGTCATGTCTACATGTCTCCCGAACCCGTAGGGTCTACACACTTAAGGTTCGGTGACGCTAGGGTTGTAGGGATATGTACATGCAGTAACCCGAATGTTGTTCGGAGTCCCGGATGAGATCCCGGACGTCACGAGGAGTTCCGGAATGGTCCGGAGGTAAAGAATTATATATAGGAAGTACTATTTTGGGCATCGGGACAAGTTTCAGGGTCACCCGTATTGTACCAGGACCACCGGAAGGGTCCCGGGGGTCCACCGGGTGGGGCCACCTGCCCCGGGGGACCACATGGGCTGTAGGGGGTGTGCCTTGGACTATATGGGCCAAGGGCACCAGCCCCAAGAGGCCCATGCGCCTAGGGTTCAAGAAGGGAAGAGTCCCAAAGGGGGAAGGCACCTCCTAGGTGCCTTGGGGAGGAGGGATTCCTCCCCTTGGCCGCACCCCCCTAGGAGATTGGATCTCCTAGGTCCGGGGCCCCCCCTTGGCCCTCCTATATATAGTGGGGAGATGGAGGACTTCTTATCCCACGCCTTTGGTGCCTCCCTCTCCCTCTCCAACACCTCCTCCTCCTCCATAGTTCTTGGCGAAGCCCTGCCGGAGTACTGCAGCTCCATCACCACCACGCCATCGTGCTGCTGCTGGAGCCATCTTCCTCAACCTCTCCTTCCCCCTTGCTGGATCAAGAAGGAGGAGACGTCACGCTGACCGTACGTGTGTTGAACGTGGAGGTGCCGTCCGTTCGGCGCTAGGATCTCCAGTGATTCGGATCATGTCGAGTACGACTCCCTCATCCCCGTTCTTTGAACGCTTCCGCTCGCGATATACAAGGTATGTAGATGCATCCAATCACTCATTGCTAGATGAACTCATAGATGGATCTTGGTGAAACCGTAGGAAAATTTTTTGTTTTCTGCAACGTTCCCCAACAGTGGCATCATGAGCTAGGTCTATGCGTAGTTCTCTTGCACGAGTAGAACACAATTTCTTGTGGGCGTTCATGTTGTCAACTTTCTTGCCGCTACTAGTCTTATCTTGCTTCAACGGTATTGTGGGATGAAGGGGCCCGGACCAACCTTACATGTACGCTTACGTGAGACCGGTTCCACCGACTAACATGCACAAGTTGCATAAGGTGGCTGGCGGGTGTCTGTCTCTCCCACTTTAGTTGGAGCGGATTCGATGAAAAGGGTCCTTATGAAGGGTAAATAGAAGTTGACAAATCACGTTGTGGCTTTCACGTAGGTAAGAAAACGTTCTTGCTAGAACCCTACTTCAGCCACGTAAAACTTGCAACAACAATTAGAGGACGTCTAACTTGTTTTTGCAGCAAGTGCTTTGTGATATGATATGGCCAAAGTTGTGATGAATGATGAATGATATATATGTGATGTATGAGATGTTCATGCTATTGTAATAGGAATCACGACTTGCATGTCGATGAGTATGACAACCGGCAGGAGCCATAGGAGTTGTCTTTATTTTTTTGTATGACCTGCGTGTCATTGAGAAACGCCATGTAAATTACTTTACTTTATTGCTAAACGCGTTAGCCATAGTAGTAGAAGTAATAGTTGGCGAGCAACTTCATGGAGACACGATGATGGAGATCATGATGATGGAGATCATGGTGTCATGCCGGTGACAAGATGATCATGGAGCCCCAAGATGGAGATCAAAGGAGCTATGTGATATTGGCCATATCATGTCACTTTTATTATTTGATTGCATGTGATGTTTATCATATTTATGCATCTTGTTTACTTAGAACGACGGTAGTAAATAAGATGATCCCTCATAATAATTTCAAGAAAGTGTTCCCCCTAACTGTGCACCGTTGCGACAGTTCGTTGTTTCGAAGCACCACGTGATGATCGGGTGTTAGATTCCAACGTTCACATACAACGGGTGTAAGACAGATTTACACATGCAAACACTTAGGTTGACTTGACGAGCCTAGCATGTACAGACATGGCCTCGGAACACAAAAGACCGAAAGGTCGAGCATGAGTCGTATAGAAGATACGATCAACATGAAGATGTTCACCGATGTTGACTAGTCCGTCTCACGTGATGATCGGACACGGCCTAGTTAACTTGGATCATGTTATACTTAGATTACAGGAGGGATGTCTATCTAAGTGGGAGTTCATTGAATAATTTGATTAGATGAACTTAATTATCATGTACTTAGTCTAAAATATTTACAATATGTCTTGTAGATCAAATGGCCAACGTAGTCCTCAACTTCAACACGTTCCTAGAGAAAACCAAGCTGAAAGACGATGGCAGCAACTACACGGACTAGGTCCGGAACCTGAGGATCATCCTCATAGCTGCCAAGAAAGATTATGTCCTACAAGCACCGCTAGGTGACGCACCTATTCTCCCTGCAGAACAAGACGTTATGAACGCTTGGCAGGCACGTACCGATGACTACTCCCTCGTTCAGTGCGGCATGCTTTACAGCTTAGAGCCGGGGCTCCAAAAGCGTTTTGAGAGACACGGAGCATATGAGATGTTCGAAGAGCTGAAAATGGTTTTCCAAGCTCATGCCTGGGTCGAGAGATATCAAGTCTCCGACAAGTTCTTCAGCTGTAAGATGGAGGAAAACAGTTCTGTCAGTGAGCACATACTCACTATGTCTGGGTTGCATAACCGCTTGACTCAACTGGGAGTTAATCTCCCGGATGACGCAGTCATTGACAGAATCCTTCAGTCGCTTCCACCAAGCTACAAGAGCTTTGTGATGAACTTCAATATGCAGGGGGATGGAAAAGACCATTCCTGAAGTATTTGCAATGCTGAAATCAGCAGAGGTAGAAGTCAAAAAGGAACATCAAGTGTTGATGGTGAATAAAACCACTAAGTTCAAGAAAGGCAAGGGTAAGAAAACCTTCAAGAAGGACGGCAAGGGAGTTGCCGCGCCCGGCAAGCAAGCTGCCGGGAAGAAGCCAAAGAATGGACCCAAGCCCGAGACTGAGTGCTTTTATTGCAAGGAGAGTGGTCACTGGAAGCGGAACTGCCCCAAATACTTAGCGGACAAGAAGGCCGGCAAAACGAAAGGTATATGTGATATACATGTAATTGATGTGTACCTTACCAGTACTCGTAGTAGCTCCTGGGTATTTGATACCGGTGCGGTTGCTCACATTTGTAACTCAAAACAGGAGCTGCGGAATAAGCGGAGACTGGCAAAGGACGAGGTGACGATGTGCGTCGGAAATGGTTCCAATGTCAATGTGATCGCCGTCGGCACGCTACCTCTACATTTACCTTCGGGATTAGTTTTAAACCTTAATAATTGTTATTTAGTGCCAGCTTTGAGCATGAACATTGTATCAAGATCTCGTTTAATTCAAGATGGCTACTCATTTAAATCTGAGAATAATGGTTGTTCTATTTATATGAGAGATATGTTTTACAGTCATGCTCCGATGGTGAATGGTTTATTCTTAATGAATCTCGAGCGTAATGCTACACATGTTCATAATGTGAGTACCAAAAGATGTAAGATTGATAATGATAGTCCCACATACTTGTGGCACTGCCGCCTTGGTCACATAGGTGTCAAACGCATGAAGAAGCTCCATGCCGATGGACTTTTAGAGTCTCTTGATTACGAATCATTTGACACGTGCGAACCATGCCTCATGGGTAAAATGACCAAGACTCCATTCTCAGGAACAATGGAGCGAGCAACCAACTTATTGGAAATCATACATACTGATGTGTGCGGTCCAATGAGTGTTGAGGCTCGCGGTGGCCATCGTTATGTTCTCACCCTCACTGATGACTTGAGTAGATATGGGTATATCTATTTAATGAAACACAAGTCTGAGACCTTTGAAAAGTTCAAGGAATTTCAGAGTGAGGTTGAGAATCAACGTGACAGGAAAATCAAGTTCCTGCGATCAGATCGTGGAGGAGAATACTTGAGTCACGAGTTTGGCACACACTTAAGAAAATGTGGAATAGTTTCACAACTCACGCCGCCTGGAACACCTCAGCGTAATGGTGTGTCTGAACGTCGTAATCGCACTCTATTAGATATGGTGCGATCTATGATGTCTCTTACCGATTTACCGCTTTCTCTTTGGGGCTATGCTTTAGAGACTACCGCATTCACTTTAAATAGGGCTCCGTCGAAATCCGTTGAGACGACACCGTATGAACTATGGTTTGGGAAGAAACCTAAGCTATCGTTTCTAAAAGTTTGGGGATGCGATGCTTATGTCAAGAAACTTCAACCTGAAAAGCTCGAACCCAAATCGGAAAAATGCGTCTTCATAGGATACCCTAAAGAAACTATTGGGTATACCTTCTACCTCAGATCCGAAGGCAAGATCTTTGTTGCCAAGAATGGGTCCTTTCTAGAGAAAGAGTTTCTCTCGAAAGAAGTAAGTGGGAGGAAAGTAGAACTTGATGAAGTATTACCTCTTGAACCGGAAAATGGCGCAACTCAAGGAAATGTTCCTGAGGTGCCAGCACCGACTAGAGAGGAAGTTAATGATGATGATTAAGATACTTCTGATCAAGCTCCTACTGAAATTCGAAGGTCCACAAGGACACGTTCCGCACCAGAGTGGTACGGCAACCCTGTCTTGGAAATCATGTTGTTAGACAACGGTGAACCTTCGAACTATGAAGAAGCAATGGCGGGCCCGGATTCTGACAAATGGCTAGAAGCCATGAAATCCGAGATAGGATCCATGTATGAAAACGAAGTATGGACTTCGACTGACTTGCCCGTTGAGCGGCGAGCCATAGAAAATAAATGGATCTTTAAGAAGAAGACAGACGCAGATGGTAATGTGACCATCTCTAAAGCTCGGCTTGTCGCTAAGGGTTATCGACAAGTTCAAGGGGTTGACTACGATGAGACTTTCTCACCGGTAGCGAAGCTGAAGTCCGTCCGAATCATGTTAGCAATTGCCGCATTTTATGATTATGAAATATGGCAAATGGACGTCAAAACGGCATTCCTTAATGGTTTCCTTACAGAAGAATTGTATATGATGCAGCCGGAAGGTTTTGTCGATCCTAAGAATGCTGACAAGGTGTGCAAGCTCCAATGCTCGATTTATGGGCTGGTGCAAGCGTCTCGGAGTTGGAACATTCGCTTTGATGAGATGATCAAAGCGTTTAGGTTTACGCAGACTTATGGAGAAGCCTGCGTTTACAAGAAAGTGAGTGGGAGCTCTGTAGCACTTCTCATATTATATGTAGATGACATACTTTTGATGGGAAATGATATAGAACTCTTGGACAGCATAAAGGCCTACTTGAATAAGAGTTTTTCAATGAAGGACCTTGGAGAAGCTGCTTATATATTAGGCATCAAGATCTATAGAGATAGATCAAAACGCCTCATAGGTCTTTCACAAAGCACATACCTTGATAAGATATTGAAGAAATTCAATATGGATCAGTCTAAGAAGGGGGTTCTTGCCTGTGTTGCAAGGTGTGAAATTGAGCTCAGCTCAATGTCCGACCACGGCAGAAGATATAGAAGAGATGAGTGTCATCCCCTATGCCTCAGCCATAGGTTCTATTATGTATGCCATGCTGTGTACCAGACCTGATGTAAACCTTGCCGTAAGTTTGGTAGGTAGGTACCAAAGTAATCCTGGCAAGGAACACTGGACAGCGGTCAAGAATATCCTGAAGTACCTGAAAAGGACTAAGGAAATGTTTCTCGTCTATGGAGGTGACGAAGAGCTCGTCGTCAAAGGTTACGTCGATGCTAGCTTCGACACAGATCTGGATGACTCTAAGTCACAAACCGGATACGTGTATATTTTGAATGGTGGGGCAGTAAGCTGGTGCAGTTGCAAGCAGAGCGTCGTGGCGGGATCTACATGTGAAGCGGAGTACATGGCAGCCTCGGAGGCATCACATGAAGCAATTTGGGTGAAGGAGTTCATCACCGACCTAGGAGTCATACCCAATGCGTCGGGGCCAATCAAACTCTTCTGTGACAACACTGGAGCTATTGCACTTGCCAAGGAGCCCAGGTTTCACAAGAAGACGAGGCACATCAAGCGTCGCTTCAACTCCATTCGTGAAAATGTTCAAGATGGAGACATAGATATTTGTAAAGTACATACGGACCTGAATATAGCAGATCCGTTGACTAAACCTCTCCCTAGAGCAAAACATGATCAACACCAGAATTCCATGGGTGTTCGATTCATCACATGTAACTAGATTATTGACTCTAGTGCAAGTGGGAGACTGTTGGAAATATGCCCTAGAGGCAATAATAAAAGCATTATTATTATATTTCCTTGTTCATGATAATTGTCTTTATTCATGCTATAATTGTGTTATCCAGAAATCGTAATACATGTGTGAATAATAGACACCAACATGTCCCTAGTAAGCCTCTAGTTGACTAGCTCGTTGATCAACAGATAGTCATGGTTTCCTGACTATGGACATAGGATGTCATTGATAACGAGATCACATCATTAGGAGAATGATGTGATGGACAAGACCCAATCCTAAACATAGCATAAGATCGTATAGTTCGTTTGCTAGAGTTTTCCAATGTCAAGTATCTTTTCCTTAGACCATGAGATCGTGTAACTCCCGGATACCGTAGGAGTGCTTTGGGTGTCCCAAATGTCACAACGTAACTGGGTGACTATAAAGGTATACTACGGGTATCTCTGAAAGTGTCTGTTGGGTTGACACGGATCAAGACTGGAATTTGTCACTCCGTATGACGGAGAAGTATCACTGGGCCCACTCGGTAATGCATCATCATAATGAGCTCAAAGTGACCAAGTGTCTGGTCACGGGATCATGCATTACGGTACGATTAAAGTGACTTGCCGGTAACGAGATTGAACGAGGTATTGGGATACCGACGATCGAATCTCGGGCAAGTAGCATACCGATTGACAAAGGGAATTGTATACGGGATTGATTGAATCCTCGACATCGTGGTTCATCCGATGAGATCATCGAGGAGCATGTGGGAGCCAACATGGGTATCCAGATCCCTCTGTTGGTTATTGACCGGAGAGCGATCTCGGTCATGTCTACATGTCTCCCGAACCCGTAGGGTCTACACACTTAAGGTTCGGTGACGCTAGGGTTGTAGGGATATGTACATGCAGTAACCCGAATGTTGTTCGGAGTCCCGGATGAGATCCCGGACGTCACGAGGAGTTCCGGAATGGTCCGGAGGTAAAGAATTATATATAGGAAGTACTATTTCGGGCATCGGGACAAGTTTCGGGGTCACCCGTATTGTACCGGGACCACCGGAAGGGTCCCGGGGGTCCACCGGGTGGGGCCACCTGCCCCGGGGGACCACATGGGCTGTAGGGGGTGTGCCTTGGCCTATATGGGCCAAGGGCACCAGCCCCAAGAGGCCCATGCGCCTAGGGTTCAAGAAGGTAAGAGTCCCAAAGGGGGAAGGCATCTCCTAGGTGCCTTGGGGAGGAGGGATTCCTCCCCTTGGCCGCACCCCCCTAGGAGATTGGATCTCCTAGGGCCGGCGCCCCCCCTTGGCCCTCCTATATATAGTGGGGAGATGGAGGACTTCTTACCCCACGCCTTTGGTGCCTCCCTCTCCCTCTCCAACACCTCCTCCTCCTCCATAGTGCTTGGCGAAGCCCTGCCGGAGTACTGCAGCTCCATCACCACCACGCCGTCGTGCTGATGCTGGAGCCATCTTCCTCAACCTCTCCTTCCCCCTTGCTGGATCAAGAAGGAGGAGACGTCACGCTGACCGTACGTGTGTTGAACGCAGAGGTGCCGTCCGTTCGGCGCTAGGATCTCCGGTGATTCGGATCACGTCGAGTACGACTCCCTCATCCCCGTTCTTTGAACGCTTCCGCTCGCAATCTACAAGGAACCTAGATGCATCCAATCACTCGTTGCTAGATGAATTCATAGATGGATCTTGGTGAAACCGTAGGAAAATTTTTTGTTTTCTGCAACGTTCCCCAACAATAACCTTGACTAATATATAAAGGAAACCGAATACGCACAAGACAGTAACACTCACTTGAAGTTGTAAGGAAAGAGTATTATATCTTTGTTTTCATTTATTACCAACGATCGTAGCAAGTTGGCCTCGGTAGCTGCGGCATGAAATTTAACCTGAGTTGCATCTATGAGATATGTGTTAATGAACCCAATATCACCGACTTGTCTTTTCTTCAATTCGGCGATCTTCAATCTGCATAATATAGTGAGGATGATTATAAATACATGCAATGAAAGAGCTGAGCTATATAGAGAGACTTAATAACAGAAGTAGTACTACTTACAGACAGTAGCAGGCGACCGTTGTTTTATCGAGGGCCAATTGATTGAAAAACTGAAAGAACTCCTCAAATGGAACAGGCAACAGTTCAATTCCAACTAAGTCATGCTCCTTTTTAACTTTCACATACAAAGTACTCCTCCCCCCAGAGTCTCTGCAGATTTTCAAGTACCAATCATGCAATCTTCGCATCATCGTTGATAGAGATCTTTCATCTTTGACGAGAGGCTTCCCGTACTCGTATCTTTGTATCTGCACCTCCATGAAATCATAATGTACATCATCGGACAGGTAATCGCCAAGATTGCTATAACCGGGCACCATCCTCGGATCATTAGCGACGTTGTCGCTAGGCACCTTGAGCGGGGGGCACGATTGATTCGCTTGTTCGCCGAGCTGGGCAATTTGTTTCCCAGCTCGTCGTTCTTTCAGCCTTTGATCACTGACAGTACTTCCCGACCGCTCCGCTTTGGCAAATTCCTTTCCAATAATGCGCTCATAGTTTCCTTTCGATGGATACTTGGGTGGTTTTGTCAGGGCAGCCAGAGTGTGCTTCGCTTTCACCGGATCTACCTTCTCCTCTGGAGGTGGATGTTTCTTTGCTTTCACCCCTTCAAAGTAGTTCCTCACTTCTTCTCGTGCGATCTCGGCGTTCTCCTCCGGGGTCCTCTCGTATGGTAACTTCTTTGGAGTCTTCAGAGAAGGACCAAATCTGTATTTCCTCCCGCCTCTAGCTGTACTGCTAGACGCCAGCCGAGCACGGAGCGGTTGTCTTCTTTACTTGCTTACGAGGCGGAGGAGAAGGACTACGACGCGCCGGAGCAGCCGGAGCGGTGGCAGGTCTCTTCCGCCCTTGCTGACGAGGCGGAGAAGGAGGAGGCTGGCTGCTCGGGCGCGTCGGCGCAGGCGGAGAAGGAGGCGGAGTGCCACCACGTGCTGGAGAAGGAGCCGGTCGAGTGCCCTGATCGTCACTCACCGGAGGAGGAGGCGGAGTGCCCTGACTCGCCGGAGGAGGAGGCGGTGGAGGAGGCGGAGTTCCCTGACTTGCCGGAGGAGGAGGAGGAGGCGGAGGCGTCCAGTTCGGAAGGTTGATGAGCTCCTTCCGCCATAGGCATGGAGTCTTCAAAGCAGACCCCAGCCTAGTCTCCCCTTCACCGGTAGGGTGGTCAAGCTGGAGGGGTCCTCAAATCCCTCCGTTATTTCATCCACCATCACCCTAGCATATCCTTCTGGAATCGGCCGGCAGTGAAAAGTTGCGCCGGGTTAAGTAGGATAAACAGAGCCAACAGCCGCCTTGACCTTCAAATTCATCCATTGCGTCATAAGGTGGCAATTTTGAGACTCCGTGATAGCATCCACGGGATAGCTGGCAGGAGCCGTCAAGGCATGCTTCGGCTGAAGCAGCTCGGTGGAAGCCACGTTGCTTCTCCGCTGAGATGGCGGGGTAGCTTTGGGGGAAGCTTCGGCACTACATTTGCTGCGATTTGCTTCTCGTTCCTCTATCGTTTGTACCCTTGCTTGCAGCGCCTGCATTTGGGTCTGCTGCACTTTTTTCCTCCTCTCATGGGATTTGTAACCGCCTGCGTCCGGAAAGCCAACCTTCCACGGAATGGAGCCTGGCATGCCTCGTGTCCGTCCAGGGTGCTCAGGATTCCCCAGGGCCATTGTGAGCTCATCGTTCTCTCTGTATGGAAAGAACGTCCCTTGCTGCGCTGCTTCGATATAGTGCTGAAGCTTCCTGACTGGTATGTCCATTTGATCGTTCGTCCAAATGCACTTCCCTGTTACAGGGTCCAAGGTTCCGCCAGCCCCGAAGAACCAAGTCCGGCAACGGTCTGGCCAGTTAATTGTCTCTGGTTCGATCCCTTTATCAACCAGATCATTCTCAGTCTTGGCCCACTTAGGCCGGGCTACGAGGTGGCCACCTGACCCCGTGCGATGGTGATGCTTCTTCTTCGCAGCATTTTTCTTGTTTGTCGCCGACATCTTCTTACTCTTTTCCGATGTCTTGTGGGCCAAAAATGCGGGCCAGTGATCTCTGATCTTCTCATATCTGCCCTTGAATTCTGGTGTCTCATTATTTTCGACAAACTTATTCAGCTCTTTCTTCTACCTCCTGAATAGTTCTGCCATCCTCTTAAGAGCAAAAGACTTGATTAATTGCTCTTTAACTGGCTTCTCTGGATTATCCTCTGGCGGTAGGGTGAAATTTGACTTCAGCTCAGTCCAAAGATCATTTTTGTGCATATCATTGACATAAGACACCTCAGGGTCTTCTGTAGCCGGCTTAAACCATTGCTGGATGCTGATCGGGATCTTGTCCCTAACCAAAACCCCGCACTGAGCAACAAATGTGCTCTTTGTCCGGAGGGGTTCAATCGGTTGGCCGTCGGGCGCGATTGCTATGATCTCAAACTTTTCATCCGAGCTCAACTTTTTCTTCGGGCCTCGTCTCTTTACCGAAGTTGTGCTCAATCCGGAGGGCTAGAAAAAAGAACAAAGACTTAATTAATATGTGTACATACCAAAACAATGAATGCATCAATTAGCTAGTCAGCAGAAGCTTAACTAATATATATACTTGGCCGGACTCGGTTCGGTCACCGGAGACGTCATCACGGTCTCCTTCTTGCACCGGCATTGGGTCACCGGAGCCGTCCTCACGGTCTCCTTCTTGCACCGGCATTAGGTCACCGGAGCCATCATAATCATAGCCAGCTGCTTCCAGACCATCGGTGTCGTTGAGAAACAACGAGCAGACGGCATCACTTCCTCATGCGATTATGTCCCCCAACAACTCTTCTTGTACTTCGTCTCGGGCGGTGTCCATAGTTTCTACAAATATTGACAACATGGCAATTATTATTCAAACATGACAGATGGATATATTAGTGGCAAACGTAGAACTAATATTAATTAGTGGCCTCGACGCTGCTTCTCTAGGGTTTGGGGTGGCCTCGATGCTGCTTCTCTAGGGTTTGGGGTGGCCTCGATGCTGCTTCTCTAGGGTTTAGGGTGGCCTCGACGCTGCTTCTCTAGGGTTTGGGGTGGCCTCGACGCTGCTTCTCTAGGGTTTGGGGTGGCCTCGACAACGCTTCAAGGATAAAAAAAAGAGGAAGAAGAAGAAAAAAAGAGGAGAAGAAAGAATAGAGGAGTAGAAGAAAGAATAGAGGAGTTCTCCTCTATTCTTTCTTCTCCTCTTTTTTTCTTCTTCTTCCTCTTTTTTTATCGGGAACGAGGGTCGTCGAGGGTCACCGAGCGGTAGAGGAAACCCTAAATAGCAAGTATCGTGGGTGTGAGATACATGTGGCCGTCGGTGTCGGACACTACATCCACGTCCCACAAGTGACGTGGGCGTCGAAGCCCGCGCCACTTGTGGGACGTGGATGTAGTGTCCGACACTGACGGCACATGTATCTCACACCGACGATACTTTCTATTTAGGGTTTCTCCTCTACCGCTCGGCGACCCTCGACGACCCTCGTTCCTGATAAAATAAAGAGGAAGAAGAAAAAAAGAGAAGAAGAAGAAGAAGAAGAAAAAAAAAGAGGAGAAGAAATCTTTCTTCTCCTCTTTTTTTTCTTCTTCTTCTCTTCTTCTCTTTTTTTTATTCTTCTTCCTCTTTATTTTATCGGAAACGAGGGTCGTCAAGGGTCAGGGTCGCCGAACGGTAGAGGAAACCCTAAATAGCAAGTATCGTGGGTGTGAGATACATGTGGCCGTCGGTGTCGGACACTACATCCACGTCCCACAAGTGACGTGGGCGTCGAAGCCCGTGCCACTTGTGGGACGTGGATGTAGTGTCCGACACCGACGGTACATGTATCTCACACCGACGATACTTTCTATTTAGGGTTTCTCCTCTACCGCTCGGCAACCCTCGACGACCCTCGTTCCCGATAAAATAAAGAGGAAGAAGAAAAAAAAAAGAGGAGAAGAAAGAATAGAGGAGATCTTCTCCTGTATTCTTTCTTCTCCTCTTTTTTTTTCTTCTTCCTCTTCTTTTTTTATCCTCTTCTTCCTCTCCGGCTAATGATGAAGCCATGGATTTCTTCAATACTTTGACACTAGGAAACCTCTCTCGGCCCCTCGGCGATCCTCGACCCCTCGAACCCTCGACGACCCTGGAACCCTCGACCCCTAGACGACCCTGGAACCCTCGACCCTCGATCCCTCGACCCTATAGAACCCTCGAACCCTCGACCCTGAAACCCTCGACCCTTGACCCCTTAAGAAGAGGAAGAAGAAGAAAAAAAGAGGAGAAGAAGAAAGAATAGAGGAGAAGAAGTTTTATTCTCCTCTATTCCTTCTTCTTCTCCTCTTTTTTTCTCCTCTTCTTCCCGACCCTCGCCCCCTCGAACACTTGGCGACCCTCGACCCTCTACCCTAGCTAGTTCCCGACCCTCGCCCCCTCGATCCCTCGAACACTCGGCAACCCTCGACCCTCTACCCTAGTTAGTTCCCGACCCCCTCCCCCCATCATGTCAAAGTTATCGGGGAGGGGGTATATCGACCCCCCTCATGTCGAAGTTATCTGGTAGGGAGTATATCGACAACGACATACCCGATACATACATACATACATAGCCACATGCATCCATACATATATGAACAAAATTAATATCTACTAATTAACAACCTAATAAAAAACTAATACATATCTGCATGCACACACATATACACTGCACACACATACACATACATACACATATACACTACACACATGCATACATATCTCAAAAAAACTAACAAAGGCGGGCGGCGGAGGCGGGGTGCGGCGGCAAACCGGCGGCGGTGCGGCAAGCGGAGCGTGGCCAGGCGGCTGCGTCGAGGCAGAGCACGGCGGGCGGCAGCGGCGAACCGGCGGCAGTGCGGCAAGCGGAGCACGGTCAGGCGGCGTCGTCGGGGCAGAGCACAGCGGGCGGCGGCGTCGGGGCGCGACAAGAGAGCATGGCTGGCGGCGGCGGCAGGGCGCGGCGGGGGGGAGAGGAGGAGAGGAGGGGAACGGCACGGCGGCTCACAGTGGGAGCGGGCCGGGAAGGCGTCGGGGTAGGGCTCGGCGACGGCAGCGAGGACGGCGAAGTGGAGCAGCCTGACGGCGTCGGGGCAGGGCTCGGTGGTGGCGGAGGCGACGACGAGGGGCAGGGCTCGGCGGTGGCGACGACGCAAAAGGGGCAGCCGGGCGGCGTCGACGATGAGGAATGGGAGCAGTTGGCGGAAATTTCCCAAGTGTTGTATATATAGCCAGAGCATTGGTCCCGGTTCGTGGCACAAACCGGGACGAATGCCTACCTATGGTCCCGGTTCGTGCCACCAACCGGGACCAAAGGCCAATTTTCAGTAGCCCAAAGGGCGGGAAGCGGCGGCCTTTGGTCCCGGTTGGTGACACGAAGGGCTGCTGAAAATTGGCCTTTGGTCCCGGTTGGTGGCACCAACCGGGACGACAGAGGGGCATTGGTCATGGTTCGTGGCACCAACCGTGACCAATGCCCCCTTTAGTCCCGGTAGGTGCCACCAACCGGGACCAAAGGCCTTGTGCTGCCCCGCGCCCAAATGTTTAGTCCCACCTTGCTAGTTGAGAGGGAGCCGCACATGTTTATAAGGTGCGGTGCGCCTTCCCTCTCGAGCTCCTCTCTAAAGTAGGCTTTCGGGCCTAACCGTGCAATGTGTGTCTGTGGGCCTACTAGGCCTCCCGCGGGCCTGAATCCTGGCCCATGGTAGGGTTTCTAGTCGTATTCAGGCCGTGGGTGCCCAGTAGGTGGCACTTTTTTTGTTTTTTTGTTTTTTTTCTACTTACAACAAAATACTTATTGTTGCTATATTTAATTTTTTTCGAGTTTTTTTGTTTTGTTTTCTGCATTATTTATTTTCTTTTGTTTTTTGCTTTATTTTTTAATTCTTTTTGCTTTTAGTTTTAGAAAAATTATAAACTTTCTGTTAGTGCCATTAGTTTTCTAATTTGAAAACACTTTTTTTTGTTTTTTTGTTTTCTTTGTTGCTTTATTTATTTTATTTTGTTTCTACTTACAACAAAATACTTATTGTTGCTATTTTTAATTTTTTTTCCAGTTTTTTTGTTTTGTTTTCTGTATTATTTATTTTCTTTTGTTTTTTGCTTTATTTTTTAATTCTTTTTGCTTTTAGGTCAGCAAAATTATAAACTTTCTGTTGCTTTATTTATTTTATTTTGTTTCTACTTACAACAAAATACTTATTGTTGCTATTTTTTCCAGTTTTTTTGCTTTATTTTTTTATTCTTTTTGCTTTTAGTTTTAGAAAAATTATAAACTTTCTGTTAGTGCCATTAGTTTTCAAATTTGAAAACACTTTTTTAGTTTTTTGCTTTAATTTTTAATTCTTTTTGCTTTTAGGTTAGCAAAATTATAAACTTTCTGTTAGTGCCATTAGTTTTAGAAAAATTATAAACTTTCTGTTAGTGCCATTAGTTTTCAAATTTGAATAGTTAAAATTTGAATTCTTTGAAAATTGTTTGAATCACAAGTTTGTGATTAACTTACTAAAAAATGAGAATAGATGCGCTTATAGAGAAAATTCAACCTAAATTTCTAGTAAATTTCTATGAATTTCAGAGAAATTCACTATGAATTTAGGTTAAACTTTTCTCTATTAGGGCATCTATTTTCACTTTGAGAGGAGCTCAACAAGGCAGAGAGGGAAGGGCTTATAAACCGGTGTGAGCCCCCTTCGGTTGGCGAGGTGGGACTAAACTCTGCCCGCAACGAGGACCAACCCTTTAGTCCCGGTTTGTGGCACAAACCGGGACTAATGGTCATGGGCCAGGGGCGAGGAGCAAAATTATAAACTTTTTGTTAGTGCCATTAGTTTTAGAAAGTTGAAAGTTGAAAGTTGGCATGGGCCAGGGACTAATGGTCATGGTATTACGAGGGCCGAACCATAAGACATGAAAGCATTTCAAATGAACTCTGAAAAAGTTGAAAGTTGGCATGGTATCATAATTTCACCCACATAGCATGTGCATGTACAAAACGGACAATGGTAGCATGTTCGTGTGTTACAAAGTTGGCATGGTATCATCATAATAGTTGCGGGAGAAAGTCTTCACTTTTTCTTCGCTTGTGTCATTTGCTTATTGCGTCGTAACCATGGATAATCTTCATTGTTTATCAGGATGCTTGGGTCAGCCTTGACATTGAAGGGAGGAATTTCATGAAACTTTTCATAATCTTCAGACATGTCTGTCTTGCCGTCCACTCCCAGGATGTCCCTTTTTTCCTGAAAGAACTATGTGGCGCTTTGGCGCTTTGGTGCTTTGGCTCATCATATGATGTATTCGCTTCCTTATATTTTCTTTTTCTCGGTTTGGTAGACATGTCCTTCACATAGATAACCTGTGCCACATCATTGGCTAGGACGAACGGTTCGTCAGTGTACCCAAGATTTTTCAGATCCACTGTTGTCATTCCGTACTGTGGATCTACCTGTACCCTGCCGCCTAACAGATTGACCCATTTGCACTTAAACAAAGGGACCTTAAAATCAGGTCTGTAGTCAAGTTCCCATATGTCCACTATGTAACCATAATATGTGTCATTTCCGCTCTCGATTGCTGCATCAAAGCGGACACCACTGTTTTGGTTGGTGCTCTTTTGATCTTGGACGATCGTGTAAAATGTATTCCCATTTATCTCGTATCCTTTGTAAGTCAATACAGTCAAAGATGGTCCCCTGGACAACAAGTACAACTCATCACAAACAGTGTTGTCACCTCTGAGACGTGTTTCCAACCAACTGCTGAAAGTCCTGATGTGTTCACATGTAATCCAGTCGTCGCACTGCTCCGGGTGTTTGGAGCGCAGACTGTTCTTGTGTTCATCGACATACGAGGTCACCAAGGTAGAGTTCTGTAGAACTGTGTAGTGTGCTTGAGACCAAGAATATCCGTCCCTGCATATTATTGAGTCTCTTCCAAGAGTGCCTTTTCCAGTCAGTCTCCCCTCATACCGCGATTTAGGGAGACCTATCTTCTTAAGGCCAGGAATGAAGTCAACACAAAACCCGATAACATCCTCTGTTTGATGGCCCATGCAGATGCTTCCTTCTGTCCTAGCGCGGTTACGGACATATTTCTTTAGGACTCCCATGAACCTCTCAAAGGGGAACATATTGTGTAGAAATACGGGCCCCAGGATGACAATCTCGTCGACTAGATGAACTAGGACGTGCGTCGTGATATTGAAGAAGGATGGTGGGAACACCAGCTCAAAACTGACAAGACATTGCGCCACATCACTCCTAAGCCTTGGTACGATTTCAGGATCGATCACCTTCTGAGAGATTGCATTGAGGAATGCACATAGCTTCACAATGGCTAGTCGGACGTTTTCCGGTAGAAGCCCCCTCAATGCAACCGGAAGCAGTTGCGTCATAATCACGTGGCAGTCATGAGACTTTAGGTTCTGAAACTTTTTCTCTGGAATATTTATTATTCCCTTTATATTCGATGAGAAGCCAGTCGTGACCTTCATACTGAGCAGGCATTCAAAGAAGATTTCTTTCTCTTCTTTCGTAAGAGCGTAGCTGGCAGGACCTTTATACTGCTTCGGAGGCTTGCCGTCTTTTTTGTGCAAATGTTGCAGGTCCTCCCGTGCCTCAGGTGTATGTTTTTTCTTCCCATACACGCCCAAGAAGCCTAGCAGGTTCACGCAAAGGTTCTTCGTCACGTGCATCACGTCGATTGAGGAGCGGACCTCTAGGTCTTTCAAGTAGGGTAGGTCCCAAAATATAGATTTCTTCTTCCACATGGGTGCGTGTCCCTCAGCGTCATTCGGAACAGCTAGTCCACCGGGACCCTTTCCAAAGATTACGTAGTGTAAATCATTGACCATAGCAAGTACGTGATCACCGGTACGCATGGCGGGCTTCTTCCGGTGATCTGCCTCGCCTTTGAAATGCTTGCCTTTCTTTCGACATTGATGGTTGGTCGGAAGAAATCGACGATGGCCCAGGTACACATTCTTCCTGCATTTGTCCAGGTATATACTTTCAATGCCATCTAAATAGTGCGTGCATGCGTGGTATCCTTTGTTTGTCTGTCCTCAAAGGTTACTGAGAGCGGGTCAATCGTTGATGGTCATGAACAACAACGCCTTAAGGTTAAATTCCTCCTGTATGTGCTCATCCCACGTACGTACACCGTTTCCATTCCATAGTTGTAAAAGTTCTTCCACTAATGGCCTTAGGTACACATCAATTTCGTTGCCGGGTTGCTTAGGGCCTTGGATGAGAACTGGCATCATAATGAACTTCCGCTTCATGCACATCCAAGGAGGAAGGTTATACATACATAGAGTCACGGGCCAGGTGCTGTGATTGCTGCTCTGCTCCCCGAAAGGATTAATGCCATCCGCGCTTAAAGCAAACCATATATTCCTTGGGTTCTTTTGCAAACTCATCCCAGTACTTTCTCTCGATTTTTCTCCACTGCGACCCGTCAGCGGGTGCTCTCAACTTCCCATCTTTCTTTCGGTTCTCACTGTGCCATCGCATCAACTTGGCATGCTCTTCATTTCTAAACAGACGTTTCAACCGTGGTATTATAGGAGCATACCACATCACCTTCGCAGGAACCCTCTTCCTGGGGGGCTCGCCGTCAACATCACCAGGGTCATCTCGTCTGATCTTATACCGCAATGCACTGCATACCGGGCATGCGTTCAGATCCTTGTATGCACCACGGTAGAGGATGCAGTCATTAGGGCATGCATGTATCTTCTCCACCTCCAATCCTAGAGGGCATACGACCTTCCTTGCTGCGTCTGTACTGTCAGGCAATTCGTTATCCTTTGGAAGCTTCTTCTTCAATATTTTCAGTAGCTTCTCAAATCCTTTGTCAGCCACAGAATTCTCTGCCTTCCACTGTAGCAATTCCAGTACGGTACCGAGCTTTGTGTTGCCATCTTCGCAATTGGGGTATAACCCTTTTTTGTGATCCTCTAACATGCGATCGAACTTCAGCTTCTCCTTTTGACTTTCGCATTGCGTCCTTGCATCGACAATGACCTGGCGGAGATCATCATCATCGGGCACATCGTCTGGTTCCTCTTGATCTTCAGCAGCTTCACCCGTTGCAGCATCATTGGGCACATCGTCTGGTTCCTCTTGATCTTCACCAGCTCCCCCCGTTGTAGCATCACCGTATTCAGGGGGCACATAGTTGTCATCGTACTCTTCTTCTTCTCCGTCTTCCATCATAACCCCTATTTCTCCGTGCCTCGTCCAAACATTATAGTGTGGCATGAAACCCTTGTAAAGCAGGTGGGAGTGAAGGATTTTCCTGTTATAGTAAGACCTCGTATTCCCACATTTAGTGCATGGACAACACATAAAACCATTCTGCTTGTTTGCCTCAGCCGCATCGAGAAACTCATGCACGCCCTTAATGTACTCGCGGGTGTGTCTGTCACCGTACATCCATTGCCGGTTCATCTGTGTGCATTATATATAATTAAGTGTCCAAATTAATAGAAGTTCATCATCACATTAAAGCTAAAGTGCATACATAGTTCTCATCTAACAACATATAGCTCTCCAGAGCATCTAATTAATTAAACCATACATTGAAACTATGTAAAACATTTCAATGCGAAAACAAATGTGATCATAATTGCAACCAAGGTAACAATTGATCCAACGGCATAATGATACCAAGCCTCGGTATGAATGGCATATTTTCTAATCTTTCTAATCTTCAAGCGCATTGCATCCATCTTGATCTTGTGATCATCGACGACATCCGCAACATGCAACTCCAATATCATCTTCTCCTCCTCAATTTTTTTTATTTTTTCCTTCAACAAATTGTTTTCTTCTTCAACTAAATTTAACCTCTCGACAATAGGGTCGGTTGGCATTTCCGATTCACATACATCCTACATAAATAAAATCTATGTCACATTGGTCGGCATAATTTTCATAAACAATAAATGAACCAATAGTTATAAAGATAATATATATACCACATCTGAATCATAGACAGGACAAGGGTCGACAGGGGCGGATACCAAAACCATCGCACTATATAAGATGCAATAATAAAAGTAAGAAAATAATACAAGTATCTATGTAAACATACAAGTAAGAATATTTTTCCTTTCAGAAAGAAGATAAGAACAAGAGGCTCACCACGGTGGTGCCGGCGATGAGCTCGGCGCGGGTGATCGACGGCGGTGAAGACGGGGATGGGGCGTGACGGACCGCTAAACCTAGACAAATATTATGGAAAATGGAGCTTGGAGGTCGAGCTTGGAGAGGAGAAAGCTTAAGTAGTGTGTCTCGGGCATTCCATCGAACACCTTGTGTGCATAGGAGGTGAGCTAGAGCACCACCAAGCCCTCTCCCCCTCGGCCAGAGAAAAACAGAGCACTGGGGTGCTCTGCTCGCGAGCGAGGGGTATATGTAGGCACCTCATTGGTCCCGGTTGGTGACATGAGCCGGGACTAAAGGGGAGCCTTTGGTCCCGGTTCAAGCCACGAACCGGGACCAATGGTGGTGGGCCAGGAGCGAGGCCCATTGGTCCCGGTTCATCCCACCAACCGGGACCAAAAGGTCCAAATGAACCGGGACCAACGGCCCACGTGGCCCGGCCGGCCCCCTGGGCTCACGAACCGGGACCAATGCCCACATTGGTCCCGGATCTGGACTGAACCGGGACTAATGGGCTGACCCGGCCTGGACCAAAGCCCTGTTTTCTACTCGTGATCCGAATGATTTGCATTGATGAATCAACATAAACCGACTAACTACATAATACTCCCTCCGGTCCTTTTTACTCCGCATATTAGATTTGTCTGAAGTCAAACTTTACCATGTTTGACCAAATTTATATTTAAAAATATTTACATTTATAATACCTAATGAATATAATATGAAAATATATTCCAAGATGGTTCAAATGATATTGGTGGTGTTATGTGAATGATAATTATTTTTTGTATAAACTTGATCAAACTTTGAAGAGTTTGACTTCAAACAAACCTAATATACAAAGTAAAAAGAACCGGAGGGAGTAGTATAGTAACTTTGCACGTGCAATACACCTATAGATCAAAGGCAAACATATTAGAAGCACAACAAAATTAGAAACTATACTTTGAAATTCAGAACACGCTGCCAAAATTTTGAACATTTCTATGAAATTGCAAAAGATTGTACAATGCACGATTATTTGCTTGCACACATAAAAGATAGGGAAGTTCGCACATAATTTTCTTACCCAAATATCATGCCCATATATGACAGATAACACAAAATTTCTTCAGACAGAACACACAGAAGAGCAAAATACTAGTAACAATGGTCAGCTGTTGGAATTGGCACTGTCATTCAGACATGTCCACGACAAATGGCTATGGTCAGTTCTAGAACAAAAGGGGGCTGCTGTACAGTCCATCACCAGTATGGCAAAATAACATGATACTACATTTCATGCGGGGAAGCAACAGACCTCTACAATCATACAACAAACATGATATTCTACTCAACAAAAAGCAAGCGCAACTGACACGATCACATAATGTTACTGGATGTTCGCTAAGGTCGTCGCATCTTCACGTTCACGGGTATCTCCTTGTAGCATACAGCCTTTGCTGCTGCCCGCATCGAAGACCTTCCACCTGTCACCTGCACCAAGGACCTCCCCGCCGCCTGCCCTTCAGAAGGTTCCATCAAGGAATGGCTGTCGCTTTGCTTCTCATCTTTGCTCTGCTCCATCACGACATCTGAGCTGGAAGGGACTACAGGAGCAATAATTTCCTCTTGCTTGGTCTCAAGATTTTCCTTTGTGGCCTCAGCAAATTCTCCTGGGTTCTTTCTTGAGGATTTTCTTTTCGGAGATTGTCGGTGTACTAGAGTAGGGGTACCCTAGTATCCCGAACTTGTGCACGGGCGGTCGCAGCACCCCGCGGCAAGGCTTGCCGGGTGACCGCCAAGACCCTCCGCGGCTACTTTGAAGACCATTCAAGAACAAAGTATTAAAACCAAGGCCCCGGCAAGAGGAAGGCCCCGGCAGGAGGAGCTTGCCGGGAAGGCCAACCGAGGCCCCGGCAAGAGAAGCTGGCCGGGAAGAAGACAAGACCCCGGCAAGAGGAGCTTGCCGGGAAGGCCACTCAAGGCATACCAAGAAAGCTTGCCGCGACGCGCCGCGCGTCCCGGCAAGGCCCGATGAGCGACAAGCTCCCGAATACGACAAGGCAACGACCGCGGCAAGGACCTTGCCGCGGGAAACCCCCACTTCATGCCCGCGCTCCAGCACACCTGCCAACGTGTCGCTTTGGGACCCCCCAAGCACACGTGGCAGAGAGGCCGTGCAGCTAGGGGTGCGCGGTGGCAAGCAGATGCTGACAAGATAACCTTCGTGGCAAACGGTGGCGTCCCTAGCGGTCCATTTCGGTACTGTCTCGGCGACACAGACAGGCAATTAATGCCCTTGTCCCCTGCCGCCAGGGTTAGGTATGATAACACTGTACAGGTAGCTGTACCAACCACCACTTTTACATTTTTGCCCCCCCCCCCCCGTTGCTATGTCGGTAACCCCTTGAGCATATAAAAGGAGGCCCGAGTGCAACGAGGGGAGAGGGGCCAGCTCGTTCACTCACGCTCGGTCTTGCTAGCCGCCGGTGTGTACTGTAGCACTCCGCGCTCCCGAGCTAGGAATCAATACAAACCACAAAGCAGGAGTAGGGTTTTACGCATCCGTGCGGCCCGAACCTGGGTAAACCGCTCGCGTGCTTCGCCTCGATCTGCTCTTTGCGCAACCTCCGCCCCCCGCCGAACCGAAAGGGACCCGGTCCGCCGGTCCCATAGGTGCCCGTGGATCAGCAACCCCGGCATCAGTGGCGCGCCAGGTAGGGGGCATCGAAGTTGTGTGAATCAGATCCGGCGTTCTTGCGAGCTAGATCTTCATCACCTTCATCAACATGCCACCGAAGAAGAAAGTTTTGGAGGCAGCTGCTCCGTCTGCGCCGAGCCAGCCACCGCCGGAGCAAACGGTTGGTGGAGCAGGCGCCGGCGGAAGAACACGCGTCGACGAGGGGACTCACGGTGCTGCCAGGTCCCAGGACAAGGCTGCGCTGCCCACCGGCGGCGTAGCCGGCTCCCATAATGACCGGGCGCACTCCAAGACCTCGGCGTCCGTGCATGCACCGCGCCCATCTCAGGAGGTGCGGGACCGGCAGCGTCATGGTACTCACGGTACCATGCGTTCGCTAGATCAAGATCGTGCTGGTGGATCTCGGAGCGCTCAGGACCACCATGCACGTCAACCTGCTGGCGCGAGCGAGACACGGTCGCCTGGGCGAGATACTGCTCCTTCTAACGTAGTAAGAAGTCCGAGCATATCCCGCTCCTCGCACCGTTCGCCACCGCCACCCGCCACCGCAGCAGAAGCGTTGGCACGAGCTCAGCTGCTCCTAGACTACCCTCCAGCGCCGGACAAGGTCGACGACTGGAGGGCCGCTATCCAGAGTCTCATCGGCTTTGCCAACAGCGACACTCCACGGCAGCCGAGCGCGTCTCGGCCGCGGCATGCCAGCCAGGCACAAGCCAGAGACAACAAGACTGGTGGGGGTGCAACTACTGTGCACTCTCCACCCCGAAGGCCAAGATCGTCGACTCACCGGGTCCACCTCGACAGCGACTCCACCGCGTCGTCGGATCCGCGGGCTCGTCGCGATCAGCGCCAAGTCCTTCAGGAACGACAACAAGAAGACGCTCGTACTCGCATCGAGCGCCGGAGAGAAGCGCGGCGTCAATCAAACCAGCGCGCTAGGCCCTCTGTTGACATGCATGCGCCGGAGGAGCCAGGCGACTTGCCGTACGCGGTAGGTTGCCCTGCGTTCACTCATGAGCTGCGGCAAGTCCAGTGGCCCAGTACGAAGAATTTCAAACCAGATGTACCCGAGAAGTACGACGGCAAGTCGCATCCGTCGGAGTTCCTCAGTATCTACACCATCGCGGTGCAAGCTGCTGGGGGGCGGGACGATAAGATCCTTGCCAACTACTTCCCGTTGGTGCTCAAGCCCAACGTCAGGTCCTGGCTTATGCACTTGCCGGACAACTCCATATCCTCCTGGGCTGATCTATGCCATCAGTTTGTCGGCGCCTTCACAGGCGGCCACAAACCGCATGGCCAAGAGAGCGATCTTCACTTGCTCGTCCAGAAGGAAGGAGAGCCCCTGCGCAAGTACATCCAGATATTAAGCCGTGTACAGGACAACATCCCAAATATCCACCCTGCCGCGGTAATCAGCGCGTTCCATCAGAACGTGCGTAACCGCAGGATGCGGGAGGAGTTGGCGATGTGCAAGATTCAGGACGTCAGCGAGCTATATGCCCTGGCCGACAAGTGTGCACCCGCTGAGGAAGGGAGGAAATTCCCCGGAAAGCACTGGAGCAGGGGGATCTAACAGCGAGGATGCCGCCCCGGCAAAGAAAAACCGGCGGCGCAACAACAGGAAAAAGCAGAACAAGGAGGTGCTGGTCGTTGAGCAGTCCGGCAGCGACGGCGGCGCCAAGCAAGCCCGGGTCAGTGGCTCCGGCAAGGAGGTTGCCGCGTGCGCCAACTGCCAGGCTGTGGCAGCCGCCGACAAGCAGGACGGCTCTGACAAGCAATACTGCAAGATTCACCGCACCAAGGGCCATGACCTCCAGAGCTGCAAGAAAGTCGAGCAGCTTGTCCAGCAGCAAAGAGCTGAGTACGAGCGGCGCGACAAGGAGAGGGCCCAAGGAGGTGCTGGAGGATCCGGCAAGAAGCGCGCCGGACAGGGAGGACGCCGCGACAAGGCCAAACAGCGGCAAGGAGACAGGCCTCCCCGCGGCCGCGACAACGACAAAGATGACGACGACGAAGACATGGATGATGTTGAGACCAGTGAACAAGAGTTTCAGAAAGCCACAGAGGTCTTGTGCGTTGACGGTGGTGCTTCTCTGCATGCTTCACCCCGCCAACTCAAGCAGTGGGCGCGGGAAGTCAATGCAGCGGAACCACCTGTCGAATCGCGCAAGCTTCTGAAATGGTCCAGCACGCCTATCATCTTTGACATTGAGGACCACCCTGATCGAACAACTGCGGTCGGGTGCTTGCCGATGTTGGTCTCACCAACTATCCGCAACCTCAAGGTCACAAAGATGCTAGTTGACGGCGGGGCCGGCTTGAACCTGATCTCCTCCGCTGTTCTCCAGAAACTCCAAATCCCTGACAGCGAGCTCGAAGAGACCGGCACATTCCAAGGAATTAACCCGGGAAGGAGCAAGCCGAAGGGAAAGGTCACGCTGCCGGTAACATTCGGCAGCGAGCTAAACTTCAGGACTGAGAAAGTCACATTCGACGTTGCCGATATCCCATTGCCCTACAACGGGATACTTGGCCGTCCAGCACTCGCCAAGTTCATGGCAGCCTCTCACTACGCATATAACATGCTGAAGATGCCCGGCCCAATAAGCGTCATTTCTGTCCCCGGCGACAAGAAGGATGCTCTTATCTGTGCCGACAAGATCTACCGGGAAGCAGCAGCCACGGCAGATCGCAATCAACTTGCCGCTGAAGCTCCCGGGGGGAACAAGACCAAGTCCGACAAGAGTTCTGGTGCCCACTCCGGCAAGCGCACCTCTTCGGAGTGCTGCACCGCCGTCGAGGACGCGCCATCGAGCTCCGCCGGCAAGACCAAATCTGGCAAGAGTTCTGGTGCCCACTCCGGCAAGCGCACCTCTTCGGAGTGCTGCACTGCCGTTGAGGACGCACCATCGAACTCCACCGGCAAGTGCAAGAAGACGATGGCAGCTCCGCCAGAGACAAAGAAGGTGTCCGCCAAGGAGGACGGCACTGGTGGTACCTTCACCATCAGTGCCACGCTCGGCCCTAAATAGGAAAGCGCGCTCGTTACTTTCCTGCGGGCGAATGTCGATGTGTTTGCATGGCAGCCGTCAGACATCCCCGGTGTTCCCAGGAAAGTGATTGAGCACCACCTTGCCGTTTGTCCTCACGCGTGGCCCGTCAAGCAGAAAGTCAGGAAGCAGGCAGTGGAGCGCCAAGAATTCATTGCAGAAGAGATCAAGAAACTGGAAGCAGCAGGCCTCGTCAGAGGAGTGCTCCATCCCACGTGGTTGGCCAATCCTGTGGTCGTGCGCAAGGCAAACGGGAAATGGAGACTTTGCATCGATTTCACCGATGTTAACAAAGCTTGTCCCAAAGACCCATTCCCTTTGCCGCGCATTGACCAGATTGTTGACTCCACAGCCGGATGTGATTTGCTTTCATTTCTTGACGCATACTCAGGATATCATCAGATCTTCATGGCAGAAGAGGATGAGGAGAAGACCGCATTTATTACTCCATGTGGCACGTACTGTTTCGTACGGATGCCTTTCGGATTAAAAAATGCTGGTTCGACATTTGCAAGAGTAGTTCATGTTGCTCTTGAGCCATAGATACACAGAAATGTGGAAGCCTACATGGATGATATAGTGGTCAAGAGCAAGGATAGAGCAACCCTGACCCAAGATTTGGACGAGACCTTTGCAAATCTGCGCAAGATCAGCCTCAGGCTCAACCCAGAGAAGTGTGTGTTTGGATTTCCCTCCGTCAAGCTTCTCGGGTTCTTCATGTCCCAGCGGGGAATTGAAGCCAACCCCGACAAGATCAGGGCCATTGAGCAGATTGAAGCACCAAAGCGCGTCAAGGATGTACAAAAACTTGCCGGTTGCGTGGCTGCTCTCAGCAGGTTTATTTCTCGGTCTGCTGAGCGCGCCCTGCCGTTTTTCAAATTATTGAAAAAGGCAGGTCCGATGAAATGGACTCCGGAAGCGGAGGCTGCGCTGCAGGACCTGAAGAGATACCTGTCCTCCCCTCCAATACTTGTCGCACCTAAGCCACAAGAGAAGTTGCTGCTGTACATAGAGGCAACCAATCAAGTGGTTAGTGCTGCGTTAGTGGCAGAGAGGGAGGCAGATGATGAGCCAGCAACCGCGGCAAGCACATCCAGAGACAAGCAGGGGGCCTCCCCGACAAGCTCTGGTCCCGACAAAGATGGATCTGCGCAGATGCACGAGGAGACACGGAAGAGAATGGTGCAGCGCCCAGTTTACTTTGTCAGTTCCCTCCTGCAGGGGGCTAGGTCAAGGTATTCTGGTGTGCAGAAATTGCTTTTCGGCCTTCTCATGGCCTCGAGAAAGCTACGCCATTACTTCCAAGCACATGAGATCACGGTCGTCACTCGCTTTCCGCTGAAAAGGATACTGCAGAATCCAGAAGCGACAGGCAGGATTGTTGAGTGGGCACTGGAACTGTCAAGCTTTGGCCTCAAGTTTGAAAGTACTTCAACTATCCAGAGCAGAGCATTGGCAGAATTTATAGCAGAATGGACGCCAACACCCGATGAAGAAATTCTAGAAACGAGCATCCCCGACAAGGAAGCAAACAAAGAGTGGCTGATGTACTTTGATGGTGCCTTCTCGCTGCAAGGCGCCGGCGCTGGTGTGCTGCTTATCGCACCCACCGGAGAGCACCTCAAGTACATAGTCCAGATGCACTTTCCCAAGGAGCAAGCAACGAACAATACTGCAGAGTATGAGGGATTGCTTGCCGGTCTCAGGATCGCGGCAGACCTTGGGATCAAGAAGCTCATTGTCAGGGGTGACTCACAGCTTGTCGTCCGCCAAGTAAACAAGAATTATCAGAGTCCGTTGATGGAAGCTTACGTTGACGAAGTGAGGAAGCTAGAAGAACACTTTGACGGCCTACAAATGGAGCATGTTCCAAGAACTCAGAACGCCATTGCAGATGGCCTGTCGAAGTGTGCTGCACTTAAGTTACCTATGGAACCAGGGATCTTTGTGCTCAAGCTGACTCAACCGTCCGTAACACCATCAACTGGACAGAGCAGGAAAAGGAAGTTGATTTCTGGTGACTATTTGCCGGCAAAGCTTCCCGAAGCCGCCGCCAAGAGGGTCCCCAAGATCGACGCCAAGAGCGCTGAGGAGCAGTCTGCTCCGGCAAGCCCTAGGGTTTGTTCCATTGAAGCAGAAGCTCCCGGCAAGTTTTGCTCCGGCAAGCTTGTCGGGGAACGTCAAGCTCCGGCAGAGCCGCAGATTCTTGCCGTAGAAGCGGATGTTCCCGCAGCAACAGAGTTGCCTTCAGTCCTTGTTGTCGAGCCACAAGCTCCAACATGGGCGCAGCAGATTGTCCGTTTCCTTCAGATAGGAGAACTTCCCGAAGAACAAGGAGAAGCGGAAAGAGTAGCCCGGCAGTCAAGTATGTACCAGTTTGTCGACAAGACACTGTACAGAAGAAGACTCCACGGCGTGAAATTGAAGTGTATTCCCCGGGAAGACGGACAAAAGCTGTTGGCAGAGATACACGGAGGCATATGTGGTCACCACATTGGCGCAAGAGCACTTGTCAGCAAAGCGTTCCGGCAAGGTTTCTTCTGGCCAACAGCCCTCCAGGATGCAACTACACAAGTAACCAAGTGTGAAGTGTGCCAGTTCCATTCCAAGCAGATACACCAGCCAGCTCAAGCTCTCCAGATGATCCCTTTATCCTGGCCATTTTCGGTCTGGGGGCTCGACATCCTCGGCCCCTTTCCCCGAGCTGTCGGGGGCTTTGAGTACTTGTACGTTGCAATCGACAAGTTCACAAAGTGGCCGGAAGTGGAACCAGTGAGGAAGGTGACCGCACAGTCAGCCGTCAAGTTCTTCAGGTCGATTATCTGCCGCTTCGGGATCCCTAACAGGATAATCACCGACAACGGAACACAATTCACGAGCCACACCTTCATGCAGTACGTCCAAGATCTTGGCGCCAAGGTCTGTTTCGCTTCCGTTGCTCACCCGAGAAGCAACGGTCAAGCGGAGAGGGCAAATGCTGAAGTGCTGCGCGGGCTCAAGACCAGAACTTTCGACAAGCTGCACAAGTGCGGAAGAAACTGGATCGAGGAGCTGCCGGTGGCTCTTTGGTCGATCAGAACGACGCCAAATCGAGCCACTGGACAGACACCCTTTGCTCTAGTCTATGGAGCAGAGGCAGTTACCCCCACGGAACTCGTATACGGGTCGCCTCGAGTGCTCGCTTATGATGAGCTCGAGCAAGAGCGGCTGCGGCAAGATGACGCGCTGCTCCTTGAGGAAGACCGTCTCCAGGCTGCTGTGCGAGCTGCTCGCTACCAGCAAGCTCTGCGCCGCTACCATAGCCGCAGAGTCAATGCCAGGAGTCTCGAGGAAGGCGACCTTGTTCTTCGGCGCGTTCAGTCGGCCAAGAATTCCAACAAGTTGACGCCGAAGTGGGAAGGCCCTTACCGGGTGAAGCGAGTCACAAGGCCTGGCGTTGTCCGCCTTGAGACCGAAGATGGCGTGCCAGTGAGCAACTCCTGGAACATCGAGCATCTTCATAAGTTTTACCCGTAAGGCGCGGTTGTCGGACCCTGTCCGGCAACCACCTTTCTGTACAAGTCTTGCCGCTGTTGCATGTAATCCTTTGTACAGAGCCAGGCGCAGACCCTGAGCACCAGTAAATGAAGCGCTGATCACCCCGGGGTTAGAGCATGCATGCTAGGTCGAGTCTCGTCCTTGGTTAGGGTTGATAGTGCCTAACAGCGGCTAACCCCTAGCTTAGAGGTCGAGAGTCCGTCCCTTCGCTTTTCCTTCGTTCGTAGGGCTCGCATATCCTGGCCGGACCACTCGAGGGCGAGAAGGAGAAGAAGGGCGCACCGGCACCTGAGCCCCAGCAAACCGGTGTTGCCGGGGGCTGCGGGTGCCAAGATTCATCCACGGCAAGCCAGAGTTGCTGGGGGCTGCGATATCAGATAAGTCTTTCGCCCCTCTTCATGCATCCTCTTATGGACTGGGGAATGCGAAACCACGTTTCTTCCCGAAAACTGCCGTACTCCCTCAACTCTAGGCCCTGGGGCTCATTCCCGGGGCCGAGTTTGGTCGTAGTCGCAGCAGCAAAGGGATGAAACGAGGAGGCCGCACCCGCCTCGTTCCCACCTCGGTCAAAGGCGCGAGAAAGGTCGAGCGACGTGGGAAGGCGGCAGGGCCTGTTGCTGGGAGATGAAATGTCTGTCCGAGGGACACCAAGGATTTACTCCTTGGCGTGGGTTCCACCCGCGAGACAAATAACCCGGCAAACATTCCCTTTTCATTAAAAAACATCCCACTCAGGTACAGTCCATAGAGGATGAAAAACATGAAAGAGAGGATTACAAGTTTTAAATGCAGCTAAGGCCCGAAGGCTTACAAATTAAAAAGATAAGGTGCCCGTAATCCCTTTCCTGTCCCCCTCTTCAGGAGGTATATCAAGGAGGCGAAAAGGGCAAAAGGAGCGCCTAGGCGAGCTACGGGTGCCAGAAGACGCCAAGAGAACATCCCGGGGGCCGCCCAAAGGCTGGACGGTGATGGCGGCGCCGGAAGCGGGGCTCGAAGACGGGGCGACAGGACGTCAGCACGCTGTCGAGGGCACCACGCCCTCGTACTCCGACCTGACGGCCTTGTCGCCAGCCCCCTTCCCCTTCCGCAGCCTCCCTACGCCAGCCGCCCAAGGAGACGACCCCGGGGAGTTCAAGGAGCCGGCGACGCGGATGATGGGGTCGCCGGTGCCCCGCGAGGCGGCGCCCGACACCTAGTCGGACCCGCCATCCCGCCGCCCGTTACCCTCATCGTCGCTGTCGCTCTCCTCCTCGTCGCTATCGCTCGAGGAGGAGCCTTCACTATCGGAGGAGCTGTCCACGCAGCACTTCGCCCGAGTGCCGAAGCACCCGGAGACCTTGACGGAGAGGAGATCGCCCTCCATCAACTTAAAATGGAGGGTGAGCCCCCCCGTCAGGCTGTGGATACGGGCGAACGTCTTCCACCCTCGATCCAGATACATCACATTGGGGGCTGGGAATACAACGCGGACTCGCGTGCCGCTGATCCCACAGCCCCTCATGTGCAGTCTCAGTGTTTCGGGCGGGTCCAACTCCATCGCGCTCGCAAATGGAGCTGGAAGCCGGAGGCGACGACGAGGCGCCCGGCGCAGCCTGACGAAGAACTCGCAAGGGTCGTCCCCTATATGGACCGCCGTGGGGGGAGGAATCGCCGGCGAAGGCGAAGCTGGCGCGCTGCCCCGTCCGCCTCTTCCCCGAGCGCCTCGACCTCGTCCTCGACCTCGTCCACGACCTCGCCCCCTCCCTCTTCCCCTTATGGCTGGCTCTGCCACCACGGGCGCGGGAGAGGGAGAGGTACGCTGTCTGGCGGCGACCCTCGCGGCCACCGATGAAGGGCCAGGGTTCCCTTTCTCCATGGCGAATGGGAGAAAGGGGAGCAGAAGCTGAAGAAAGGAGGAGATGAGAGAGTGCGGGTTTCTGCGCTCCCCTCCCGCTCTTTATAAAGGAGCGAGGTGGGGGCTCGGCCGCCCCGCTCGGCGAATCAAGGCACGGGGAGAGCAGGGAATCGGGGCCAACCCGCTGCCTCTGCTCGCGACGGCCCAGATTCCCACTCCCACCGTCCACGACTCCAAGCGCATGGGAGCCGCGTGGCGGGGATGCAGAGCTGAGGCGACGGATGAGGCGGCCTCACCCCACCCCGTGATCGCGAGGAGTGGGCGCCTCGAAAACCGCGCACCGGCCCCGTCCAGTAAATGCACCACGCCCCCACGCCTACCTCCGTTTAGGTAGGAGGGCGCGAACCGTCCCCTTCATCATGGCTTGACGCATGCCCACGGGGCTGAACCCCGCGCACGCCGCCCACGTCACCCACGACGCCGCGTTTGGCGCGTGCCGTTCTGGGCGTGCGCGGTGGAAGCGGAGAGATATGCGGCATGACCTAGGCCGCGCGTGCCCGTGCACTGTTTTGGGCCTGGCCCAACAGCGCTCGGCACCGTGTCTGGCCCAAGCCCGGGGGCTACTGTCGGTGTACTAGAGTAGGGGTACCCTAGTATCCCGAACTTGTGCACGGGCGGTCGCAGCACCCCGCGGCAAGGCTTGCCGGGTGACCGCCAAGACCCTCCGCGGCTACTTTGAAGACCATTCAAGAACAAAGTATTAAAACCAAGGCCCCGGCAAGAGGAAGGCCCCGGCAGGAGGAGCTTGCCGGGAAGGCCAACCGAGGCCCCGGCAAGAGAAGCTGGCCGGGAAGAAGACAAGACCCCGGCAAGAGGAGCTTGCCGGGAAGGCCACTCAAGGCATACCAAGAAAGCTTGCCGCGACGCGCCGCGCGTCCCGGCAAGGCCCGGTGAGCGACAAGCTCCCGAATACGACAAGGCGACGACCGCGGCAAGGAGCTTGCCGCGGGCAACCCCCACTTCATGCCCGCGCTCCAGCACACCTGCCAACGTGTCGCTCTGGGACCCTCCCAAGCACACGTGGCAGAGAGGCCGTGCAGCTAGGGGTGCGCGGTGGCAAGCAGACGCTGACAAGATAACCATCGTGGCAAACGGTGGCGTCCCTAGCGGTCCATTTCGGTACTGTCTCGGCGACACAGACGGGCAATTAATGCCCTTGTCCCCTGCCGCCAGGGTTAGGTATGATAACACTGTACAGGTAGCTGTACCAACCACCACTTTTACATTTTTGCCCCCCCGTTGCTATGTTGGTAACCCCTTGAGCATATAAAAGGAGGCCCGAGTGCAACGAGGGGAGAGGGGCCAGCTCGTTCACTCACGCTCGGTCTTGCTAGCCGCCGGTGTGTACTGTAGCACTCCGCGCTCCCGAGCTAGGAATCAATACAAACCACAAAGCAGGAGTAGGGTTTTACGCATCCGTGCGGCCCGAACCTGGGTAAACCGCTCGCGAGCTTCGCCTCGATCTGCTCTTTGCGCAACCTCCGCCCCCCGCCGAACCGAAAGGGACCCGGTCCGCCGGTCCCATAGGTTCCCGTGGATCAGCAACCCCGGCAGAGATTTTTTGCACATATTTACGGCAACAATGATTCCATGTTCCATTCAGATATAAGTGCATTAGTGAAAGGCAGAAAGGTGCATGCACGCAAAGACTTTACCTTGTCTCTTCATGATACGGTGGTTCACTACAAGTAGAATCAAGTTTGGAATTAGTGTCCTCTATGTTTGAGTCCTTTTGACCTCCACATGAATCCAATTTCCGTTTGTGTCCACCCCTAGAAAAATAATTTCTGAGCCAACTGAATATTGTTTCATTGGACAGTGTGATGTACTATCGAGAGCATTTCAAAGATCACTAGAATGATGAGCATACCTCTTTTTTGCTCTTTCTTTGGGTGGTTCTGGCTGTTGAGTGTCAAATGGCAGAGATGCTGAAAAGGAATTACAATTACAGTAATTATTATTTTCCCTTTAAAGAAAGTGATCAGAACAATAAAAAGATGCAGTTAGCAAGTAGTTTGGCCACTTTTCTTGTACATTCTCATTGAAAAAACAAGGTGTGCTCACTTCCATGAACACTTTTTGAAAGGAAAAGAGATTAAAGTTGAAACAGACGCTCACTTCCATGAACACGTGGACACACAACCGGTGGCTCCATGCATGCATGCACGCAATACGCACGCGGGCCGTTTCCAAGCTAACTAATGGCGCCCGGCCGACGACGCAGTACAGCTAGTAGAGCACTCGCTGCCAAACGCCTACGTGAGAGACCCTCGTGAGCCCAGCTATACAACCTCCGCTCCTCCTCGATCCTGTCCTCGTTCACTCCACATCCGCAGCCGAATTCCCCCGTCTCCACCGCTCAGTCCCCTGGACCGCCGAACCTCTCCTCGCCTTGCCATGGCAGCCGCAGCACTGAGGGCGCAGCTCAACGCTCATATCGCCGGAATGTACACCGAGGTGAGGCCCCTCCCCTCCCCTCTAGTCGTGTAGTTGTGGAATTTGGCCTATGAGTTTGCCTTGCCGTGGTCGATCCAGGGTGTCGTGGACGAGGACACGTTCGAGGAGCTGCGGGATGAGGGCACCGCCGTCGAGGTCTCCCGCCTCTTCATCTATGATGCCTCCGAGATCATCGACGACATCGACATCCTGATGTCCGCCCCCACGCCCTCTATCATCTCTCCCTCCGCTCTTGTCTCGGTACTGACTCATCTTAATTATCTGCTCTGAAAATCACAGGGAGGAGCCCGAAGTGGACTTTGACGAGGTGGAAGCCTTGACGCAGCAGCTCATGCGGTGCACCTCCAGGTGATGACCATCATAAACCCTTTCTCTTCCACCTGCTTATTTTTAACTCTATATATGTTTGTTTGCCTGCTGCGTCAATTCATGCGATTCAGATCTGTTTATTATACTAGGCGCATGATTCTTATTTGTCGGTTGCACTGCCCCATAGGCATAATTAGAAGAATTGAGTTTAGTTGCGTTTAGTGTAACAGAGTTACCGGTATCCTGATTAATATCAATGATGAGGATAAATTGTTGTCGCTTTCGGAATATTCCTGGTATTAGTGATCTGCTATTCTGTTTATTACTAATGGTGGTTTTTCTGGTATTAATGATCTGCTATTCTATTTATCTCTAATAGTATTTTTTCTAGTTTGTCCACGGCATCGATGTTGTTTTTTATTTGGATGTGTCGGCACGGGGTGCGTACCTCACGACCCGGCCGCACAATTGAGGTTCGTGTCGTTCTACAGGCGCCGTATAGCCATAGATAGAAGAGCTGAGTTTAGTCATATATCGTGTAACCAAATTGTTGGTATTCTTCCCAATGTCAATCAAATCGCATAGCTTGGCAAGGGGATTTTTTGTCGTTTTGCAAACGTTTGTTCTACTATCGTGTCTGTTCTTCGGGCAATGCCATTATTCTAGTCCGAGGATGAAAAAAATTGTCGTTTTATGAGCATGGCTGGTATTAATGATCTGCAATTCTACATAACGCCAATGGCCATTTTTTCTGTTTCTCCATTGGAACGGTGTTGTTTCTATTCAGATTTGTCACGCGCAGGGTGTGTATGTCATGGATGTGATTCGGGTATCGTATATCCAAGATTAGAAGACCTGATTGTAGTTGTGTCTCGTGTAGCGGAATTGTCGGTATTCATGACAATTTCATGGTTCGTCAACAAAAACTTTGTCGTTTTCTGGATATTTCTGGACTACTAATCTGCTATTGCACATAACGGCAATGATGTTTTTTTGGGGTTCATCAAACAATTTATGGAGTTGACAACCATGATAGGAAATGGCTCCTTGAGAATATTATTGAATTGACGTCTCAGTTTATAATAAGTTTGATAAGTTCCTAATTTCCTGATCTGCAATTTTTTGCATGTTTCAGTGTTGGTGCACAGCAAGTGAACCTCGCCTGCATGCACTTCGGCAATTTCTATGCCATACAATACAAACAAGGGTCAGAACTCAACAGCTTATTAAATATTGTTACACAATAATTATTCGCAACATTGTTTTTTAATGTCTCTATGTAAACCTGCCAGCTCATGTTGTCTTTGCTGTCGTTATTTTCAGCTCATACCAATCTAACGTTGTTAAGAAGTAACCTGATTTGCTTTTTCACTTCATCTGCAATCACGTTGTTGATATTACTTGGTTCATTATCTGAATATGCTACACTTTGATGGTTCTCTTGTAATTTATTGGCTCTAGACTTCTGTTTATAGCACAACTAAATTCATATATGGCTAGAGATTTTTCTTTTTTGAAGTATAGGGTTACAATTTTTGAACCGTTTCATCTCAGTTCTGTTAACCTCTTCAGAATCTGACAATGTGGTTTTTTTTGCATTATTTCAGGTGTCTCGTGTCATTGGCTCTTGTTAGGAATGAGTTCTATATTGTGCGACATGAGTTGGAGATCATGATGCAGGTAGCACCTTATGTGTCTAATGTTGGTCATATTAAGATAGAGAAAAGGGAACAATCTTTAATCCTTAATCTAATTCTTTTGACATTTAGATTTGGATCACTTAGTTTGAGGTACCGAAAAGTCTCATTTAGCCGTTAAATGATTATGTGGTAATTTTGTCATCATGCTTGGTAGATGCACAGGGTAGCTAAAAAAGTGGTAGAAATTCTTTGTTTCCCGGCTTAAATTAAGCTTCGCCAAATGCCCAAATAAGAAACTAGCTAACTTGTAACATGGCTGATTAGTGAAACCACGTGACTTGAGCATCATTATGTGCCATAGACTTATCTTAATCATTGACCTATTATTCATCTTTTGATGCAGCTCGAAGAGCAAATCGCGGCATGTGGTCCTAACTCCTAAGTAGCGGCAAGTGAAGGGGGAAGAGTGTGGCCCCATGCAATCCCTTGCATTATGCGTTCGATGTGTCTCCGAAGAAGTAGCGGTTTTCAAAGGGTGCGCGTAAAACTTAGATGAATATTCTCGTGTCGGAACTTTGGGCTCGTAACCCTGTGAACGAAAACTGTTGTCGTGTGTTGATGTCAGTGTGAAGTCCATATTCTAGTGTGTCGTGGATGTGTTGCCGCCCTTCCTATGGGCTGTTTATAATACCTATACCTGGTTGGTTGGTCCTCTAGTGACTTTGTTTTGCTGTATGTTCTATTTGTTTTTCTCTATAAGCAAGTCTTGTTGTTGGTTGTTGTATCCAGAGTGTAGCCAATCACCATATTTGGGCATGTTAAACAGGTCTTTTCGGTCTGAAATTTCAGCATGGCCTTCTTATAAGAGTATGACGGCGCCACGAGCAGTAGCCGGAGGAGGGGCAAAACAGAAGGGATGGTCTGCGAGGTCACATCCAGGGATCACAAAGCTGTCGGTTCGCGAGATAGCGTGAAGAGCATCTCTGGGCTTAGGTGTATTTGCATTGGTACGAAAAGTCTCGGCTAATTAAGTCGCCAATTACATCTCCAACGATGATAGCTGGAACATCATACCATAGGGCCCAGCTCAACGCCCATATCGCCAGCATGTGCACCAAGGTGAGGCCCCTCCCCTCCCCTTTAGTCGTGTGGTTGTGGAATTTGGCCTGACTTGGCCTATGAGTTTGCCTTGCCCTGGTCGACGTCGATCCAGGGTGTCGTGGACGAGGACACATTCGAGGAGCTGCGGGACGAGGGCACCGCCGTCGAGGTCTCCCGCCTCTTCATCTACAACGCCTCCGAGATCATCGGTGACATCGACATCCTGATGCCTGCCCCCACGCCCTCTATCATCTCTCCCTCTGCTCTCTATCTCGATGCTGACTCATCTTAATTTTCTGCTCTGGAAATCGCAGGGGGGAGCCCGAAGTGGACTTTGACGAGGTGGAAGCCCTGACGCAGCAGCTCATGCGGTGCACCTCCAGGTGATGACCATCATAAACCCTTTCTCTCTCTCTTCCACCTGCTTATTTTTAACTCTATGTTTGTTTGCCCGTTGCGTCAATGTCGTGCGATTCAGATCTGTTTATTATATTGGGCAAATGATTCTTATTTGTCGGTTGCACTGCCCCATAGGCGTAATTAGAAGAATCGAGTTTAGTTGCGTTTAGTGTAACGGAGTTACCGGTATCCCGATTAATATCAATGATGAGGATAAATTGTTGTCGTTTTCAGAATATTCCTGGTATTAATGATCTACTATTCGTTTTTCGATTTCTACTTTCATTTACTCCTCCAAATACTCTAAAGATATATATGACAAAAACATACTCTACATAATGTTTTTTCTAAAAATAGTTATGCATTTGAAAATGTTAAATGTGTATAGGAAAATGTTGACCATGTATGAAAAAAATGATGATTTTTTTATAATATGTATACAAATTTAATCAAGTATTTGAAAAAATGTTGAACATGTATTTAATAAATGTTAAACAAGCATATGGAAAATGTTAACTGTGTAGTCCCTCCGTCCGGTGAAGGGTGTACGTTTGGCTTTAAATTTTGTCCACAAAAGAGTGTACTTCTATCCTCCCAATGCACATGAAAGTAGAAAAAATGCTTCTCTGTCATCACACGGTGATCAAGACCAATAACATTCTACACTTAGCTCATTGGGGTTTTGTTAATTAAAAAAAGAGATGGTGGCTTGCCTCTTCCCAATGCATTTTTACTCCACTCAATTATTTGTCCTAAAATTTCTATATGTAGACCTTTCACCGGACGGCGGGAGTATGGAAGAAATGTTGACCATATGTTCAAAAGATGATGAACAAGTATCTGAAAAAAATGTTGAACATGTATTTGAAAAAATGTAACTCAAGCATTTGAAAAATGTTAAATGTGTATGAACATATGGCCTTCACAGTCGCATATGAGTGGCTACCAGATTCATTCGTGCTTTGTGGTTATTTGCGCCACATGTACAAGGAATGTCGGGATGGAATGCATCCACCGTTAGCCCTAGTTTTCAAAAATCAGCGAGCTAGCTGGTTCAAGGGAGCGGGGAGAGGGCCTGGAGGAGGGAGAGGGCGAGGCCGTAGCCATTGTGGCTGGACCGGTCATGGACCAGGGCGCACCCAGGAGGAAGCTAGCGGGGAATCAGAGTATGAGGACCCTGATGCCTACATGCACAAGGCCGAACTAAACAAAAAACGAGCTTCGGAGCTCGCAGCGATAGTTGATCCAGTGGCAGCTGAGTTAGCCATAACAGCTATGTCGGCCCAAGGCAAAACACCGACGCTGCCTTCCCCTCAAATCCCATCGAGCCCCTCGTCTCGGCAGGAACAAAATAGGTCAAGGACAAGTAACTGCAGCACATAAGAACACATTGCATAAGAACGGTGGCAACACAAAAAACCCAATGGCAAAATTGTTAGGCTCCCTAGAGGAGTGCCGCCATGTCCAATGTGTGTCTTCTATTGGAATTGTTGCGGTGCGGGCAGAGCCACGACAGTCAGTGAGCTTTGTGATTTCACAAGGAAAATTTTCCCCTACCATCCTCTACATAGTAGAAACCCAACAAGAGGCTCGAGGGTAGAATCTTTAGCAGGAACATTAGGGTATGATAATGGATATGCGATTGATAGCCAGGGAAGCAGTGGCGGTGTTGGCATTTTCTGGAATAATGAAATAAAAATAGATATTCTTGGTTACTCTGTGTATCATGTTGAGTGCTCCATTCTTGAACCAAGCCTTGATCCTTGGAGAGTTACAATAGTGTACGGTGAAGCCCAAACCCACTTGAGGCACCAAACATGGGATACTATTAAAAACATCAGTACTTCCAGCAATCTCCCATGGCTTTGCCTGGGCGATTTCAATGAAGTTCTACATCCGGATGAGCACGAAGGAGTTGGACAACGTAGCAGTGTGCAGACCCAAGCTTTTCAAGATAAGGTTGGTGTCTACATGCTGCTAGATTTGGGTTACTCAGGCCCGACCTTTGAGATGAAGGTTACAGGTGGTACTTTCACAATGGTGTGCCTAGACCGAGTGCTGGTTTCTGTGGACTGGCAGCGAAGGTTTCACTTGCTGACTAAACTCACCTGACAGTCGTGACTTCAGATCATGACACGATATTGGTGGACTTTGCATCGGCATCAACAACATAACACTATTGGGAATATGCCCTAGAGGCAATAATATTGTATTTTTATGATTTCATTTTCATAATTAAGAGTTTATATTTCACGCTATAACTGCTATGATCCTGGAATAGGTGGCTCAGTGGAAAACTCATATGCATGCGTGGAATGATAAATGGTAAAGAATAGGTTCCTAATCTTGCCTCTAAGACTGGCTCAAGTGTTGTTGGTGATCATGTTTTCCAGATCTTAGGATATCTCTAAGTGTAACGATAGTCCTAAAACAACATTCAGAGTATGACGTTAGAAGAACGATCATATTGAATCGACCAAAATTTGTGTGTAACGAATTGAGTTTATATCGTATGTAATCAATTGTAACAACACAGAGTGTTAACGTGTGATTTTTCTCCTTAGACCATGAGAGTATCGTAATCACTTCTTACCGTACGGTGGACTTTGGGGTTGCTCAAACGTCACATGTAACATGGTAATCATAATGACAACTTATAGGCTCATCAGAAAGTTTGACAAGGGACTAGATAGCCCTAGAGTGGAATCGGCTCCTATGAAGATGGAGAGATATTCTTAGGGCCCTCTTGGTGTGATGGTATCAATCATCGTCTGGCACGACACGTGTGACTACGTCACGGGGATGCCAGAACATGACAACGAGAAAGAAGAACAAAACCAGTAACGAGGATAATGGTATCGTGAGCATGTGATGACTCGGGAGGAAACCGATGTATCCTGGGTTTTGTGAAATATTGTGAAGCAAAGGGAACATCACATGATAACCAAATATTCACTTGAATATCATTCGTGTGCTCATAGGGATCGATAGGACGTCCACGTTTCCGCTACCGGTCATTGAGCGAAGGGGTTTCGTTCATGTCTATGAGTTACCGAACCTACGGGGTCACAAGCTTAAGGCAATTACGATCTACTGAGTGTTATTAGGACGGGAATGATGAGAATATATTTGTGGAATTGTTTCATAAATATCCGTAAGCGTTTCAGGGTCACCGAAAGGGTTTCAGATAGTATCAACTAATATCAGGTATTACCGTTAAATAATATATATGTGTAAAATGTTTCTAGGGCTGTTAAATGATATATAAAAGGGTCTAATATTTATTAGAAGGCTTTTATAATAAATTTAATACAAACGGTCCTTAAAAGGCCAAACCGGGGAAGGAGCATCGGGCCAAACTTGGCCCAATAGGAAGTGGAGGCCTTCCTTGTGTGGGGGGGGGCGAATTGGAGTGTGGGAGGAGTCCAACTCCTCCTCCTAAGGCTAGCGCCCCAAGGAGAGACTTTCCCTCCTTGGTTGCCCTCTCCCTCCCCTCCAACCTATATATACAGGGGGTTTTGCTGTATGGACATATACAAGTTTGGAGTTTGGAGCCTCCACTAGTTTCCTTTAGTTCTAGTTCTAGTTGATCTAATTGGAGCAAGACCTAGATCCTCTAATCCTCATAAGTAGAATCCCAGTGTAGTTCTAATCTCCTTCCTCTAATTCTCTGGCGACGATTAGGTTTGGACGGCGAAGCGCTGTTAGGTCATGAAGGTTGCACGCTTGCAACCAAGTAGAGAGATTGTGCTTTCAGTCTTCAATTCGAGGGAATGTTCGTCGGCGGTTTGCGGGATCGTTCTTCGACGGTTCAAGGGACTCCAAGTATGATATAAACTGACACGTTCTTCTTCTGCTCCAACTCGGTGACGGCAACGATCATGACCTCAACCCGTAATGCATCTTCATATTGATCTTGGGTGTGCGTAGGGGCATTTTTTTGTTTTCTACTATGTTTCCCAACAAACACAAGGGCGAAGACCTTTTTTTACGAGGTTACGAGGGAAGGACATGAGCAATGGGGTGATATGATTAACACGACATGGCTGCATCGGGTACCACTTTCAGAACAAACGAGTTGAGTATGAAATTGGTAGCCCTCTCTTGCGCTCGAACAATGATACATTGCCAGTGTATGCAAGGATATCAAAACAAAGCGAGAATCAGAAAAGCTTTGGTCTGATCCAAACAGGACGGTTCCCACTCACGCCGAGCTAAAAATCAATGAAAAATTAGTAGAGATGTACCATCATGAGGAGGTGATGTGGCGACAACGAGCAAGAGCTGAGTGGTTGGCCTCGGGAGACAAAAACTTGAAGTTTTTCCATCTTCAGGCTAGCATCTCGAGGAAGAAAAATATGACCAAAGCTTTGCAGAATTCTCTTGGTGTAATGGCAGAGGATCCGAGGAGTTGAAAAACATGGTCCATGAATTCTACAAATTCTGTATACATCTGAGGGTGTAAGTTATATGGATACAATACTAAAAAATGTCCCAAGCAAGGTCACAAGTGAGATGAATGATATGCAAGTTTCCCCTTACACACTCGAGGAAGTCAAAAATGCACTCTTTCTCTGTGACACCCTGGTTTTTGGCCTGTTGGCCTAATGTCCTGCGTATGCCACTGCATGCAGTGACCATGCGGGATGCAGTTGTTCGACATGCAATGTGCATGCTCTGGATGCCGGGACCCTCGGCCGTCACCCAAACGCCGCCCTTGCGACACTACAGCTTGCCCGCGCCACCTCACTTGCTCTCCTTCTTCCACCTGGCCAGCTCCAAGTCCTTCCCGACGTCAGCAAACGGCTCGCCGAATGCGGACACGGCGTGCCCGTGCGGGAACAGTGTGTGTTAGTGCGTCGCCTGGCCCACATTGTGCACCCCAGCTTTGCCCGCGTGCATCTACAGCTCCCCCGTTCCCCTCTAGTCACTTCACCACTCGTGCCCAAGCCACACGCCTCGCCAGAGCTCCAGTAGCTTCCTCACGGCGGTGCCCGGTGCTCGTCATCTCCCTCTCTTACAAATAGACCCCTCCCGAGCTGCTCAAACCATCCACCACTCCTCCACTGGCCACAAATTGACCACCGACAAGCGGGGCAAGGCCAGGAGGGCCTCCTACCTCCGATCATCACCGGAGTTGCCTACGGATCCCCCTTGACTCCTACCCTCCTCTGCTTCCACGACTTCTTCACGCGAGCTCGTGTTGATCTCCAGAGCACGACGATGCAGTTGATTAGTCGGAACAACATCGGGAACACCGACTTCGACGAGCTCCACTGTCCATCTTCTCTAGAGAGGAAGCCAGCCTCGCCGTTCGTCCACCTCCGACCAAGCCACGGGGACGTGTGTGCTCCCCACCTTGCTCTGAACCCATTACGGCCATCGCCGCCAGCCGCCATAGTCTCCTCACTGGAGGATCATCGGGGATAGCGCCGCCCACCTCTGTTCTCTCTCTCTATCTCTCTCTCTCTCATACCTAACACGGGGACCCTACTCGTAAGCTTCTCTCTTCCCCTCCGAATCATTTTCTAGTGGAGGCACCCTAGCAAAATACGCCTTCGACGTGGCCCTCCCTGGAATTTCTGTTAATTCAATTTAAAATTAGATTCTGAACCAAACTTTGACTAGCTATGATTTCTAAACCAGAAGTCCAAATGAGTTGAACTTTTTTCTATAGTTTTGTCATGAGTTGAACTTTCTGTTGGTGCAATTTGAGATTATCCCTTGCCATCTAGAATTTATGGTATTAGAAAAGGCTTTATGTGACATTTTCTTTTTGTTATTAAATTTATTTTTAGAAGAAACTAATTGTGTGGGAGAAGACCAGGAGTATCGTGACACTCCTCTGAACTAAGGCAATCCACAACATTCATTTGCAAGATGGCATTGCAATGGAAATGGTTCCAATTGAATATTGATTACTTATATGCCTTATGAATTTAAGTTATCACTTGCATGCTACTTGTTACCTTATGCTCATTTCCATGTCATATGTATGTTGTAGACAGTAGAGTAAATGTTATATGGTTAAGTTAGGATTCATCCACCATTTAGCTCGCTATCATGCACCCTATTGCATTCTATGGCTCGAATCATTTTCATCCAAGTTAAACTTGACCATAATCAAACTTGATCAAAGCTGTTAATCGAGTCATAGTGCCATTGAATCGAGCTCACTAGTGCAACCACACTTTCCTGGATGAGGGTGCTCTAATTCGCTCTATTGTCATGCCTCTCGCCAGTGCCTCCAACGAGGGAATGTTATGTGCACATGCTACCCTAGTCCGGTAGGCGTCAATAACCTTGTGAGCCCAAGTTTTATGGTACCAGTCCCTGTTTGGGACGATAAAGTTTAGTTTGGCCACGGCGGTGGCGGCCACAAAGGTGGCGGATTCACAAGTTGACATAGGGGTGACCCATGGCATAGCCCAGACGGGAGTTTTTAGGAGTGGCCGGGAGAGTGTATACAATAGATTGGTTTTGTTGGAACGTCGTTAGTCCAGCCGAATGGGAGCATGAGGCCATGAGTTCCATAGTGTGGGTACAATGTACTAACCTCTGCAGGATGTATAATCTATCGATAGCCATGTCCTCGGTTATGGACATAGTTTGTAGTAGGTCACACTATGGGTCAACATAAATAATTAACTTGCACACTTGTGAACCTCGAGCTTGCACGTGAAGAAGTCGGTTGATCTTAAGGTGATCGTTTGTTGATCACGATGGTATGGTTGATACCAATGGTGGTTACGAGGTAACCCTCGAGATGGGTAAGTTGGTCCAAGGGACCATGACGGTATTCCACTTGCACACTGCGATTGGTAACATCATGCTCATGATCATGTTTAATTTGTTCATTCCATATTATTGTTTGTCATATTTGTTGTGAGCTTGCGAGTACATTCAAAGTACCCACCTGGCGTGTCATGCCAGATGCAGGGGAAACCGTGCAAGGAGTTGAGATTGATCGGTACTTCACGATCTAGGATGTGTCCTAGCAGTGTCCCTGTGGCATGGAGTTCTGCTACCTCGTTGTTTCGCTACTGAGTAGTTGTATCCTCTAGCATCAAGTCTCTTGAGATGTTTAACAAATAATGTACATAGTGGAGTCGAACTGTGTGTGCCGCTTGGCCTCGCTTTCTTATGTAATCATCAAACCTATGTATCCGCAAGAGATCAATAAAGCGGTTATGTATGTACCAAGTTGTTATGTGTTGCCAGAAGACTTGATCTCTGGGCTGGCAATGCAAGGTAAACCGGTTACTCTGAGCCAGGGTGCCACAATTTCAAATGTTCCCAATGAAGGCCCCATGCTGTGATGGGTTCCTTGCCCATTTTTATCAACGTCATTGGGATATTTGTGGTAAAGAAGTAATAGAGGCAGTTTTGAGAATCGTGAGAGGGGAAGATAGTCCTGAATGCATCAATGATACAATTATGGTTTTGTTTCCAAAGGTAACAAACCCAACCCTCTTACCAAAGTTTAGGCCTATCAGTTGTGCAATGTTTTATACAAGATAGCTTCCAAGGTTATTGCAAATAGATTGAAGCAAATTTTACCTGATATCATATCTGAGGAGCAATCAACTTTTGTCCTTGGAAGAATGATCACAGATAATATTATTAGTGCATATCAGTACTTACATTTCATGAAATGCAGCGAGGGAAAAGGTTAGTAGCTACTATGCTGTGAAGCTCGATATGAGGAAGGAATATGATAGGTTGGAGTGGGGCTATTCTAAAGCCACAATGTTGAAATTGGGATTTTCTCCTACATGGGTACAAATAGTTATGGGCATGGTTCAGACAGTATCTTTCTCGATTCTTTTTGATCGTGAGATACTTGATCAATACAACCCAACAGAGGTATCCGACAGGGAGATCCAATATCCACATATCTTTTCTTAATTGCAGTAGAGGGCCTTTAATGCCTCCTGAAATATAGTTCTTCTTCATCACGCTTAAGTGGCACCAACAGCTTCGGCTGTGAACCATCTACTTTTTGCAGATGACAACATGTTGCTTTTTAAGTCAAGACATGATGGGGCAATTGAAGTATCAAACCTACTGGAGAATTATTGGTTGGCATCCAGACAAAGAATAAATCATGATGAGTCCTTTATATTTTGCAATAGAGAGGATGCCCACAGGCTCTCAAGGAAGATGTCAAGAATACTTTGAACGTCTAAAATGAGTCGCTCAATGACAGGAAATTGTGTATGCCAACTGATATGGGGCAGTCCAAGAACAGGACTTTCAAATACTTACGTGACAGAGTTTCGGAAAAGCTGAGAGGATGGATGGAAAAGCTCTTGTCAACTGCAGGTAAAGAGGTTTTGATAAAGTCTGTGGCATAGGAAATTCCGGTATATCCCATGGCCTGCTTCCGTTTCCCGTGAGGATGTTGCGCGAGTGTCACCTCTTTAATCAGACAATTTTGGTAGGGAAGTAAACATGGGAGAAGGAAGCCATGCTGGGTCTCATGGGATGTTATGATGAGACTGATTATTTGAGATCTTTAATCTAGCCCTACTTGCCAGGCAAGCCTGGCGCTTGCTAGACCATCCCGGTTCTTTGAGTTCGTTAATCTTAGAAGTTGTCTACTATCCAAATAACTCTCTTTCTGATGCAACCTTGGGACCACATCCATCACAAATATGGCGGGCTATTTTGCATGGGAAAGACATAATGACTCATGGTTTGATAAGGAGATTAGGAGACAGAGAATCCCCTGATATTTGGAACGACAACTGGATAACTAGAGAGTATATAAAGAGGCCGAGAACTTCACAAATACCGCAGCCGCCGACAAGGGTCGCTGAACACACTGATCACACTATGTCGTCAAGGGGTGAACATCTTATTTAATCGTTACTTATTCCCATCCATGACTTGGTCACTTAGGATCCATCCACTTGAAATTAATCCATGGTTCTTTCACCCAATGATTTAATAACTCATTATGATGTAAAAACAATCTCTAAAGTGTTACTGTATGAAAACTTGTATAATGGTGTATGAATACAACCTAAAATAAAAAATAAATAGAATACGAAATAATAGTAGTAGCGCAGGAAGAGAGACGCGCTACTAGTAATTACCAGTAGCGCTTTCTACAAGAAGCGCTACTGCTAAGTAGCTATAGCAGTAGCGCGGTTAAACCAACGCTGCTGCTAACCTTTAGCTATAGCGCCGTAGCAGTAGCGCGGGCTAGGCTTTTCCCTAGTAGTGTGCTCTAACAAACTTTGACAGAAAACTACCACTTTAGCTCTAGTTTTTGGTAAAAAAACTATCACTTCTGTTTAAATGACCGATTGAGCTCAAATTCAGGATGATTATGACATATATGGCCCACCCGTCAGGGCCACATGGCATGTTAACTGTTAAAAGCTCACACACACACACATGCATTGCGCGAGCACGCGTTCCTGTTCGTGCGCCCGCTCATCGCGCACACACCGCACGTGGAAAAAAAATCCGCCGCCGCCTCCAGCCGCGCTATGACAAATATTCAGGAGAGGTGGGGCATGAGATGGTGGCGGTACCATTAGTGGTTGTGCCAGGACCCAAACCTTGTGATGTCAAGCTTTATATATAAAGAAAATTGTAGACAAATTAAAGAAGAACATAAATGACCATACTTTATTCCGAACATATTTAGGGTAGTAGCCCTTTGTAAACATGCATATTTTCATATATGCATAATACCATCAATACTAATAGGAAAACTTGTGGATCACCACAGGTGCAAAGAAAGTAGGGTCTATTGTATTACGCGAGTAGTCTTTCATGTGGCATTTAAAGGTTATTAGTAATAAACTCTATTCTCCCTTAGTTAATAAATGAGAAAAATATTTTTCCTCCGTTTCGAAAAAAATTTAATCCCTTTTAAATTAGAGAGTTTTGAATCATCACCGATATTTTGAATTGCGGATTGTCACTTCTTGACAAATTTACATGCTTACCATTACTAGACTTAGGACCTAACGAGTGGGAAAACAAGGTTTTTCTAAGAGAAATAAGATTGGAATTTCTTAACATATAAGAAGATAATTGGAAGTGAAAGAAGAACTTACAAACAATTAAAAGGGAAGGGCGTCATCCTGGACTCGTGATGCGCTCTCCGGTCACCGGAGGTGTAGATTGCAGTGATGCTACGGACGGTTGTCCAAAGTGCATGCAATGACATGCTCAGATAAGGTAGAATTGTGCACGTCAGGGAAAATGAAAACACAAAATGGAAAAAAAAATGGGTAGAAAACACAGAATAGAAAGAAAAAAACGATCGAAAGAATCTTCAGAAAACTTATCGGAAGCTTGTAGAAGCTTCGCAAAATCGGTGGAAGGAGCTTCTACATGGGCCGACCCACTTACGACACATGCGCTAGGAGGTCGCACATTCTCCTCGTGGATATTTGGTATCTCAGATCAAATAACGTCGTGACTTTATCACTCGAGCTCAACTCAATGATGAGAAGACTGTTGACACTCCCTTGGAGCTTTACGTTAAACTCCGTCCGACTGATGGCTCACCATTATCTGATCCGACGCAGTATAGACAGTAGGTCGGCAGTTTGGTTTATCTGATGATCTCTTGCCCTATTTCGGGTAATAGCGGAAGGAGTGCCAAAGCCCATTTTAGTAGAAAGTTGCTGCCCTTTTATAGTAATGCGGGGTGACATAATCAATCGAATTCGACTGGTTGGTTCCCCTTATTAGTCAATTGCTTTTGACGTATCAGGTGGGAATGGGAGAGCCTCTTTTCTTTCTGCAAGAGGTCCTTAGTTTAGTCAAGTAGGCGAGGGCATTTCCATCACGAAGGATTCAATCCAGCCACAGGTTCCCCTACGACTACCTTGTTACGACTTCACCCCGGTCGAAGACCCCACCGTGGTATGCGCTAATAAGACCACCAAAGGCCTTTGTGGCACTAGTGATACACAGAAGTCATGGGTGATCATTGGTTCTCGTGGCTATCGAATTAAGAACGATAACAGGACTTGTAGGATCTAGTGCAATTCTGGATCATGTGAAACTTCGCCCTAAGGCTATGAAAACGTTTCTACTCCCTTTCCCTTCCCAACGTCATATCTTTCTTCGACAAGAAGGAAAGATCACTCTCTATCTAAATGATAGAACCACTGGCACGGTACCTTTCACATTGGTAAGTCAAATCCTGGTGAAGACATCACGAGCAATGACACGACGAGGTGTCCGTTGCAGGCCAGTAGTAAGCAGCGCCAAAAGATGGGCCGGCCCATGTGGGCGTGAGGTGCCCCTTTTTTTAAGATTTCAGAAAAACAGATTTTCAGAAAAAGTTCAGGGATTTAAAAAATGTTGACCGAATTCAAAAACAGTCCTTGATTCAAAAGTGTTCACAATTTCAAAAGAATGAACATTTCTTAAATTTTAGTGAAAATTTTTTTATTTCGATGAACAAATTTCTATGAGCATTTTTTAATAATGATGAATGCTGTTTTGTCTTTCATGAACAAATTTTGAATATGATGAACATTTTTTAACTTGATCAACAAAATTTGTATTCAAGAACATTTTTAAAAAAAATGGATGAACAAATATTGAATTTGATGAACATTTTTAAATCAATGAACAAATTTTGAAAGAAAAAGGAGGAAAACAGAAAACAGAAAAGAAAAAGAGAAAAGGAAAAGGAAAAACGAAAGGAAAAAAGGGGGAAATGGGCCGACCCATATGAACACCCAGTGCGAGGGGGTTGCACGCCAGGTCGCTCGTGGGTGACCTGGCGCGCCAAATAGGATTCCCTCTTGAATCATGTGTCATCAATTAAAATTAACAACACAGTATCCGAGACATATTTATAGTGGGCTTCATCCGAATGATTTGCATTGATGAATCAACATAAACCGACTAACTACATAATACTCCCTCCGGTCCTTTTTACTCCGCATATTAGATTTGTCTGAAGTCAAACTTTACCAAGTTTGACCAAATTTATATTTAAAAATATTTACATTTATAATACCTAATGAATATAATATGAAAATATATTCCAAGATGGTTCTAATGATATTGGTGGTGTTATGTGAATGTTAATTATTTTTTGTATAAACTTGATCAAACTTTGAAGAGTTTGACTTCAAACAAACCTAATATACAAAGTAAAAAGAACCGGAGGGAGTAGTATAGTAACTTTGCACGTGCAATACACCTATAGATCAAAGGCAAACATATTAGAAGCACAACAAAATTAGAAACTATACTTTGAAATTCAGAACACACTGCCAAAATTTTGAACATTTCTATGAAATTGCAAAAAATTGTACAATGCAGGATTATTTGCTTGCACACATAAAAGATAGGGAAGTTCGCACATAATTTTCTTACCCAAATATCATGCCCATATATGACAGATAACACAAAATTTCTTCAGACAGAACACACAGAAGAGCAAAATACTAGTACCAATGGTCAGCTGTTGGAATTGGCACTGTTATTCAGACATGTCCACGACAAATGGCTATGGTCAGTTCTAGAACAAAAGGGACCGCTGTACAGTCCATCACCAGTATGGCAAAATAACATGATACTACATTTCATGCGGGGAAGCAACAGACCTCTACAATCATACAACAAACATGATATTCTACTCAACAAAAAGCAAGTGCAACTGACACGATCACATAATGTTACTGGCTGTTCGCTAAGGTCGTCGCATCTTCACGTTCACGGGTATCTCCTTGTAGCATACAGCCTTTGCTGCTGCCCGCATCGAAGACCTTCTACCTGTCACCTGCACCAAGGACCTCCCCGCCGCCTGCCCTTCAGAAGGTTCCATCAAGGAACGGCTGTCGCTTTGCTTCTCTTCTTTGGTCTGCTCCATCACGACATCTGAGCTGGAAGGGACTACAGGAGCAATAATTTCCTCTTGCTTGGTCTCAAGATTTTCCTTTGTGGCCTCAGCAAATTCTCCTGGGTTCTTTCTTGAGGATTTTCTTCTCGGAGATTTTCTGCACATATTTACGGCAACAATGATTCCATGTTCCATTCAGATATAAGTGCATTAGTGAAAGGCAGAAAGATGCATGCACGCAAAGACTTTACCTTGTCTCTTCATGATACGGTGGTTCACTACAAATAGAATCAAGTTTGGAATTAGTGTCCTCTATGTTTGAGTCCTTTTGACCTCCACATGAATCCAATTTCCGTTTGTGTCCACCCCTAGAAAAATAATTTCTGAGCCAACTGAATATTGTTTCATTGGACAGTGTGATGTACTATCGAGAGCATTTCAAAGATCACTAGAATGATGAGCATACCTCTTTTTTGCTCTTTCTTTGGGTGGTTCTGGCTGTTGAGTGTCAAATGGCAGAGATGCTGAAAAGGAATTACAATTACAGTAATTATTATTTTCCCTTTAAAGGAAGTGATCAGAACAATAAAAAGATGCAGTTAGCAAGTAGTTTGGCCACTTTTCTTGTACATTCTCATTGAAAAAACAAGGTGTGCTTTTTGTTCAACCATTCCTGTACGAGCGATTCATTAACGATCATAAAGTTCTTAATGAGCAAATGAGCATGCTACGCTTGACTCATTCATAAAACAATAATTAAGAACCTCAAGTGCAAGTGTGCAGCAACAAAATGTCCAAGATAAATGCAATATAATAGCAAAATACTTGAAGGGAGAGAAGTGCATTACATTGAGTTTCTGCCAGGTGGATTGGGATCGTATTCTTTGTGTGACTGTCAATTTGATGTGCCTCAGGGTCCTCAATTCCATGAACCACAGAATGTGTTTCTTGTATCTCCTCCTAGTTACATTGTCAGAAACAAGCAGCACCGTGATAACGATTAATAAATCTGCATGGGTAAACGGATTGATCAATTACTGAAGAATTGTGCCGCCTACCTGCACATTTGCTTCTTTCTGCAGATGCTTATTTATCTCGTCCTTCTAATACAGTCAGACAATCAAGATGTCAGGCGTTGAAATTCAAACTACAACATCTTTAACTATATATATAAGCTGAGTATAACAATGAAATTACTTTACCTTGAGTACTGAAGCCTTTATATGCACTGCTGTGTTGCATAACAGTTCATCTTGTGCTGCCTTCCGCTGCACAACATATCCACAAGTATAGCATGAAATGAGTACTGCACTGTTAATCATTTGGAACAAAGAACAGATGAGACATGTCGATATCTTACCATGTCTTCTCCATTATTTGGATCATCAAGTTCTGGAACACTAAAACTACAAGATGAAGGAACTGCAGTGTCTGTAGGCAAGATCTCACAAGATGCTTCTGCCATCTCACAAGACCCTGGGTTTAGTCTAGAAGACTTTCTTCGTACTGTGTTTCTGGTCACATAAACAAAAATTGGTCAACCTACAATCTGATAGTGTTGCATCATGAGCACATTTTGTACATAAATATTACCTCTGATCCTCATGATGCAATGATCCAGTGGGTTGCACATCAGGTCTGTGGCTCTGTTGACATGTGTTGGTCTCTTTTATACCTTCACGTGACTCTGACTTTCGCTTACTTGTGCGCGTATTCACTGATGTTCTGAATCAATAGAAAGTCGCTTTGGTAAATCAGGCTATCTAGCGCCCAGTCTGCCAGTGGCATTGCCTCTCAAGTATAGGTAAACAGACAGACAATACCTTTTATTTGTTTTATCTGGCGGTGCTTCTGGTTGGTCTGTATTAAATGGCACAGAGGCTGTCAAGAAATTGACAGAAAACTGACATTAAATTTTCTAGAAGTGGACAGCTGAAGGTAAAGTAGAAACGAAAATTAAGTTGTGTTAAGTAGGGAAAATCAAAACCATAAAATGCCATTGCTGAAATGGTTGCCAAGCATAATATCAACATCTAAGAAGGAGAAGAATGAGTTTTACATTGTGTCTCGACTGAATGGTGCACATTAGCACTGGTGCCCTTATTATCAGCTTGATGAGCTTCGACTGGTGCAGATTTGGAAGGTGCGGCTTTTAACTCCTGAATTAAATGAGAGAGGAAGAATCTTAGAATTATAGATGAACATGAAGAGCCATCTATTTTGAGAATTGTGCCGGCTACCTGTGAAGTTATTTCTGTTTGCAGTTGGTTATCAGCAGTCGTACTCTTTCGCTGCCAATAGTGCAGGATGGAAAGAAAATAATCAAGCTATCTGTAACAACAGGAAACTAAGTTAAGCCATGGGCGTACTTTACCTCAATTCCCGAAGCCTTTACTTTAAGCACTGCTATTGCGCATGAAAGCTCATGCTGCAGTACCTTTACCTGCATGTCACATCCACAAATAATTCCCCAAATCAGTAACCAACATTCTTAGTATTGACAGTTGAAAATCTCGTAAAGAAAAGAAGCGGTGACAGCTTACTCGATCTTTTGCCTGATTTAGTTCCTGCAGAGAAGCACAAAACACATAGATAGATCAGAAAGTGGCTACACTACACAACCCCACAAAACAATGTGACAACATGTGATGCTTTCTTTCAGAAGTACAAAATAGATGCACATTAGTTGCTCGAGTTTTCCCTTCAAACTTAGCTCAATACAATACATATAGAACGACCAAACAACAGTATTTGTCTTTGATTCTCGTTCACAGGTATAACTAAGATGTAAGCATTGACACTGCTTGGGTTGGCAACTCGGCTAGTTCCACTGAAATTTTTCACAGCAACAACTAAAACCATCTAAACAAGAACAGAGATGGAGAAACAGACGAACCGCGGTGATCTGAGAATGAGCCTGCGCAAGGTGCAGGTTCTGCTGATGCGTGCTCTGCAGCGCAGCACGGAGCTTGTTAATCTCAATGCCGCTGAGCTCAATGATCTTGCTGCGGAGAAGACAATCAAAGTCAAAACTAGGTTACTGCCTCAGAATTCAGAAACATCTAACAGCCCCTTTCTCATAGGAATGAAGGACCGAGGGGCGAGCAAGGCAGACATACGTTTTCTGGGCAACCAGCTGAGCCAACTTGGCGTTCTCCTGCGAGCAAGCAAGCGAGGGATTTAGGCATCAGCGCGGAAACCGGAACCAACAAACTGCAGAACTGAGCTACCACTAACCGAGCCTGCTGTTTATGCACGGGTGGGAGAAGGGGTTACCTTGAGGACGTCGGCCATGGTGTGCCTGGGAGGGCCGGGCCTCCCGGTGTTGGTGATGTCGGCCAGCGCGGCGGGCTTCCCCCCCGACCGGGGGCCGGGGCAGTTGGCGCTAGGGTTCGGCTTCGGCCTCGGGTTCAGGCCGCCGAGCGGCGCCCCTGGTTAGGCGGGGAAGCTGAGTCTTAGACGGCGCGCGGAGGGGGGTAGAAATCGCTAGGGAACGTAGGGAGCTGCGGTTGAGGGAGGAGCTTTACCGGTGGCGGCGGCCATGGAGGGGGGCGCGCGGGGGCGGGGCCAGAAGCTGAGCGCGGGGCGGGGAGGAGCCGGGAGCTGCCCACCGGCGAGGGCGCGGGGAGGTCGGGCGGACGGCGACCGCGGCCGCCGGGACCGGGGCGGGAGGGCGGCGCGCCGGAATCCGGCTGGATTTGGGAGGAGAGGAGTGGACGGGGGAGAAGAGGGGCGGAATTCGAATTTCGGGGGATGCGACTGCTGCTCTCTCTGATCTCTCCTTTTTTTTCTCTGCGCGTAGCCGTCGGCTCGGAACCTGACGGAGCCGAGCCTCACATGGGCTGGGATGGGCTAGGCTGATTTTTTTTTTCTCTGCGCGTAGCCGTGGGCTCCTGTTAGGTTCTCGCTGGGTTTCTTTTAGCCTTCCCTAAAAAAAAGTTTTTCTTTTTTAGCCGCGATAGCAAGAACTCTGCTTTTTTCCGGAAAAAAATGAAGATCTACGGAAACCTTTTTTCCTGGAAAAATATTAAGATATACGGAAATGATAAGTACCTGACGTCAGGTACGAGCACAAGGCAAATTGAACGTTTTCGATGGCAATTGTAGTGACACAAGGATGGCAAGTTAGTGGACACACGGCAATTTTCTGTCAAGAAACAAACTGAAGCACAAAATTGTCATACTTGCCAACTAAAATTATCATCCTCGCGTAACTAAATTTGTCATCGAAAATGTTCGGTTTGCCATGTGATCGCACTTGACGTTTGGGTATTATCAGATTCCAAGATCTATTAGTATAAAAGTTCATACCATTTTTAAAGAAAAAGTGCACCATAACTACAAAGCCTCCCAAACATAATGAAGATTACGTCATGGTCCATGAACGACAAAACAACCAATGTCGTGCCAAAATAAGTTGTCGACACGCAGTCGTCACTACTCCCATATCGGAGCCAGTCTGACCTTGTAGATGATAACCGGGAAGGCTTTGTGCATGTGCCCCTATAAGGACTAGTGCCTCGGAGCCACAGTTGACGTGGTTCAGCCCTTGAATCAATTTTAAGAACCTAAAAAATCTTGCAGCCGCATATGCCCGGTGAGAGACCATAACCTCGTCATCGAAGCTCCATCTAATTTGTTCTGAAGAACGAACTTGAGGAGGATCGGAACCCGAAAGACTGACTCAAAGAAGAAACATCGCCATCCATCCGAACGTCGCCCATGTGAGGACTAAAAGCCTAACCTATCTACTAGATGGAGCCAAGGCACCAGGATTCCCCTCCTAGCCATCAGACGTTGCAGAACCAGGTAGAGGGGGGTGAATCTACGGGCTCGCTAGCAAAGATCGAGGGGATGAATGTTTTGCCCTAGTCGCTTTGCTAGAGAGGAAAGAAAGCCATGCTTTGCCATTTTTGTTTTCGAGCATCCGGAAAGAGTGATGCCTTTAGGAATAGAATTTTTTACAAAGTTATTGAAAGGGCCTTCGGGGTTTTTGCATTTACATTTGCCATTGTTCCTGGTCTTGCTCATTTTTGGGACCAGGAAATCCTAGGCAACATCATGACATGTTGTGTGATTCTTCACAATATGATCATCGAAGATGAGAGGGACATGAACTTGGAGTTCTTCTACGACAATGTCGGTGGCCGTGTAAAGCCAGCTAGAGACCCTAACCGTATACAAGCATTTCTTCAGACATACCGGCAGATCGAAGATGCAAACACCCACCATCAGCTTCAGAAGGATCTCATTGAACACCATTGGCAGAGGCATGGCCAAAGGCATTGAGCACCATTGGCAAAAGCACCGGCCAATTTTACTCATTTAATTATTAGTTTTATTCGGTGAGTTGAATAATATAGTAATTTGAATTCATAATATTTACATTTTATGTTATTTGAATTCATATTACTGTACATTTTATGTTATTTGAATTCATATTAATGTGTCAAATTCAGAAGAAAACAAACCACACGTTTTGGTGGGCTCGTGCGGGCTGCGGCCAAACAGACGCTCTAACTAATAGCTGCTGCCAAAAAAGAAGCCTGAAGTATTTAAACACATGGCAGAGCCGAGATTTGAATATTTTTCTTGCATTTTTTAAAACATTTTCTTGAAATTTTTTATAATTTTGAAATCAAATATTCCTAAAAGCAAATAACACACCCTCCATCCCGTAATATAAAAGCGTTTTTTACACTAGTGTAGCGGCAAAAATGCTCCTAGTGTCAAACCTGCTCTTATATTATGGGTCAGAGGGGGTAATTTTTAAATCTCCAAACTATTTTGCAAAAATGTAAAGAATTTTTTAGAATTATGAACAGTTTTTTTAAAAACACAAAAAAATTTCGTAAACATGAATCATTTATGAAATGCCCCCAAAAAATTGAAGTGCGGACACTTTTTGGAAAAAAGGAATGAATTTTAAAGAAACTATTTTTTTGAAACCTGAACACAAATTTAAAGTCCGAAAAAACTTTCAAAATTTATTTGCGTTTACAAAAATAGAAAGTGTTCGCATTTTGAAATTTTGCTCAGGTGTCAAAATGTGTTCCCAATTTTCATACAATGGTTATGTTCGAAAAATGTTCTTGTTTTGAAAAATTGTTCTCACTTCAATTTTTGATAAGGTTTAAAATATGTGTTCATGTTTAAAAAAATCACATTTTAAAAAAGGTTCATGTTTGAGAAATGTACAAGGGTTTTAAAAATAGTTAACGTTTCCCAAATCTGTTTGTGTTTTTTTAATGTTCGTAATTCCAAAATTTGTTCACATCTTTGCAAAAATGTTTGTAAATTGAAAAATTATTTTTATGTTTTAATGATATTTGAATTTCAAAATAGTTCACAATTTTGAAGAAAATGTTTTCGAATCTCTACGCTGCTGCTTAAAATATTTTCGCGCTTCAACTTTTATCATCAACAACCATCAGTTTGAGTGGTTAGCCAGAATAGTTCGGTAGCGCTAGATCACATGTTCAATTCCCTGTGACCTTCGAAAACCCACCCCAAGGTTTAAAATAGACCGGGATCATAGAGTTTGATGTGTTGATTTCAAGGATTAGAAGTTTAGAGCTCGATTTAGCTTTCGTCTACAAGTTGAAGGTTTATTTTGGACTTTTTCTCTCGTGGAGACAAGACCGGACCGCATACAGATTGGCCGGAGAAACGACCTAGAAGTCCCAACAATTATCGGAACGGCATGACACGGACACCTGGCAAGCAGACTCCGTTCAGCCCAGTTGTGCTTGTGCACCCGTGCGTGTGTGGAGTGGTAAAAGCAGAGGCTAGCAGAGGTTGGCTTTATGCGATTGCCAACTAAAACTATCGGTAAACACACTCACATTCTCTGCTTTCGACTAGCTCCACCCATCTAGTCTAGGGTAGAAAGTTAGAACTTCGAAATTAAGGATTGATCACCGGGGGTAGCACCCAGGCCGAGGCGGCTTCCATATAATAAAACAAATATAGGAAGTTAGTTGACGAGCAGGAAAGCGCCTCAAAAAACCTCAGCCGAGATCTATCCACGAGCTAGCTTTCAACCCTTTCTGACCCGTTTATGTGCTGAGACCTGAGCGCCCCTTTGCCGATTGCACCACTATCTGCACCGCTTTTCTGCCATCAGACGGCTTTTCGCGACGCCGCGTCAGGACAGCATCATCGGTTTCTGCAGCGTATATAAGCCCTATGCGAGGGCGCCATTCTTTGACAATCCGGACACTTGCGACGTGCTCAGTACGTACGGATTGTGAAAGCGGAAGCAGGCTAATCCGCCAACAAGTAGAAGAAAGGACGATGGGGACGGTGGCGGCGCTGTGGGACGTGCTGGCGAAGGCGGCCAACCTGGCGCAGATGTCCGGCCTGCACGCCGTGATGCTCGTCGCCGCCGGCGTGAGCATCATGCGCATCCCGCATAGCCGGCGGGAGTGCGCCAAGCTCGAGCGCTGCAGCCGCAGGCTCCACGCGCTGCTCAAGTGGCCGACGGGTTGCGCCGCCGCGCTGCTCTGCTCGGAGCTGGGAGGCCCCGTGGAGCAGGCGCTCGCCGACGCGGCCGGCCTCGTCGACTCCTACAACCGGAGCACGCTCTGGTGCCGCGTCCGGAGCGGCAGGAGCATGGCGATCAAGCTCCGCGACATGCGGGACGTCGTGGACTCGTACTGCGTGCTTCTGCTCTTCATCAACGCCGCACATCTCCACCTCTTGCAGGACCCAACACCTCCTCCCCGGTCTACCGATAGCCCAACAGCAGTGACCAATTGCCCCACAGGAACTAGTGACGCTCGAAGGACCAACGACATAGGCAGTCAGACATGCAACGCCACCGACCTGCTGGTTGGATCCCAAAGAAACGTGCCTGCTGGTGGTAGTGATTTCGCATGCATAACTGTGCAGGGAGGAGACTGGTCCCAGTAGATACGTAGGAGATCCTCAGTGTGACATCGAACCTTAAACCACAATCCCTTATCTTTTAGTTCGCTGCAAAAATGTAGAATGCAACATCTGTGTATATAAGCTTGGAACTTGGAAGTTGATTCTCCTTGATGATGGCACCCTACATTATCATGTGTCCTTGGTTTTTGGCGTTGCTGCTGTTGGAATGCCCATGCGATGACCTCTGAGTTGGTCTCACAGGGCCGGAACCCCCCCGCCTCTCTCTCTCCTCGTGTTTTTCATATATGATTCCCCAGTTAAACTTCAGGAGCAATCCAACACAAGAGGAAGCTGACACCACCCTCAGCCTCGTGCTGGATTTTTATCTTAGATTAGAGATGATCTGTGTCCTAACCATCTCCACAATCATCGTCGCCGCTTTTCCATCTGCATGCTGACCTACCTTCCTCAAGTGTCAACCGGTCCCCGGCTGGCCACAATGGATTCCTGGGCATATATAAATCCTGTGGTGACGCTTTTACACAAGGTCTGATTTGTGCGCCATGAGGTTCCTGTGATGCCAGTCTTGGGGCTGCACGCCATGAGTGCGAGGTTGGCATCCCGCGGAGCAAGCGGGAGTGCGCCAAGTTCGAGTGGTGCAGCCGTAGGGCTCCGCGCTCTGCTGCAGTGGCCGTGCTCTGGGAGGCTCTGAGCCGGAGATGTGGACGAAGGTTGAACTGTTCCAGCCAAAGATCATGCTAATTACCCTTTTTCTTGTAAAACAGCCCAGCATGCCAACGATTTATGTTAGACTATTCTACCCTTTACGATGAAAGGCGTAGGTTTTAATCCTCACCCTTGATTTGCCTCGTAAATCGTAAACTCTGCGAGGGGGTGCATGGCTGAAGATTTCTATGACTATGAGCAGGTTGAACATGACTGGTGGCTTGGGATTACAAGCCCACCGGCGTTTTCTCGGTAGGATAAGGTGCCGGCTAGCGGCTGCTCGTGGAGAGTGGAGACCATTACCCAGCGTGTGGATTGGCTGGAGAAACGACCCAGAAATTCCGATATGGCCCCTGTCAAAGAGCAAATTTTAGCAGCGAGCCCAAAATCGTGATGGATGCTAAGTCTCCACCTCATCTCCGTAACAACTTTCCGTTAAAACTTCCCGTAGTTGCGGTGGACTTTGCTCAGTGCCCGGTCGTAACCCTGCGTGCGTGGAGTTTTAAAAGAAGAGGTTGGCTTTATGGCAGCTGTACACCATGCACCCTGAGCCTTTTTAGGTGCTGAGAGGTGACATGTCCCCTTTTTGCCAATTGTGCCAATTCTCATGCAAGTTGTAGTACATCATGCACCCTGAGCCTTTTTATGTGCTGATGAAGAGTGTTCCCTTTGCCGGTTGCTCCAATTATCATTATTATCTCTACCACCAGCCATCACAATCTCTGCTTTTCCGGCGATTTCCCGTCACAAGACAGCTTTTCACGGAGTAAGGGCGCGAAAATTGGCTTCTGAAACGCATATAAATCTCCCGACAAGAAGTGGACGGACGACGGGGATGGTGGCGGCAATATGGGACGTCCTGGCGAAGGCCGCCAACCTGGGGCAGATGTCCGGCCTTAAACCACAAACCCTCGTCTGTTCGTTTGCGCAAAAGTGAAGAATGCAGCATCTGCATATGTTAGCTTTTGAAATCATATCTCCCTCCGCCCCATATAACATAAGAGCGTTAAAACGCTCGTAAATTATGAGAACGGAGGGAGTATATAGCAAGATTTGTAGATTGTTTTTTGTTCTTTGAGAAAAAGATCTGTAGACCTATAGATTGCTGATCCCGCTTGCTGCAAGCGGGATATGTATACATAAGCTTGGAAGTTGATTCTCCATATGATAAGAAATACAGCAAAAAGACTGATGACTCTTTATTGGGCTGGTTCTGACGTGTCGGAGGCCGGGAGCCAAACAATAATACAGGTCCTCTTAATATGAGCATCCAAATAATAGTCATTATACAAGTCTATGAAAAGATCTCTAACAAAACACTCAAAGCGCATCCAAAAGCAATACTCATACAAATTTATTTATTTATTGTCATAAAAAATCTTCTATCCCTAGATGCATGGTCACCAATTATAATATTACTATGAATGTCATCAAATAATTTGATTTCAATGACATTCCGGTCCTATTAAAAGAATAATTAATAATTGAAAACTAGCGCAAAATATAAACACCAGAACTAGGTAAAGTCAATAACATATTTATCAATTATTGTGGAAAAATCGCTGGGGGCATATGCTACCTTCTCTAAAATCAACCTCTGCCCCCTCGTTGTGTGGATCGACGGTGAGTTATGGTATGGGTGGTAGCGCTACTGGTCTGATGTATGGTTTAGTCTATGTCTCGCCTTTAGTCAGACTGAAGTCCAGCTCTTATATAGGGATCCAGTAGTGGGCCAGCCCAGTAGCCACGTGGTTTCATAACGCTGATGTCACACATGTTTTTTAACTTTTGTTTATACTATGAAAAATACAAAATACATATGTTATGAAAAACTAGTTGAGTTAAAAAATAAAAGTGTTCACCACACATAAAAATGTTCATGCAGTGTAAAAAAAATTGTTCGCACAACTTTAAGGAAATGTTGGTACCATTCAAAAAAATGTATGTGGCATTTTTAAAATGTTCACTCACAAAACAAATGTACTTGAAATTTTTGAAAAATGTTATACAATGTAAAAAAAATCATGTAATTTAAAAAAGCGTTTCATACCATTCAAACGATATACGTTACATTTTAAAAATAGTTCACACGTTTCAAATATAACTTTTTCACATTACTTAAACATTGTTTATACAAGATAAAAAAAGTTTGCATAGTTTTTAAAATCTCTTGTATCCTTCAAAAAATGTTTCAGTGTGTATTTTAAGAATGTTTAACATGTAATCAAGAAAATGCTCAAAACACTTATTTGAAAAAAATATTGCATATTTAAAAAATATTAAACACATATATAGTAATATTGTGTGTGTGTGTGTGTTAGATGTATACGAAAAATGCATAATGTGTACGAAAAAAAGTAGACATCAAAACATATATGTTTTAGAAATGGTAATCATGTATTTAAAAAAGTTAAACGTATATAAAAAATATTTCTGATGTACACCAAAACTGTATAATATTTATGCATAAGACATTTGTTGGGGGCAAACAAAAAGGAAAAAAAGACAAAAGGTAAAAAATAAGGAAACCCGAAGAGAACGGATACAAATTCAAAATCCTTTAACCTGGCCCCAAATCGAGGGGATGAGTAGGGATGTGCCGCCTGACAATTCACCCCCCACGGCAGTGGCGATTCTACCGTCCGGGCACCCTGGACACTGGGCACGTGACCGGGCTCGATCGCTGCTAAATTAACGAGAAGCCGGGGTCACAACCCCGTATAACGTATTGTGGACGATAAAAAATACAGCAGCCTCATGATGAACTGGCTAGTTTTGGGCTTAGTGACACCAAACTAGGGTAGTCATCCCGTGGCCTCTAAGACTAGCCACAATGAAGAGTAACATACACCGGTAACAACATATATCCCTAGACTATATTACTACCTTCATAGTGGATAGTAACATAAGTGATGTAAAGCTTTATTTATTAGGTTATAGACTCATATTGCATTGGGACATGTGATGTTATAGTAACTAGCTAAGTTACTCAAACTACCTCTTTTCTCATTAACTCATTGCCACATAAGCAAATTTGTTGAGTTGGACTCGATGTTACTACTGAAGTTACTCGCATTGTGGTTAGTCTGAAAAGAATGTGAATCCATCGATCGACCATGAGGCTACATCCAGCGCATCGCTCGCCTAGCTGTGCGCCGTGCCGCGGGACGTGCAACCCTAGCTACTTCAACATCGGCGGCGGCGGCAAGCGAGGTGGACTGGTGGAGGCGCGCAACATCGACAGAAGGCAAGACCGCAGGAGATGGTGCACGACCTGGTCTCCAATTATTTCGGCTACTACTCCCGCTAGCGGTGATCGAGATCGGAAGCAGAACCACGGGAGTCAAAGCGGCAACTCCTATGGTGGGATTTCACTCCGTCTCCGTCGGATGGTAGCCACCCATGCATCATCGGCGAGTGCCCAATCTGTGCAAGGCCACAGTCAGGAGGCAGCAAGTGGCAGCAAACTGCCAACAACTAGGGCTACCGGCGGCAAGCTATGAAGGGGTTGTTTGGTTTCCAGCCCCACCTTGCCATACTTTGCCACACCTCATTTTAGGCGTTTGATCAAATTAAGTAGGTGTTTGGTTCTAGCCAAACCTAAGGCAAAAATATTTTTATGAGCAGTGAACCCCACATGTCATAAGCATAAAAAGCGTGGCAAGATTCTTTTAGACGAGCCAAAGTGTGGCTAACAATTTGAGCAACTCGAGTAAGACAAGTATGGCAAGTGCGGCAAGTGTGGCAAAAATCATGTGGCAATATATGGAAAATATAGTCACAATCCAAAGTTTCGGAAAGGGCATTTGTCTAGTGAAAGATCGTGGATGTCGCCTAGAGGGGGGTGAAAAGGCGTTTGAAAATAATTACGGTTTAGGCTTGAACAAATGCGGAATAAACCTAGCGGTTAATTTGACAAGCACAAAACCTACAACAACTAGGCTCACCTATGTGCACCAACAACTTATGCTAAGCAAGATAAACAACTAGTGATAACAAGATATATGACAAAGAACAATATGGCTATCACAAAGTAAAGTGCATAAGTAAAGGGCTCGGGTAAGAGATAACCGAGGTATGCGGAGACGACGATGTATCCCGAAGTTCACACCCTTGCGGATGCTAATCTCCGTTTGAAGCGGTGTGGAGGCACAATGCTCCCCAAGAAGCCACTAGGGTCAACGTAATCTCCTCACGCCCTCGCACAATGCAAGATGCCGTGATTCCACTAAGGGACCCTTGAGGGCGGTCACCGAACCCGTACAAATGGCAACTCTTGGGGGCGGTCACCGAACCCGTACAATTTGGCAACCCTTGGGGGCGGTCACTGGTACCCGTCAAATTTCTCGGGGCGATCTCCACAACCTAATTGGAGAGCCCGATGCTTGCCCGGAGTTTTGCACCACAATGATTGAGCTCCGAACACCACCAACCGTCTAGGGCGCCCAAGCACCCAAGAGGAATAAGCTCAAGGGTACCAAGCACCCAAGAGTAATAAGCTTCTCAACTTGTAACTTCCACGTATCACCATGAAGAACTCAAACCGATGCACCAAATGCAATGGCAAGGGCACACGGAGTGCCGAAGTCCTTCTCTCTCAAATCCCACCGAAGCAACTAATGTTAGGAAGGAAAATGAGAGGAAGAACAAGAAGGAGAACACCAAGAACTCCAAGATCAAGATCCAAGGGGTTCCCCTCACATAGAGGAGAAAGTGATTGGTGGAAATGTGGATCTAGATCTTCTCTCTCTTTTCCCTCAAAAACTAGTAAGAATCCATGGAGGGATTGAGAGTTAGCAAGCTCGAAGAAGGTCAATAATGGGGAAAGAACACGAGCTCAAAGGATAGGGTTGAATGGGGAAGAAGACCCCCTTTTATAGGAGCTCCCGAATCCAACCGTTATGTCCTCAGTCCGCGCACGAGCGGTACTACCGCTCAGGGGAGCGGTACTACCGCCCGGGCGGTAGAACACGAAGAGCGGAGCGAAACAGAGTGCGAGGTAGAGCCGTATGAGTGGCACTACCACTGGAGCCAGCGGTACTGCCGCTTGGCCCAGTGGTACTACCGCTGGGACCGTGCACAACGCCTATCATGAGCACAGGGAGAAGGAACAGAGAGGAGGGCCATTGAGCGGCACTAGGGGCGGTGGTAGCCGCGGTACTACCGCACATGAGCGGTACTGCCGCTGAACCCGACACGAGAAAATCACGTCTTGAGTCGAGGCGGTACTAGCGCGGAACCAGAGACGTACTACCGCTTATGGCCGTGGGCGGTACTATCGCTGTGGGACATCGGTACTACCGCTTGTGGCGATACGCGGTACTACCGCTCCGACCCAGCGGTACTACCGCTGGCGCCATCCTAAAGCCACTTCCACGAAAACAAGTATACTCCATGGAAAACCAGAACTGCCATAACTTCTGCATATGAGCTCCGAATTGAGCAAACTCAAGCTTGTTCAAAACAAGATGACGAGTAGCATCAAAACAGCCAGAGGCAGGGGAGGTATGCCTAACAAATAGAGGAGTGAAACCTCCAACCGAGAAGAACCGACAAAACCTACAACATCGAAAACATCATAGAAGATGCATGTGAACTCCGTTTTCGATGAACTCGAGCTTGTCATCAAGATGACCATAAGCTCTAAGACTCACAAAGCGAACCAAACAAGAACCAATAAAGAAGATGCAAGGATGCAAAGGTTTGAGATCTCTACGAACGATACGATCAAGCTACTCATCGAGAGCCCCCCTTGATAGTATGGCAATCGATCCTATAACCTGGTCTCCCAACTACCACCATGAGACCGGAAAAATATAAAACCTATCAAGGGCAAACCTTTGGCTTGCACATGGTCCACTTGAGCTAGATGATGACGATCTTGACTCCCTCAAGTTGGACCACCTTTCTTGATTGCGTTGGCTCGATGAAGACTAGTTGATTGCTCCCCATACTCCATTATGGGTGAGCCACTCTTCCGCACATCTTCATGAATCCATTGTTACCACAATGGACAGCAAGCTTCAAGCATTTGATCTCTTCATGATGCTCCACTTGAACTTGCACATCGCAACCTAACTGTTGGAAATATGCCCTAAAGGCAATAATAAATTGGTTATTATTATATTTCCTTGTTCATGATAATCGTTTATTATCCATGCTAGAATTGTATTGATAGGAAACTCAGATACATGTGTGGATACATAGACAACACCATGTCCCTAGTAAGCCTCTAGTTGACTAGCTCGTTGATCAATAGATGGTTACGGTTTCCTTACCATGGACATTGGATGTCATTGATAACGGGATCACATCATTAGGAGAATGATGTGATGGACAAGACCCAATCCTAAGCATAGCACAAGATCGTGTAGTTCGTATGCTAAAGCTTTTCTAATGTCAAGTATCATTTCCTTAGACCATGAGATTGTGCAACTCCCGGATACCGTAGGAGTGCTTTGGGTGTGCCAAACGTCACAACGTAACTGGGTGGCTATAAAGGTACACTACAGGTATCTCCGAAAGTGTCTGTTGGGTTGGCACGAATCGAGACTGGGATTTGTCACTCCGTGTAAATGGAGAGGTATCTCTGGGCCCACTCGGTAGGACATCATCATAATGTGCACAGTGTGATCAAGGAGTTGATCACGGGATGATGTGTTACGAAACGAGTAAAGAGACTTGCCGGTAACGAGATTGAACAAGGTATCGGGATACCGACGATCGAATCTCGGGCAAGTATCGTACCAATAGACAAAGGGAATTGTATACGGGATTGATTAAGTCCTTGACATCGTGGTTCATCCGATGAGATCATTGTGGAACATGTGGGAGCCAACATGGGTATCCAGATCCCGCTGTTGGTTATTGATCGGAGAGTCATCTCGGTCATGTCTGCATGTCTCCCGAACCCGTAGGGTCTACACACTTAAGGTTCGGTGACGCTAGGGTTATAGAGATATTAGTATGCGGTAACCCGAAAGTTGTTCGGAGTCCCGGATGAGATCCCGGACGTCATGAGGAGTTCCGGAATGGTTCGGAGGTAAAGAATTATATATAGGAAGTGCTATTTCGGCCATCGGGACAAGTTTCGGGGTCACCGGCATTGTACCGGGACCACCGGAAGGGTCCCGGGGGTCCACCGGGTGGGGCCACCTGCCCCGGGGGGCCACATGGGATGTAGGGGGTGCGCCTTGGCCTATATGGGCCAAGGGCACCAGCCCCAAGAGGCCCATGCGCCAAGAGAAGAGGAAAAGGAAGAGTCCTAAAGGGGGAAGGCACCTCCGAGGTGCCTTGGGGAGGAGGGACTCCTCCCTGGCCGCACCCTTCCTTGGAGGAAGGGCCAAGGCTGCGCCTCCCCCTCTCCCTTGGCCCTATATATAGTGGGGGGAAGGGAGGGTAGCCCAACCTAAGCCCTGGCGCCTCCCTCTCCCTCCCATGACACATCTCCCTCCTCCCGCAGCGCTTGGCGAAGCCCTGTTGGAATCCCGCTACTTCCACCACCACGCTGTCGTGCTGCTGGATCTCCATCAACCTATCCTCCCCCTTGCTGTATCAAGAAGGAGGAGACGTAGCTGCTCCGTACGTGTGTTGAACGCGGAGGTGCCGTCCGTTCGGCGCTAGGATCATCGGTGATTTGGATCACGACGAGTACGACTCCATCAACCCCGTTCTCTTGAATGCTTCCGCGCGCGATCTACAAGGGTATGTAGATCCACTCCTCCCTCGTTGCTAGATGACTCCATAGATTGATCTTGGTGACACGTAGGAAAATTTTGAATTTATGCTACGTTCCCCAACAGTGGCATCATGAGCTAGGTCTATTGCGTAGATTCTATGCACGAGTAGAACACAAAGTAGTTGTGGGCGTTGATTTTGTTCAATATGCTTGCCGTTACTAGTCTTATCTTGATTCGGCAGCATCGTGGGATGAAGCGGCCCGGACCAACCTTACACGTACGCTTACGTGAGACCGGTTCCACCGACTGACATGCACTAGTTGCATAAGGTGGCTGGCGGGTGTCTGTCTCTCCCACTTTAGTCGGATCGAATTCGATGAAAAGGGTCCTTATGAAGGGTAAATAGCAATTGACATATCACGTTGTGGTTTTGCGTAGGTAAGAAACGTTCTTGCTAGAAACCCATAGCAGCCACGTAAAACATGCAAACAACAATTAGAGGACGTCTAACTTGTTTTTGCAGGGTATGCTATGTGATGTGATATGGCCAAAGGATGTGATGAATGATATATGTGATGTATGAGATTGATCATGTTCTTGTAATAGGAATCACGACTTGCATGTCGATGAGTATGACAACCGGCAGGAGCCATAGGAGTTGTCTTAATTTATTTATGACCTGCGTGTCAACATAAACGTCATGTAATTACTTTACTTTATTGCTAACCGTTAGCTATAGTAGTAGAAGTAATAGTTGACGAGACAACTTCATGAAGACACGATGATAGAGATCATGATGATGGAGATCATGGTGTCATGCCGGTGACAAGATGATCATGGAGCCCCAAGATGGAGATCAAAGGAGCTATATGATATTGGCCATATCATGCCACTATTATTTGATTGCATGTGATGTTTATCATGTTTATACATCTTGTTTACTTAGAACTACGGTAGTAAATAAGATGATCCCTCACTAAAATTTCAAGAAAGTGTCCCCCCTAACTGTGCACCATTGCGACAGTTCGTTCGTTTCTAAGCACCACGTGATGATCGGGTGTGATAGATTCCAACGTTCACATACAACGGGTGTAAGACAGATTTACACATGCAAACACTTAGGTTGACTTGACGAGCCTAGCATGTACAGACATGGCCTCGGAACACAGAAGACCGAAAGGTCGAGCATGAGTCGTATAGAAGATACGATCAACATGAAGATGTTCACCGATGTTGACTAGTCCGTCTCACGTGATGATCGGACACGGCCTAGTTGACTCGGATCATGTAATCACTTAGATGACTAGAGGGATGTCTATCTGAGTGGGAGTTCATAAGATGAACTTGTTTATCCTGAACATAGTCAAAAGGATTTTGCAAATTATGTCGTAGCTCGCGCTTTAGTTCTACTGTTTAGTTATGTTCCTAGAGAAAATTTAGTTGAAAGTTGATAGTAGCAATTATGCGGACTAGGTCCGTAAACTGAGGATTGTCCTCATTGCTTCATAGAAGGCTTATGTCCTTAATGCACCGCTCAGTGTGCTGAACCTCGAACGTTGTCTGTGGATGTTGCGAACATCTAACATACACGTTTTGATAACTACGTGATAGTTCAGTGTGTGATGCTAACGGTTTAAAATTGTGGCACCAAAGACAGTTTTGAAACGTCACAGAACATATGAGATGTTCCAAAGACTGAAATTGGGATTTCAGACTAATGCCCACGTCAAGAGGTATGAGACCTCTGACAAGTTTCTTAAGCCTGCAAACTAAGGGAGAAAAGCTCAATCGTTGAGCATGTGCTCAGATTGTCTGAGTACTACAATCGCTTGAATCGAGTGGGAGTTAATCTTCCAGATGAGACAGTGATGGTTCTATGAAGTCATTACCACCAAGCTGCTTGAGCTTCGTGATGAACTATAATATATCAGGGACATATATGATGATCCTTGAGATATTCGCGATGTTTGACACCACAAAAGTAGAGATCAAGAAGGAGCATCAATTGTTGATGGTTGGTGAAACCACTAGTTTCAAGAAGGGCAAGGGCAAAAGGGATGCTTCATGAAACGGCAAATCAGCTGCTGCTCTAGTGAAGAAACCCAAGGTTGAACCCAAACCCGAGACTGAGTGCTTCTGTAATAAGGGGAACAGCCACTGAAGCAGAATTACCCTAGATACTTGGTAGATGAGAAGGCTGGCACGGTCGATAGAAGTATATTGGATATACATTGTGTTGATGTGTACTTTACTAGTACTCCTAGTAGCACCAGGGTATTAGATACCGGTTCGGTTGCTAAGTGTTAGTAACTCGAAACAAAAGGCTACGGAATAAAACGGAGACTGGCTAAAGGTGAGATGACGATATGTGTTGGAAGTATTTCCAAGGTTGATCAAATATCGTACGCTCCCTCTACCATCGGGATTGGTGTTTGCGTTGAGCATAGACATGATTGGATTATGTCTATCGCAATACGGTTATTCATTTAAGGAGAATAATGGTTACTCTGTTTATTTGAATAACATCTTCAATGGTCTTGCACCTAAAATGAATGGTTCATTGAATCTTGATCATAGTGATACACATGTTCATGCCAAAAGATATAAGATAGTAATGATAGTACGACCTACTTGTGGCACTGCCACTTAAGTCATATCGGTATAAAACGCATGAAGAGGCTCCATGTTGATGGATCTTTGGACTCGCTCATTTTTGAAAAGTTTTAGACATGCGAACCATGTCTATTGGTGTATATGCATGAAGAAACTCCATGCAAATGGACCGTTTGGACTCACTTGATTTTGAATCACTTGAGACATGCAAATCATACCACATGGGCAAGATGACTGAAAGCCTCGTTTTTAGTTAAATGGAACTAGAAAGCAACTTGCTGGAAGTAATACATTTTGATGTGTGCAGTCCAATGAGTGCTGAGGCATGTAGTGGATATCATTATGTTCTTCACAGATGATTTGAGTAGATGTTGAGTATATTTACTTGATGAATCACGAGTCTGAATTATTGAATGGTTCAAGTAATTTCAGTGTGAAGTTGAAAGATCGTCGTGACAAGAGGATAAAAGATCTATGATATGATCATAGAGATGAATATCTGAATTACGAGTTTGGCACAGAATTAAGACATTGTGGAAATTGTTTCACAACTAATACAGCCTGGAACACCATAGTGTGATGGTGTGTCCGAACATCATAACTGCACCCTATTGGATATGATGCATACCATGATGTTTCTTATCGAATTACCACGATAGTTTATGGGTTAGGCATTAGAGACAACCACATTCACTTTAAATAGGGCACCACGTAATTCTGATGATATGACACCGTATGAACTATGGTTTAGAGAAACCTAAGCTGTCATTTCTTAAAAGTTTGGGGCTGTGACGCTTATGTGAAAAAGTTTCAGGCTGATAAGCTCGAACCCAAAGCGGATAAATACATCTTCATAGGACACCCAAAACAGTTGGGTATACCTCCTGTCTCAGATCCGAAAGCAATAAAGGATTGTTTCTAGAATCGGGTCCTTTCTCGAGGAAAAGTTTCTCTCGAAAGAATTGAGTGGGAGGATGGTGGAGACTTGATGAGGTTATTGAACCGTCTCTTCAACTAGTGTGTGGCAGGGCACAGGGAGTTGTTCCTGTGGCGTCTACACCAATTGAAGTGGAAGCTTATGATAGTGATCATGAAACTTCAGATCAAGTCACTAACAAGCCTCGTGGGATGACAAGGATGCGTACTACTTCAGAGTGGTACGTAATCCTGTCTTGGAAGTCATGTTGCTAGACGACAATGAACCTACGAGCTATGGAGAAGCAATGGTGGGCCCGGATTCCGATAAATGGCTCGAGGCCATAAAATCCGAGAGAGGATCCATATATGAAAACAAAGTATAGACTTTGGCAGAACAACTCGATGGTCGTAAGGCTGTTGAGTGCAGATGGATTTTAAAAGGAAGACGGACAATGATGGTAAATGTCACCATTAAGAAAGCTCGACTTGTCGTTAAGAAGTTTCCGACAAGTTCAAGGAGTTGACTACGGTGAGACTTTCTCACTCGTAGCGATGCTAAGAGTCTGTTGGAATTATATTAGTGATTACTGCATTATTTATGAAATCTTGCAGATAGGATGTCAAAACATTGTTTCCTCGACGATTTTCTTGAGGAAAGGTTGTATGTGATACACCCGGAAGGTTTTGTCAATCGTGAAAGATGCTAATAAGTATGCAAAGCTCCAGCAATCCTTCTAAGGACTGGAGTAAGCATCTCGGAGTTGGAATGTATGCTTTGATGATGATCAAAGATTTTGGGTGTACACAAAGTTTATGAGAAACTTGTATTTCCAAAGAAGTGAGTGGGAGCACTATAGAATTTCTGATGAGTATATGTTGTTGACATATTAAGGATCGGAAATGATGTAGAATTTCTGGAAAGCATATAGGGTTATTTGGAAAGTGTTTTTCAATGGAAAGCCTGGATTAAGCTACTTGAGCATTGAGCATCAAGATCTATAAGGATAGATCAAAACGCTTAATGGTACTTTCAAATGAGCACATACCTTGACATGATCTTGAAGGTGTTCAAGATGGATCATTCAAAGAAGGAGTTCTTGCCTGAGTTGTAAGGTATGAAGTTAAGACTTAACGCTCGACCACGGCAGAATAGAGAGAAAGGACGAAGGTCGTCCCCTATGCTTAAGACATAGGCCCTACAGTATGCTATGCTGTGTACCGTACCTGATGTGTGCCTTGCCACATATCTGACAAGAGGGTACAAAGGTAATCTAGGAGTAGATCACCAGATAGCGGTCTAAATTATCCTTAGAGGAATAAGGAATTTTCTCGATTATGGAGGTGGTAAAAGAGTTCGTCGTAAAGGGTTACGCCGATGCAAACTTTGACACTAATCCAGATTATTCTGAGTAGTAAACTGGATTCGTATAGTAGAACAGTTATTTGGAATAGCTCCAAATGTAGCATAGTAGTTGCATCTACAAGATGACATAAGAAATTTGCGAAGTACATACGGATCTGAATGTTGCAGACCCGTTGACTAAAACCTCTCTCACAAGCAAAACATGATCAAACCCAGAAATCATTGAGTCTTAATCACATGATGATGGGAACTAGTTTAGTGACACTAGTAAACTCTTTGGATGTTGGTCACATGGCGATGTGACCTGTGAGTGTTAATCACATGACGATGTGAACTAGATTATTGACTCTAGTGCAAGTGGGAGACTGTTGGAAATATGCCCTAGAGGCAATAATAAATTGGTTATTGTTATATTTCCTTGTTCATGATAATCTTTTATTATCCATGCTAGAATTGTATTGATAGGAAACTCAGATACATGTGTGGATACATAGACAACACCATGTCCCTAGTAAGCCTCTAGTTGACTAGCTCGTTGATCAATAGATGGTTACGGTTTCCTGACCATGGACATTGGATGTCATTGATAACGGGATCACATCATTAGGAGAATGATGTGATGGACAAGACCCAATCCTAAGCATAGCACAAGATCGTGTGGTTCGTATGCTAAAGCTTTTCTAATGTCAAGTATCATTTCCTTAGACCATGAGATTGTGCAAATCCCGGATACCGTAGGAGTGCTTTGGGTGTGCCAAACATCACAACGTAACTGGGTGGCTATAAAGGTACACTACAGGTATCTCCGAAAGTGTCTGTTGGGTTGGCACGAATCGAGACTGGGATTTGTCACTCCGTGTAAATGGAGAGGTATCTCTGGGCCCACTCGGTAGGACATCATCATAATGTGCACAATGTGATCAAGGAGTTGATCACGGGATGATGTGTTACGAAACGAGTAAAGAGACTTGCCGGTAACGAGATTGAACAAGGTATCGGGATACCGACGATCGAATCTCGGGCAAGTATCGTACCAATAGACAAAGGGAATTGTATACGGGATTGATTAAGTCCTTGACATCGTGGTTCATCCGATGAGATCATTGTGGAACATGTGGGAGCCAACATGGGTATCCAGATCCCGCTGTTGGTTATTGATCGGAGAGTCATCTCGGTCATGTCTGCATGTCTCCCGAACCCGTAGGGTCTACACACTTAAGGTTCGGTGACGCTAGGGTTATAGAGATATTAGTATGCGGTAACCCGAAAGTTGTTCGGAGTCCCGGATGAGATCCCGGACGTCACGAGGAGTTCCGGAATGGTCCGGAGGTAAAGAATTATATATAGGAAGTGCTATTTCGGCCATCGGGACAAGTTTCGGGGTCACCGGCATTGTACCGGGACCACCGGAAGGGTCCCGGGGGTCCACCGGGTGGGGCCACCTGCCCCGGGGGGCCACATGGGCTGTAGGGGGTGCGCCTTGGCCTATATGGGCCAAGGGCACCAGCCCCAAGAGGCCCATGCGCCAAGAGAAGAGGAAAAGGAAGAGTCCTAAAGGGGGAAGGCACCTCCGAGGTGCCTTGGGGAGGAGGGACTCCTCCCTGGCCTCACCCTTCCTTGGAGGAAGGGCCAAGGCTGCGCCTCCCCCCTCTCCCTTGGCCCTATATATAGTGGGGGGAAGGGAGGGCAGCCCAACCTAAGCCCTGGCGCCTCCCTCTCCCTCCCATGACACATCTCCCTCCTCCCGCAGCGCTTGGCGAAGCCCTGTTGGAATCCCGCTACTTCCACCACCACGCCGTCGTGCTGCTGGATCTCCATCAACCTCTCCTCCCCCTTGCTGGATCAAGAAGGAGGAGACGTCGCTGCTCCGTACGTGTGTTGAACGCGGAGGTGCCGTCCGTTCGGCGCTAGGATCATCGGTGATTTGGATAACGACGAGTACGACTCCATCAACCCCGTTCTCTTGAATGCTTCCGCGCGCGATCTACAAGGGTATGTAGATCCACTCCTCCCTCGTTGCTAGATGACTCCATAGATTGATCTTGGTGACACGTAGGAAAATTTTGAATTTATGCTACGTTCCCCAACACTAAACCCACAAAGAACTCTCACGAAGACCATGGGTTAGTATACAAAGCATAATTGACAATGCTTACCATACCATGGGATCACTTGATCCCTCTCGGTACATCTTTTACGCTTTGTGGGTTGATCAACTTGATTCACTCTTTGACTTAGTCTTGATCAACCTCTCACAAGACCAATCTTTAGGTAATTCCTTGAATGGCACCTTGGTCGACTCATAAACTCCTTGAAACCAATAAATGGACTTCAAGAAAAACCTATGGGCAAATCCTTCAAATATAACTCAATGCAAACATTAGTCCATAGAGATTGTCATCAATTACCAAAACCAAACATGAGGGCACCGCATGTTCTTTCATCTAGGTTCAGTTAGCACATTATTGATATGATTTATTCCCACTAATGTGTGTAATTTCAATGGAAATTATATAATTTGTTAATGTGTTGTTTCTTGTAGATTCTCATGTGTGCACAAAGATGAGCATGAGAGATTGGGTTTTTGTCATGGAGACGTCAAGGAGTTGATCACGGGATGATGTGTTACGAAACGAGTAAAGAGACTTGCCGGTAACGAGATTGAACAAGGTATCGGGATACCGACGATCGAATCTCGGGCAAGTATCGTACCAATAGACAAAGGGAATTGTATACGGGATTGATTAAGTCCTTGACATCGTGGTTCATCCGATGAGATCATTGTGGAACATGTGGGAGCCAACATGGGTATCCAGATCCCGCTGTTGGTTATTGATCGGAGAGTCATCTCGGTCATGTCTGCATGTCTCCCGAACCCGTAGGGTCTACACACTTAAGGTTCGGTGACGCTAGGGTTATAGAGATATTAGTATGCGGTAACCCGAAAGTTGTTCGGAGTCCCGGATGAGATCCCGGACGTCACGAGGAGTTCCGGAATGGTCCGGAGGTAAAGAATTATATATAGGAAGTGCTATTTCGGCCATCGGGACAAGTTTCGGGGTCACCGGCATTGTACCGGGACCACCGGAAGGGTCCCGGGGGTCCACCGGGTGGGGCCACCTGCCCCGGGGGGCCACATGGGCTGTAGGGGGTGCGCCTTGGCCTATATGGGCCAAGGGCACCAGCCCCAAGAGGCCCATGCGCCAAGAGAAGAGGAAAAGGAAGAGTCCTAAAGGGGGAAGGCACCTCCGAGGTGCCTTGGGGAGGAGGGACTCCTCCCTGGCCTCACCCTTCCTTGGAGGAAGGGCCAAGGCTGCGCCTCCCCCCTCTCCCTTGGCCCTATATATAGTGGGGGGAAGGGAGGGCAGCCCAACCTAAGCCCTGGCGCCTCCCTCTCCCTCCCATGACACATCTCCCTCCTCCCGCAGCGCTTGGCGAAGCCCTGTTGGAATCCCGCTACTTCCACCACCACGCCGTCGTGCTGCTGGATCTCCATCAACCTCTCCTCCCCCTTGCTGGATCAAGAAGGAGGAGACGTCGCTGCTCCGTACGTGTGTTGAACGCGGAGGTGCCGTCCGTTCGGCGCTAGGATCATCGGTGATTTGGATAACGACGAGTACGACTCCATCAACCCCGTTCTCTTGAATGCTTCCGCGCGCGATCTACAAGGGTATGTAGATCCACTCCTCCCTCGTTGCTAGATGACTCCATAGATTGATCTTGGTGACACATAGGAAAATTTTGAATTTATGCTACGTTCCCCAACACTAACCCCACAAAGAACTCTCACGAAGACCATGGGTTAGTATACAAAGCATAATTGACAATGCTTACCATACCATGGGATCACTTGATCCCTCTCGGTACATCTTTTACGCTTTGTGGGTTGATCAACTTGATTCACTCTTTGACTTAGTCTTGATCAACCTCTCACAAGACCAATCTTTAGGTAATTCCTTGAATGGCACCTTGGTCGACTCATAAACTCCTTGAAACCAATAAATGGACTTCAAGAAAAACCTATGGGCAAATCCTTCAAATATAACTCAATGCAAACATTAGTCCATAGAGATTGTCATCAATTACCAAAACCAAACATGAGGGCACCGCATGTTCTTTCATCTAGGTTCAGTTAGCACATTATTGATATGATTTATTCCCACTAATGTGTGTAATTTCAATGGAAATTATATAATTTGTTAATGTGTTGTTTCTTGTAGATTCTCATGTGTGCACAAAGATGAGCATGAGAGATTGGGTTTTTGTCATGGAGACGTCAAAAGATTTGGTTGTGTGGTTAGTTTTGAGCAAGTTAATTGGTATTTTATCTCATGTTTTTATTTACTTCTATGATCTATGAAACATTAGTGTATATAATGCACATGACATTTATCCAATTATATGATACTTTTGGTGTTTGATAGACTAGGCTTAATTTTAGCTTACTGCATGCCCAGGCTTTGGCAATTCGTTGGCTCCACCCCTACTCCACGGGTTTTTAACCGCATCCCCCTTCACTCTCCCCTCCCAACACGCTAGCCACCGGACCACCATGACAAAAAGGAAAGATGATGTAGGAGGAGCTCGGTCGTAGGCGCATGATGTGGTACCTCGGTTGGTATCACTGTGAGGTGTCGCCGCTCCGCTGTGACACAACTCTGATCTGTAGCAGTGTGGAGATATGTCATCACTGCGTGCTCGCTTAGGAGCCACAAATCCTCGTCGCGTGTCAACAAGTCCCTCCTCATCCATCGTTCCCTCCATTGTCAAGGAGGAGGAGGACGATGATATAGAAATCAACTGGGCGTGGGTCGCACGGGAGCCGGATTTCCATGTGTCCTTGGCCCGTCAATGGGTCCCTCCTTCACCATTCCCTCAGCTGTCAAGGAGGAGGACAAAGCATCCGAATCCACCGTTTTTCCTACAAATAAATCACAAAAACCCTAGTTGGACATGTGTCGAACACATCAAGGGCAAGGTGCAACCCGAAAGTTGTCGGGCGTACCGCGCTGTGCCTATGTTGGCGACGCTGAGGCTCGGAATAGCGGAGGAGCAAGGGTGGCGGCGGAGTTACGAGACGTCCGACGTAGAGGAGGAAGAAGAGAGGAAAGAGCGAATGAAATCGGTAGCTTGGGGATGGATTTGGTGTAATTTATGGTGGGGTAGGGCTGTTGGGTCTTACGACGCGCCTGGTCACGCTCGGGCCTTCATATCCGCCCTACATTTGGGCTGGATATAAAAGGTACCGATCAATCCGAACGTTTGAGGCCCGTTTGAGGCATCCGTCGGGGTTGCATTTTTTTGACCGGTCAGTGACTGGACCGTCCGTCTAAGCGTTTGAGGGAAGTTTGAGGCACCTGGCTGTAGACAGTGCCGAAGCTAGGTGTAAGCTGTGGGGACAGCTACAAAACACTGTATCATTACTGTTCATTGTGAAGAAAATAATCAACAAAAATACCACTGGCCCCACAGATCCCTGAGGCTGGCTTCGCTGCTGGCTGTAGATGCTCTTAGCGGCGTTCTCTAGATTAAGATGATGTCGGATGTTTTAATCGGTCGTGCGACGGCTACTGGCCGAGAATAGGGGGAAGGGTATATTCACTATATGGACCCACAAGAGAATTAGCAGAGAAGGAGCAAGGCAGGGAGTGTTAAAAGGGAGGATAAAGACGTGATGGCAATGGTTGGCTTATGCGATTACACAGTAGAATTGTCGACGATCCTAGTACGTCTCTGAATATTTTGTATGCGAGTCAAAGAGCGGCGGCGACTATCATGACCTCTTTGTATCCGCAACACTCCTTTTTCGGGTCACTCTTACGAGGAAGGAATAGCGCCCCACTCTTGATGAGCAAGATAACGCCTCACTCGAGCCGACCTATTCATGTCCACAATCGAGCAGGAAATAGCGCCCCAGGAAGATGACACCACCCTCCACCCTGGTCCCTTTCTACCATGCAAAAGGCACGTCAGGGTGCTACTGTTCACAGCACAGCACGGCAGGGTGCTACTGTTCACAGCACAATGAAAGACACCATTCTCATGTGCTGAGAGGGAATGTTTACCTTTACGGCCACGATTGCTGCGGTCATATCACACCATTGCTGCCGATCACTGTGCACAAAAGAGGATTCCATAATGGAGACGGGGTCTGCCCACTACGGTTGTATGATGATCGGTGTGAAGAAAGTAGTAGAATAGAATTGCTACCCCGGCTGCCACGACGGCAAAGTGTGTTGCGGGGTTACTATAGCAAATGCTTTTATCAAGTCTCCTGGGCGCCAACCGGTCGTCGGTGCGGGTGCGGGTGCAACATCTATATAAATCCTGTGCAGGGGCACGCCATTCGACGGAGCAAAAGAAGCTAAGCTAAGGTAGCTACTGGGTGATCAATCAGTCGACAGGAAGGGCGATGGGGTCAGCGCCGGTGTTGTGGGACGTGCTGGCGAAGGCGGCCAACCTAGCGCAGATGTCGGGGCTGCACGCCGTCATGCTGGTCGCCGCGGGCATGAGCCTCGTGCGCATCCCGCACAGCAGGCGGAAGTGCGCTAAGCTCGAGCGGTGCAGTCGCAGGCTCCGCGCGATGCTGCAGTGGCCGACGGGCTGCGGGGCCGCGCTGCTGCGGTCGGAGATGGGAGACTCTGTCGTAAAGGCTGTTGTAGGGTGGAACGCTAAGTGGAGATCTTTCACGAATTGTAGGGGGGAATCCCCAAGAACGAGATGAACACAAAGAGGGAAAACAGGAGGAACATTCAAGAACAAGTCCAATCACACATCCACTAGACCAACAAACACACAAGATCCACAAGGTACATGAACAATCAAAGGGAAACAAGATACATGGTAGAGTTCATCCCAAATCCTATGAAGGAGATGAGGGCTTGATGATCTAGATAGATCCTTCCCTAGATGGGGGCTTTATCCACTAGGGATCTTCTCCAGTGGAGGTCTTGTACTCCAATGGAGTCTTCTCTCTCTCAAGAGGAATCCCACAAGGGGAGGTACATGAGCTAAGCTCCAATATCTAGACCTATTCTTAGCTTCCCCTAACAAATGGTCTAGGTACGAAATATATAGGTGGCTGGAGGTGAGGGACGAAGTGGAGGCGGAGGGGGAGTTGAAGATGCAATCTCGGCCGCCCATCCTGTAGAGCCCGTGTGCATGGGGTAGGTCGGGCCCGTGCGCACGGGGTGCTACATCCGTAGCGCCCTGTGTAGCCCGTGGGCACGGGGTCTCGGGGGCCCGTGCGCACGGGGTCGCCTGGGACCTCCTGTCCAGTTACGGTTGTGCTTCTCCTTCTCCCTCGTGGCCTTGGGGTCCTTCTCCCACTACAAGAAATATGTTAACTAGTGACCTTCTGTCAGTGACCCTGAAAGAATTGGTCATAGATCTATGACCATTTCAGACCAATTGGTCAAAAGCTGTTCGGGGGGTTCCAAACTCTAAACCATTGCGATCATTTTGGTCAGAAAGGTCGTAATTTCCTTACACGAAATGATCATAAAGCAAACAGTGCTGGCCCACTGCCTTATTTCTAGTTGTTAACGACCAATATGGATGGTCATAACCTTGTAGATTGTGGTGAGTTGTGATGACTTGGCGCCATTGCTACGTCTCGAGCTAGCGTTGGTTTTCCCCGAAGAGGAGGGGGTGATGCAGCACAGTAGCATAAGTATTTCCCTCAGTTTTTGAGAACCAAGGTATCAATCCAGTAGGAGGTCACGCACAAGTCCCTCGTACCTGCACAAAACGGTAGCAACTCGCAACCAACGCTTAGGGGTTGTCAATCCCTTCATGGTCACTTACGAGAGTGAGATCTGATAGAGATAATATTTTTGGTATTTTTGGTATAAAGATGCAAAGTGAAAAGTAAAAGCAAAACAAGTAAAATAAAGTAATGGAGATTGATATGATGAGAATAGACCCGGGGGCCATAGGTTTCACTAGTGTCTTCTCTCAAGAGCATAGATATTCTACGGTGGGTGAACAAATTACTGTTGAGCAATTGATAGAATTGAGCATAGTTATGAGGTTATCTAGGTATGATCATGTATATAGGCATCACGTCCGTGACAAGTAGACCGACTCCTGCCTGCATCTACTACTATTACTCCACTCGTCGACCACTATCCAGCATGCATCTAGAGTATTAAGTTAAAAACAGAGTAACGCCTTAAGCAAGATGACATGATGTAGAGGAATAAATTCATGCAATATGATAAATATCCCATCTTGTTATCCTCGATGGCAACAATACAATACGTGCCTTGCAACTCTTTCTGTCACTGAGTAAGGACACCGCAAGATTGAATCCAAAGCTAAGCACTTCTCCCATTGCAAGAACTACCAATCTAGTTGGCCAAACCAAACGGATAATTCGAAGAGACTTGCAAAGATAACTCAATCATACATAAAAGAATTCAGAGAAGATTCAAATATTATTCATAGATAAGTTGGATCATAAACCCACAATTCATCGGTCTCAACAAACACACCGCAAAAAGAAGATTACATCGAATAGATCTCCACGAGAGAGGGGGAGAACATTGTATTGAGATCCAAAAAGAGAGAAGAAGCCATCTAGCTACTAGCTATGGACCCGAAGGTCTGAAGTAAACTACTCACACTTCATCGGAAGGGCTATGGTGTTGATGTAGAAGCCCTCCGTGATGGATGCCCTCTCCGGCGGAGCTCCGGAACAGGCCCCAAGATGGGATCTCATGGATATAGGAAGTTGCGGCGGTGGAATTAGGTTTTTTGGCTCCCCTTTTGGTCTATTGGGGGTACGTAGGTATATATAGGAGGAAGGAGCACGTCGGTGGAGCTCCGAGGGGCCCACGAGGCAGGGGGCGCGCCCAAGGGGGGCGCCCACCACCCTCGTGACCTCCCCGGAAACTTCTTGGAGTAGGGTCCAAGTCTCCTGGATCACGTTCGGTGAGAAGATCACGTTCCCGAAGGTTTCATTCCATTTGGACTCCGTTTGATATTCTATTTCCTCGAAATACTGAAATAGGCAAAAAACAGCAATTCTGGGCTGGGCCTCCGGTTAATAGGTTAGTCCCAAAAATAATATAAAAGTGGAAAATAAAGCCCAATATAGTCCAAAACAGTAGATAAAGTAGCATGGAGCAATCAAAAATTATAGATACGTTGGAGACGTATCAGGCATCCCCAAGCTTAATTCCTGCTCGTCCTCGAGTAGGTAAATGATAAAAATAGAATTTTTGATGCGGAGTGATACTTTGGCATAATTTCAATGTAAATCTTCTTAATCATGGTATGAATATTCAGATCCGAAAGGTTCAAGACAAAAGTTCATATTGACATAAAAATGATAATACTTCAAGCATACTAATCAAACAATTATGTCATCTCAAAATAACATGGCCAAAGGAAGTTCATCCCTACAAAATCATATAGTTAGGCTATGCTTCATTTTCGTCATACAAAGATGTTCCCAACTTCTATACCCCCGATGACAAGCCAAGCAATTGTTTCATACTCAAATAATCTCAAACTTTTTCAACCTTCACGCAATACATGAGCGCGAGCCATGGACATAGCACTATGGGTGGTATAGAATATGATGATGGGGATTGTGTGGAAAAGACAAAAAAGGAGAAAGTCTCACATCAACGAGGCTAATCAATGAGCTATGGAGATGCCCATCAATTGATGTTAATGCAAGGAGTAGGGATTGCCATGCAACGGATGCACTAGAGCTAAGAATGCTCAACAAAAGAAAACTAGTGGGTGTGCATCCAACTTGCTTGCTCATGAAGACCTAGGGCATTTTGAGGAAGCCCGTCGTTGGAATATACAAGCCAAGTTCTATAATGAAAAATTCCCAGTAGTATGAACAAGACAACTTATAAGACTCACTATATGAAAATCATGGTGCTACTTTGAAGCACAATATATGAGACTCACTACATGAAGAACAAGGTGCTACTTTGAAGCACAAGTGTGGAAAAAGAGATAGTAGCATTGCCCTTTTTATTTTCTCCTTCTTTTTTGGGGCCTTTCTTTTTTTCTTTTTGGCCTTTCTCTTTTTTTTTGATTGGGCAATGCTCTAATAATGATGATCATCACACTTCTATTGATTACAACATAATGATTATAACTCGATACTAGAACAAGATATGACTCTATATGAATGCCTCCGGCGGTGTACCGGGATGGTGCAATGAATCAAGAGTGACATGTATGAAAAATAATGCATGGTGGCTTTGCCACAAATACGATGTCAACTACAAGATCATGCAATGGCAATATGACAAAAGTAAAGCATGTCATGATGATGATGATGATGATGGAAGTTGCATGGCAATATATCTCGGAATGGCTATGGAAATGCCATGATAGGTAGGTATGGTGGCTGTTTTGAGGAAGATATAGGGAGGTTTATGTGTGAAAGAGTGTATCATATCACGGGGTTTGGATGCACCAGTGAAGTTTGCACCAACTCTCAATGTGAGAAAGGGCAATGCATGGTACCGAAGAGGCTAGCAAATGGCGGAAAGGTAAAAGTGCGTATAATCCATGGACTCAACATTAGTCAAAAGAACTCATATACTTATTGCAAAAATTTAGAAGTCATCAAAAATCAAGTACTACGCGCATGCTCCTAGGGGGATGGATTGGTAGGAAAAGACCATCGCTCGTCCCCGACCGCCATATAAGGATGCACAAGCCAGGTACACTTCATGCTTAAAATTTGTTACACAATTTTAACCATACGTGCATGCTACGGGACTTGCTAACTTCAACACAAGTATTTCTCAAATTCACAACTAATCAACTAGCACGACTATGATATTATCACCTCCATATCTCAAAAAAATTATCAAGCATCAAACTTATCTTAGTATTCAACCCACTAAAAAGAAAGTTTCACATATCTTGAATACCAAGTATATTAACATTAAGCAAATTACCATGCTATTAACGACTCTCAAAATAATCTAAGTGAAGCATGAGAGATCAAGTTTCTTTAAAACAAACCACCACCGTGCTCTAAAAGATCTAAGTGAAGCACTAGAGCAAAAATTATCACGCTCAAAAAGATATAAGTGAAGCACATAGAGTAAACTATCAAGCTCAAAAGATATAAGTGAAGCACATAGAGTATTCTAACAAATTTCAATTCATACATGGCTCTCTCAAAAGGTGTGTACAGCAAGGATGATTGTGGTAGACTAACAAGCAAAGACACAAATAATACAAGACACTCCAAGCAAAACACATATCATGTGGTGAATAAAAATATAGCTCCAAGTAAATTACCGATGGAAGTGGACGAAAGAGGGGATGCCTTCCGGGGCATCCCCAAGCTTTGACTTTTTGGTGTCCTTGGATTATCTTGGGGGTGCCATGGGCATCCCCAAGCTTAGGTTCTTGCCACTCCTTGTTCCATAATCCATCAAAAGAATTCACCCAAAACTTGAAAACTTCACAACACAAAACTCAATAGAAATCTCGTGAGCTCCGTTAGAGAAAGAAAACAAAAGACTACTTTAAGGTACTGTAGTAAACTTGTTCTTTATTTGTATTGGTGTTAAACCTACTGTATTCCAACTTCTCTATGGTTTATAAACTATTTTACTAGCCATAGATTCATCAAAATAAGCAAACAACACACGCAAAACAGAATCTGTCAAAGAACAGAACAGTCTGTAGTAATCTGTTACTAACGCAAACTTCTGGAACCCAAAAAATTCTACCAAAATTAGACGACCTGGGAAATTTGTTTATTGATCATCAGCAATTGGAATCACTATTTTATCACGTTCTGGTGATTTTTTACAATTCGGGCACTGAGCGCAAAGATTCTGGAAATTACAGGAAGATCAAATAACTATCTTCCAAGAAGATCTAATAGGTTTAACTTGGCACAAACACTAATTAAAAGATAAAACCACATCTAAACAGAATCTAGATGGATTATTTATTCCTAAACAGAACCAAAAACAAAAAACACAAAATAAAATTGGGTTGCCTCCCAACAAGCGCTATTGTTTAACGCCCCTAGCTAGGCATTGATTGATCTAGGTATTGCCATCTTTGGTAGGCAATCCATAATTGGCTCTCATGATAGATTCATATGGTAATTTTATTTTATTTCTAGGAAAGTGTTCCATGCCCTTCTTTAAGGGAAATTGGAATTTAATATTCCCTTCCTTCATATCAATAATTGCACCAATCGTTCTAAGGAAAGGTCTACCAAGAATAATAGGACATGAAGGATTACAATTTATATCAAGAACGATAAAATCTACGGGCACATAGTTCCTATTTGCAACAATAAGAACATCATTAATTCTTCCCACAGGCTTTTTAATAGTGGAATCCGCAAGATGCAAGTTTAGAGAGCAATCATCAAAGTCATGGAAATCTAGCAAATCACACAAAGCTTTGGGGATAGTAGAGACACTAGCACCCAAATCACACAAAGCATAAAAATCATAATTTTTAATTTTAATCTTAATTGTAGGTTCCCACTCATCATGGAGTTTTTTAGGGATAGAAACTTTCAACTCAAGCTTTTCTTCATAAGATTGCATTAAGGCGTCAACAACATGTTCGGTAAAGGCCTTATTTCGACTATAAGCATGAGGAGAATTTAACACGGATTGCAACAAGGAAATACAATCAATTAAAGAGAAGTTTTCATAGTTAAATTCCTTGAGATCCAAAATAGTGGGTTTAGCAATATCTAGATTTTTATTTCTTTCAATCCCTTTTTTATCAATTTCATCATCAGGATCTAAAAACTCAGAATTCTTAGAACGCCTTCTAGGTAAGGGAAGATCATAATCAGATTCATCAAGATTCACATTGCAAAACAACGATTTAATAGGGGACACATCAATAACTTTCAGATCTTCATCTTGATTTTCATAGGAATTCGGTTTAGCGGCCATCTTATTGACTAAGGTGGCTTGCATATCCGAAATTTCAGCGGTCATTTTTTCAAGATGAGCAATTTGGGCTCTTACACCATCAAATTCTTTGGACCTATCATCGAGCTCTTTATTCATATAACTCATAAAACTCTTTTGTTCCTTAAGATCGTTTCTAAAGAAATTATTATGCTCAAATTGCAAGACCATAAACTTCCTGACATCGTTTTCGATATCTTCTAGCCCTTTAAGGTGAAGATCACCAAAATTAGGTAAGGCCATCGTGACGAACAAGCAAGAAAACTAACACACGAGCAAACAAAAGGCAAAGGGAAAGAGAGGGCGAATAAAACGGCAAGGGTGAAGTGGGGGAGAGGAAAACGAGAGGCAAATGGCAAATAATGTAATGCGAGAGATAGAGATTGTGATGGGTACTTGGTATGTTGACTTTTGCGTAGGCTTCCCCGGCAACGGCGCCAGAAATGGCTCGTTGACGGGAGGGTAAATCTTGACTTGACTTGGCATAGGCCTCCCCGGCAACGGCGCTAGAAATCCTTCTTGCTACATCTCGAGCTAGCGTTGGTTTTCCCCGAAGAGGAGGGGGTGATGCAGCATAGTAGCGTAAGTATTTCCCTCAGTTTTTGAGAACTAAGGTATCAATCCAGTAGGAGGTCACGCGCAAGTCCCTCGTACCTACACAAAACGGTAGCAACTCGCAACGAACGCTTAGGGGTTGTCAATCCCTTCACGGTCACTTACGAGAGTGAGATCTGATAGAGATAATATTTTTGGTATTTTTGGTATAAAGATGCAAAGTGAAAAGTAAAAGCAAAACAAGTAAAATAAAGTAATGGAGATTGATATGATGAGAATAGACCCGGGGGCCATAGGTTTCACTAGTGGCTTCTCTCAAGAGCATAGATATTCTACGGTGGGTGAACAAATTACTATTGAGCAATTGATAGAATTGAGCATAGTTATGAGGTTATCTAGGTATGATCATGTATATAGGCATCACGTCCGTGACAAGTAGACCGACTCCTGCCTGCATCTACTACTATTACTCCACTCATCGACCGCTATCCAGCATGCATCTAGAGTATTAAGTTAAAAACAGAGTAACGCCTTAAGCAAGATGACATGATGTAGAGGAATAAATTCATGCAATATGATAAATACCCCATCTTGTTATCCTTGATGGCAACAATACAATACGTGCCTTGCAACTCTTTCTGTCACTGAGTAAGGACACCGCAAGATTGAACCCAAAGCTAAGCACTTCTCCCATTGCAAGAACTACCAATCTAGTTGGCCAAACCAAATGGATAATTCGAAGAGACTTGCAAAGATAACTCAATCATACATAAAAGAATTCAGAGAAGATTCAAATATTATTCATAGATAAGTTGGATCATAAACCCACAATTCATCGGTCTCAACAAACACACCGCAAAAAGAAGATTACATCGAATAGATCTCCACGAGAGAGGGGGAGAACATTGTATTGAGATCCAAACAGAGAGAAGAAGCCATCTAGCTACTAGCTATGGACCCGAAGGTCTGAAGTAAACTACTCACACTTCATCGGAAGGGCTATGGTGTTGATGTAGAAGCCCTCCGTGATGGATGCCCTCTCCGGCGGAGCTCTGGAACAGGCCCCAAGATGGGATCTCGTGGATACAGGAAGTTGCGGCGGTGGAATTAGGTTTTTTGGCTCCCCTTTTGGTCTATTGGGGGTACGTAGGTATATATAGGAGGAAGGAGCACGTCGGTGGAGCTCCGAGGGGCCCACGAGGCAGGGGGGCGCGCCCAGGGGGGGGGGGCCCTCCACCCTCGTGACCTCCCCGGAAACTTCTTGGAGTAGGGTCCAAGTCTCCTGGATCACGTTCGGTGAGAAGATCACGTTCCGGAAGGTTTCATTCCATTTGGACTCCGTTTGATATTCTGTTTCCTCGAAATATTGAAATAGGCAAAAAACTGCAATTCTGGGCTGGGCCTCCGGTTAATAGGTTAGTCCCAAAAATAATATAAAAGTGGAAAATAAAGCCCAATATAGTCCAAAACATTAGATAAAGTAGCATGGAGGAATCAAAAATTATAGATACGTTGGAGACGTATCAGCCATCTCATCAGTTTTACCTATGTGTCATGTCCATGTGTCAATTTTTGCCCTAGGTTGTGAAGCAACCTATATTTCTGTTATTCCAAAAATTCCCAAAAAATTCTCATAAATTGTTTGGATCATATCTTCGTCAAATATGTCAAAAACCTTCCTTGCCTAGTTCAAAAATAACTCAAAAATATTCATTTTCCTATTCTGTTCAGAGTAGCACTTTGTGAAGGAAGTACCACTTTGGCATGTCCAAATGGTATCCATTTTCTATAGTGCTTTCCTATGCCCAAATAACCATCCTCCACCAAATGCCAGCTCAATCTATTCATTGTTTGAGCCCAGCTTCAACATTCGTATTTATGTCCGGTGTGGTACTTTGCAAAGCAAGTACCACCTAGGCTCCTGCTTTTGAGCTGAAATTTTGTGAAGACGGTCTTCTTAGTAATTGATCATCCTCAGCCAAAACTCACGCCCATTAGCCATGTGCATTTCCTGTACCGCTAATGAAACACTTGGCTGCTTATTCATGTTTGAGCATCGACCGGTCTCCTCGTGAGAATCTTATGTTGTGATTTTATTCCTAGCACCTACCCGGGGAGCACCCAACCCACTAGACATGCCTAGGCCGCCCAGAACACATGGCAACGCCATAGTCACGCGGTGACCACGCGGCGGGCATGTGAGTTTACGCGCTCTAGAGTTGGGACCCTCGGCCACCGTCCAAACCTCGACGTATTGCCACCAGACCATGTATTTATGATTAAATAGGTACTTATGTAACTAGAAATGATTTTTGAAAAAAATAAATAGCAAACTATGAGGCAGCTACAGTTCAAATTTGACCCGCTTCCAACTGAATTGGCGGAAATTTGTCTTTTTCACGAGAGGTGGATCAAAACTTTTTACACCCAACCATTTTGTCAATTGTGCATTAAATATGTCCTAGTATTTTAGAAAATTGATTTGGTCCAATTTTGCAACAATTATTTGGGAGGTCCTTCACAAAAAAACCTCCTTTTGGGCACTCGAAAAATGGAAAATGGTTTTTTCGTCCAAAGAAAATGAAAACTTCCTTAGGCAACATTGTTTGCCATTCCAATATGCACCCTTGTGCACAATATGAGATCATTTGAACAAACTATGCCATGAATGTGGCCATAAGATTGATCATTTGGCTTAAAAGCCATTGATCTCCATACGTGATAGCTCATTTCTGAGAACACTTTTTTAAAATAATTGTCTTATTACAAGTTTGTTATTTTTCTGGGAACTTGGCCACATATAAAGACACAATGCGAAGGTTTCCCATTTTTTGATTTTTTGAATTTTTTATGGCGTTTCAAAATGCGGTCAAAACGGCGGGAATGACCGTTCCTAGCTAGTGGTTGAATCTTGGAATTTTTTTGGTGTTTCTCTGATTAAATAGATACTTATGTACATAGAAATGATTTTTGAAAAAAATAAAGAGCAAACTACAAGGCAGCTACAGTTCAAATTTGACCCGCTTCCAGCTGAATCGGCGGAAATTTGTCTTTTTCACGAGAGGTGGATCAAAACTTTTTACACCCAACCATTTTGTTAATTGTGAAATAAATATGTCCTAGTATTTTATAAAATTGATTTGGTCCAATTTTGCAACAAATATATTATAGGTCCTTCACAAAAAACTCATTTTGGGCACTCGAAAAATGGAAAATGAATTTTTTGTCCAAAGAAAATGAAAACTTCCTTAGGCAACATCGTCTGCCATTCCAAGATGCATCCTTGTGCACAATATTAGGGACACAATATGAAATCATTTGAACAAACTATGTCATGAATGTGGCCATAAGATTGATCATTTGGCTTGAAAGCCATGAATCTTCACACTTGATAGCTCGTTTCTGAGAACACTTTTTTAAAAATAATTGCCGTATTACAAGTTTATAATTTTTTTCTGGTAACTTGGCCACATATAATGAAACTATGCGAAGGTTTTCCAATTTTTTTTATTTTTTATACCCGTTGCAAAATGCGGTCAAAACGGAGGGAATAATCGTTCCTAGTTAGTGGTTGAATCTTGGAATTTTTTTGGTGTTTCTCTGATTAAATAGATACTTACGTACCTAGAAATGATTTTTGGAAAAAAATAAAGAGCAAACTACGAGGTAGCTACAGTTCAAATTTGACCCGCTTCCAACTGAATCGGCGAAAATTTGTCTTTTTTACGAGAGGTAGATCAAAACTTTTTACACCCAACCATTTTGTCAATTGTGCATTAAATATGTTCTAGTATTTTAGAAAATTAATTTGGTAATTTTTTAATAAATATATGATAGGTCCTTCACAAAAGAACTCATTTTGGACACACGATAAATGAAAAAATGAATTAAAAGAAGTCATTTCTCATAACTCTTTAAAAAATATTTGTCTTATTTCAATTTGTGATTATTCCTGAACACTAAATTCAAATTTGCTGACACAGTGCGAAGTTTTTTTTTTCAATTTTTCAGGTCATAATAAAATAGCTAACATGATTTAGCACTTTACTTTTAGTCGGTTACGACCAATTTAAATGGTCAAAATATCATACCTGTATACTGCATTTTGAATGGTCCAGAGGCCTCTCACGCGGATCATGGATATATCACCGTCGGATGCTCTTGGATCCAACGGCCCGCACGTCACCCGTCTCACCCACGTCCTGCAATCCTCCTCTCGCACCCTTCTCTCCCACGCACTGACGCCCCTCTCTCCTCTCCCTCACTCCGATCTGATCGCCAAATCCTCCGCCGCCCACCGTCGCCCACCCCCACCGCCGCCCACTGTCGCCCACCCCCTCCGCCGCCCACCCCCACCGTCGACGACCCTCACCATCGAGCCCACGCCCCGACCCGCGCCCTCTAGTACTCGCCCGCAACCCTCACCCGTGGCTAGGGTTTCGGCCGCCACCCCTAACTTCATCGGGATCTGCCAAATCCGGCGACGGCAAGGCCAGAGGTGGCCGGATCTGGCACCGGTAAGCCCCTCCCCTCCTTATTCGCGCACTATATCCTCCTCACCTCACCTCGTCTTGTGTTCCCTTTCGGCAGGTCAACATGGTTGTGGATGGTACGACAACGATGGCAGGAGGGGCGAACCTCCATGGGACGGGTCGCCACCAAGGAGATGGAGCTCCTTCTCCCCTACCACGCAACCTCCCTCCCAGCGCCAACAGAGCCTCGGCTACCATGACGCGACAGCGCTGTCGCAAGCCTCGCAGGGTTGTGCATCTCGTCGTCTGCCGCGCCCTACCAGGAGCTCCATCACCCACGCGTCTCCTCTGAGGAGGGGGCGGTGGATTGTGCGTCGGCGTGGTTGGCTCCAGCTCCCCGCCGACCTATGACTCCACATGCATCGCCGTCTTCGACCACAGGTCCATGTCCTCGATTTGCTTCCTTTGCTTCCCGTAGGTTTCCGCATAGATCTGGCCGTTTGATTTGATGCGGATGCGAATTTGGTTCTCCATCGCTGTAGGTTTCCCGTAGGTTTCCTGTGCATACTCGTGTTCGAATTAGCATTGAATCCCTCAGTTTATGTAGTTTCGTTGTGGTTGATTGACACCCCTGTGAAGATAAAATTCAGGACCAACTGTTAGCTTTTTGTGAAGAAAAAATAGTTGGTCAAAAAATCGTAGAAACCCCAATAGCCTCACTCTGCTGTACATTATATTTCTTGGGTTACTGCAACGCTGCTTGCCTGCTACTGTCTTAGTCCGCAACGCAGACCAAGTTGATTTCAGTGCATTTTTTCCATAATTAGACTTATGAAGCTCAAACTGACCATATCAGCACTAGTCTCACATTTTTTTCCATAATTAGACTTATGAAGCCAACTTGCCTCTTGCCTGCCAAGAGTGTTGACTGAATTGCTTCTGATACATGTATGTGTGTGTTTGTGTGCAGCACAAGCCCTGCAGCAGCCGACGTGGGTTCAGGTGTCCCCTCCCCTGATGGCTATAAATCTACCATGCTCTGCTAATTCTATGTGAGCACTGTTAGGCGTTCGTTTGTATTTGCAAATTAGCAGCAGCTTGCAGAATATGTGCCGTCCAAAGCGTTGCCTTAATACGATGGGCCAATTCCAGTTCTGCCCCTAACTCGAACCTACTACTCAGTTTTGCCCCTAATTTTCAGGTATGCTCAGTTTTGCCCCTCCGCCGTTAGTGTCACTTATAGAAATGCCCTTTTGCGCCGTTACCGTCCGGTCAAAGTACTTTGACCATCCAGACAAAAATAGCAAAAAAAATCAAAAAAATATGAAATTTGGTGGGATCGAAGATAGTCATGTCCGCAAGGCGCGTGCACATTTTTGTGTTGGTTGGACACTCCGGGAGCTCGTGGCAAAGGAAAATAAAAATAATTTATGCCTATGAACAGTAAATTCGAAAAAAATAGCAAAAAAGTTCAAAAAAATTTGAATTTATTTGGCATCAAAGAGACTTGAGTGCACAAAGTGCTTGCAAGTTTTGGTGATCAAATGACGTACGGGGCGCTCTAGAGAAAAAAAAACAAAATAGTGCATTTTTTCAAAGTTTTTTTGAGCTAAAATTTGTTTTTTTTCTCCACGAGCTCCTACAATGTCCAAACACAACAAAAACGTGCACACATCTTGCGCACTTGAATATCTTGAGTCCCACGAAATTTCATATTTTTTTTATTTTTTCTATTTTTTTTGAATTTACTGCTCGCATGCGTACAAAATTTATGTTTTCCTTTGACACGAGCTCCCGGAGTGTCCGAACGGCATGAAAATGTGCACGCGCCTTGCGGACATGACTATCTTCGATCCCACCAAATTTCATATTTTTTGATTTTTTTTGCTATTTTTTCAGGACGGTCAAAGACCTTTGACCGGACGGTAACGACAGAGAAGGGCATTTCTATAAGTGAAACTAACGGCGGAGGGGCAAAACTAAGCATACCTAAAAATTAGGGGCAAAACTGAGTAGTGGGTTCGAGTTAAGGGCATAGATGTAAATGTCCCTAATACGATATGTGTATCATTAGCTGGTATCCATATGGAGATAGTTTAGCAGAGGAAGAAATAAACACCTATGTTTCTTGGTCCATGAAATTGCATTGGAGAGATGGGTCAATTATATATAGGCGATACATTACACTAGTTGAATTTGACCAGGCACCAACTCCAACCAGTGATACGTGCATGCTAACTGTTATTAGCTTCAAAACCTAGTAAATGCCTTCTTGCACTAGGTACACCCCTGAATTTTTGTCCTTTACAACCTGATCGATGTACAACCTGTTTGCTTGAAAGTAATTTTAGTTGATTCTTTGATGGAGCGCTAAGACTGCGTGGAACAGTAGTTTTTATTATCTAAAACTACCGCCTTGTGATTATGCAGGTGCCTAGTTTGTCTTTATTAGTTTTTATTATATAAAGTACCTCCCTGGAACATTAGTTTGTCACCTTGTTTCCACTGATACGCAGGATATTGCTTGCTACTTATGCTTTTCTGATCGACAATATCAGGCAGTAACACATTAATTAGTCTCTTGGTTACTTGAAATCAAATCCATGATTTTGTTATCTACTGTTTGCTCACAGTTAAGTATAAGTTAACCTTTCATGTTAAGGCAAACCTGAGAACACTTGCTTGTGAGAACCAACTGGACTTCTTAGATATATCCAAGTGAAGATGTACTGTTACTATGGCAATGAATTTTATCTATGTGAAATTATAATTTAAGTGCCATCATTCATCTCTTGGTATCTTGTTCTCTGTGATAACTGTTCATTGTTGAGTGCTATATATATACTCTAGTTGTCATGCAGTGCTTGTTGTTCCATATTTTGTTGATGCACCGATAGCTGTTCAGAACTGTAGTAGTGTAGTTAGTTTTTTGAATGATTTGGTGTGCATGGAACACTGATTTTTCTTCAAGTCATGATTTTTCTCAACTGGTGCATGTTTATATATTTGGGTGCTAGTCAATTAGAGAATGTCTATGATACCATGTCTGTACTATGTGCCAGTGTAGCTGTACTGATGCTTTGGGTTTAATCCATGCAGCAGAGGACAAGGGCTTCATGGCCAATCAAGGCGCATGGTGCTCGCAAGCGACGAAAGGAGGTTGTTCGACATAGGCACGGAGGAGGAGGATGGGCACGGACGGAGGAGGACAGAGCACCTCTATTCTTCCAGGTTCTTGTCCTTACCTTCACTTCTTGTATGTGCCTGTGCTGGCAGCTCACCCATGGTCTTGTTTGTCCTGCAGGTTAGTGAGTAGCATCAGGAGGAGGAGCTCAAGCACGACCACCAAGAGGCACCACCGCAGCAGCAGGTAGCACGTCCATCTCCACCTCCCTCTCCCTCTGCTCCCAAACCTTTTTGTTAGAATATATTGAGTACATTCTGTCAACTTGTGTGTCAGTAAGAACAAAAACTAATTATCTAAGGTCCTGTTATTATTACCTATATATGACATTGCTACTGGATTGCCTAGTGCCCCTGTTCATGGTGGGCTAAACTTGTATTTGCTCCTGCTGCTGCATTTTGATGATCATGAGTGTGATGCATTTTGATGATCTCCTTGTACCAGATGAGTCCGTCGATGAAGCAGCAGCGTCTCCTCTAGAGGGTGACGGTGGTGGCGGTGCCTATGTGCGGCTTCGACTACAACCTCCTCTCCGGTGAGTCCTTCTCCTACCTCTAGCTCCATTTCTGAGCTGCTGTAATACCATGCTCTGTTTCATGGTTGTGGCTTATTTAGTCTGTGCTTGCTATGCCTTGTGTATTGGAGCCTAATTAGCTTCTATTAGGGGATAATCTACTGGTTATACCAAGATTTTACATGAAATTTTGTTCTACTTATTCTGCTAAGGTTGTTTGCAATGGTTATACATATGTTACACAATTTTTGCTGCTAGCTAATGAGCTTTAGAGATGGTAACATGGTGCTGCACTCTCAGGATCATCTTATGACACACAATCAATTTTTGGTGTGCTCAAATTTTTAATTTTAGTGATAAGGAAATATCCCACCTAGTTTGCTGGCTCTCTCACTTGAGTTGGTTTAATAGTAGTGGCCTCCTGACTTGTACTCAGTTGGGTAGGTGCTGGCTGGGAGCAAAGTTTATATGCATGGATAATGGACTTGCACTAAATGGACACAAATAAAGGAGTTGAGTATTAAGTGAACTTCTAACTGGAAACAATTTCTGTATGGTGTACATAAATATCAAGTTGATAGCTGATCTGTAGCAAATATAGCTGCGCGTAACTTCTTTACTTGGTTCCTCTTTTACAGGAGCTCCAGGCCTAAGAAAGTTGGAAGTGCGAAGACGTGAAGAAAAGCGTGAAGCCGTGAAGTGCTACTCAGCAAAGAGTTGTCTGTTCTATTTGACTGTAATATTGTAATAGCTGGTATACCTAGGTTGTAATAGTCTACAGAAAATGTAGTACACTAATCTAGTGTCATTTGACGAGTTTCACATGTTCTGTTGTTTGGAATATTTGATTATGAATGTGATTTGATTGTGTGTGAGATGGGAACCTGACCAATGCAACCCACTTATGAAATAATATGACTAGTTTGTAACTTTCTTATGTGTGGGATCAATATATGAGATTAACATGACTAGTGGGACCAGCTCCAAAATATATTTTCCAAAAAGATATAATCAATAGACTATAAAAGGCCAAAGCCCAGAGATAAAAAGGCTGAAATATTGGGCTAGGCCCATGTAGCCCAACAGAATTCGTAGGAATAATAATAATAAAAAAGGTCGAATTGTTGGGCTAGGCCCATGTAGAAAACCGAATTGGACCGGGCTGAATCTTGTGCCACATCAGCTTGCCATGATGGATGCCTACATGGCCTGGGGAGGTTGCTAGTGACCAAAACAAACCAGTAGGCATATTTTGGTCGTAAACGTCTACAACCTTCTCACATAGAAGGTCGTTAATTTCAGTTTACGACCGCCAGCTTTTGACCTTCTGTTTTTGGTCACAAAAAGGTCGCAAATGAAAAACAATGACCTTTCAGTGACCAATAGTCAAGGTCACAAGTTGACATATTTCTTGTAGTGTCCATGGCCTCCGGGATGCTCCATAGCTGCTGGGTGGCGGTCATCCTCGTACCTAATGATGCACCATGTTCCGTGGTGAGGTAGCGACCAAGTCCAATAGATATTCATGTAAATCTTGAAGAGGAGCGGGTTCACCTTAGGTTCGTTAGGTCCACTTGGAGCTTGATGTGCTATGAAGGTGTACATGGTGATGTCCGTAGGATGCTCTGCATCATCCCCTCCCCCTTGGGAAAGATCCGACCTCAGATTAAAATCTAAATCACCATGGGAAAGAGATGATGGCGTCGTGTAGAAGTGGACGGTCACCAAGCATTCGTCATCTTGTAGTTCCAAATGTGCACTCTCCAATGTCGCACCATCTTGTGATTCCTTCAAAAGGAGCATGAACAACAAACACTTGGAAAAACAAATGTGTTTAGCATTAGTGCAAAATCAAGCATTCAAGTGGTGATTCACCAAACAAGTGTCGTCATCATGTATAGCATATGGTGTAACAAAGGATTGTGACATGGCATGTAAGCACATAAATTGAGCACAAGCAAAGATATCACGGGGACAAGCATGTGAATGTGAGGTAGCGATGCAAATATGTGTGTCAAGATAAGAAGCATCTACCTCAAACTCATAGAAAACATGCATAAGGCGCTCAACAAATGGTCTATGGTATGCATATGAAGCATTCACAGCACCAAACATAATGAGATGTCTAAACACATAGGTCAAGTGCAAGACAATCCGAGCATAATGTGCATATGGTGGAGTGCAGATATCATGGCACTCAACACAAAGGAAAGAGCAATTGTTCATCATGTGTGAGGCAACCAAGTCAATCATGTGGTGCAAGCTAGTAGTGCGAAGATGCAACATACTAGAAGGAATTATGGCTAGCATGTCATGTGTACAAATAGTGGGCATGAATAATTCACATGACATAGCACAAGTATGAAAGCAAGATATGAGCAAAACATCATCAATGTATTGGCGAGAGGGCATATGTAAATAGCAATGGGGCATAATGACTCTCCCAACACAACAAGCATCAAAAACATTGGGCACAAAGAAATGATGGCAATAGCTACTAGGATCTCCACCAAGCATGCAAATACACATAGAAGTAGTATAAAGATGAATCATGGGTAGACGCAAGCAAGGGTCACAATTGCATGGCAAAGTCATGGAAAGAGGCATAGCATGCAAAGTGAACACGAGAAAATGGGCATAACGTAACAAGTGATATATAACCCAAAGCTGCGTGAGAGCCAAGTAGAAGAGATGCACGTAGTCGTTGTGCGAAGGGAACAGTGGTAAGGATAGTCCACGTGATCCCAATTCATCGTTGCTCTCAAGAGCTTGTTTCGTCAACTCTTGGGATTAAGAGGTTGACGAATATATGTGAGTACCTACACAAAACAAAGGCAAAGGAAAAATTGTGTGTGCATGGTAGATGTACACATCATCCATCATGATGTGCACGTGCTTGTGTTGGTTAGCAGAAAATATCCAATGCTCAAATAAATGAGTTGCATGATATAGAAACATGTCATCCATCATGAGAGGTTTGTTGTTATGTATAGCATAATGGAGACTCAAAGGATGTAATGCATCATGGGAAGCATCTAGAGCATTGTTATGCGTGGAATGCATATGGTGTCTACAAGTGATGCAATCATGTGAAACACAATAATTGTCATGGCATGACATATGAGATGAATTGCAGAAGTCATGTAAAGGAAGCATGGAAATATCATCACATGAAAAACAAAAGCCAATGACCATCATCTCGTCATCTATGCCATATGTGCAAATAGGATTTATTTTAATGGGGCATGCATAGTTATTATGTTGAGATTGAAATGATGCAATATGGGATATCTCACTCATAGCATATGACAAGGTTAATGGATTGTCAAACATGATGTGACCAATTTTTTTTCACATGGTATCCTATGGAGCATAGCATCACAACTAGGCAACTCAACATGCTCATCATCATATTCATCATAAATAGGTAAGTCATGACATGATGAAGTTGCACTAGCATGAAGTATGGTAATAGGTGTGTCAACATTATGCAGGCAATCATTGTGAGAAGAGTCCACTAGTGGGACAAGTGAAGCACCACCACCTATGTTACCTTTGGAGCTCCACTCATGTGGTGTAGGTGAGGTGTCGAAGATCGAGTCGTGGTCATCTTCATCGTGATGGAACCATGTGGGGGGTGCATCAAATTCCACCATGGCCATTATCTTGTCCATAGGAAGGACGAAGTCGTCGAGGATCGGCACATCATCATAAATGGGACCTAGCACCAAATGAGAAGACACAATAGAGGTAGAGGTCAAGTTGTTAGAGTTGAAAGTGGCCTCACATGACCTATCAACTATCTCACTCTCTCTATGTGGTGGTTCACTCACTCCCTCAAGGTAGGTGCACTCAAACTCACATATGGTGGAGTCACTCATCTCAATCAAGTGGTGGGGGTTGTGGCTCTCCTCACATGGGAGTTGTGGCAACTCGTCATATATGGGGCTAGTGGTGAAGTCACTCTCACTCTCAATATGGTGGCACAAGTCACTCAAGTCATCATATGTCGCCGTGGTCGAAGGGAAAATCCCATGCTCAACCATCTCCCTTGAGGGGCTTCCGAAGATGGAAGTGTCTCCCTCGCTCGTAGGTGGTCACCTTGGACTTGATGATGTCGAAGTAGGCTTACTCATGGGACGTAGGCGAAGATGCCGTACGTCGAAAGGCGAAGATGCCTGGATGTCACTTGGTGAAGATGCCAAAGTTGTTGTTGAAGCCGCAGCCTTGGGGTCGATGGTGCTGTTCTATAGAGCCCGTGCGCACGGGGGTGCAGGAGGCCGTGGGCACGGGGTCCCGTGTGCACGGGGGTCCAAGGCCCGTGTGCACGGGGGTGGCAGAGAAGCCAACTCTCGTCCCGAAGGTCGCTCTTCATGGTCTTGTCCATGTTCTTGGCGGTCGCCTCGAAGATGATGACGGTGCCGTGTGGTACTTGCATCGCATGGCCGTAACGAAGACTTGCGACTTGAGCGTCTCCGCCTTGAAGATGACGAAGAGGAAGAAGACTTGTAGTTGGCCCACACGTGTCGGATGTCATCCAATTGTGCGTCCAACTTGGTGTCGATGTAGTCCCTTTTCCGTACTTCGCGTTGTTGAATGTCGACGGTGAGTCGCTCAATGCCTCGCATTGCTCGTTGTAGTCCAAAGATGGGCGTTTTGGTGATGTAGTTGTTTGCGTCGTCGTTGTCATGGAAGACCGGAGATGAAATGCCTTGCCTATCCATCACAAGAGTCGAGCAAAGGTGAGTAGGAAATGAGATAAACAATACCAAGCTACATTTTCCCAAAGTTGAGGATGTATCTTGTATCACTCAATGTGAAATGAAAGAATAGTGGAATTGGTACCGGACTTGTTGACTCACACCTACAAAGTAAAGCTTATGGTGGAGCTCGGTGAGGATAGTGGCACAAAAATTTGATGCAAATTGTTAGCAAGAGTCAATAATGTTGGAAAAGATTCACAAATTCGCAAGTGAAACAAGTAGACCAATAGCAATGGGTGGTACATGGAAACACACACACACGGATAGATAAATGGGGTCGTGCAACCAAGGAATGAGCACAAAATGTGGAATCCACGGAAAATGCTCATGTTGCACAACTCAAGAGAGACGCTAGCACGATTGCTTAAAAGGCGGATACGACACTTGTGCACAACCTATATGTAACGCCCTCGATGCGGCTATATCTCCTACGTGTCGAAGCACGACTTAGAGGCATAACCGCATTGAAAGCAATGTCGCAAGTGAGGTAATCTTCACACAACCCATGTAATATATAAGGGAAAGAGATACATAGTTGGCTTACAATCGCCACGTCACACAATACATGAACAAAGCATTACATCATCCAGATACAATCAAGGTCCGACTACGGAACCAAAATAAAAGAAGACTACCCCAAATGCTACACAGATCCCCGATCGACCCCAACTGGGCTCCACTACTGATCAACTAAAACGAAACAACACAAAGGACAAGATCTTCATCGAGCTCCTCCTGAGCTTGGTTGCGTCACCTGCTCGGTAACATCGGCACCTGCAAACTGGTTTTGGAAGTATCTGTGAGCCACGGGGACTCAGCAATCTCACACCCTCGCGATCAAGACTATTTAAGCTTATGGGTAAGGTAAAAGGTATGAGGTGGAGCTGCAGCAAGCGACTAGCGTATATGGTGGCTAACATACGCAAATGAGAGCGAGAAGAGAAGGCAAAGCGCGATCGAGAAACTATGATCAAGAAGTGATACTAGAACAACCTACGTCAAACATAACTCCAACACCGTGTTCACTTCCCGGACTCCGCCGGAAAGAGACCATCACGGTTACACACGCGGTTGATGTATTTTAATTAAGGTCAACTTCAGGTTTTCTACAACCGGACATTAACAAATTCCCATCTGCCCATAACCGCGGGCACGGCTTTCGAAAGTTCAAATCCCTGCAGGGGTGTCCCAACTTAGCCCATCACAAGCTCTCACGGTCAACAAAGGATATTCCTTCTAGCGGGAACACCCGATCAGGCTCGGAATCCCGGTTACAAGACATCCTCGACAATGGTAAAACAAGTCCAGCAAGACCACCCGATGCGCCGACATCACGATAAGAGCTGCACATATCTCGTTCTCAGGGCAACACCGGATAAGCAATCCGTACAACTAAAACCAGCCCTCGAGTTTCCCCGAGGTGGCGCTGCAAGGGGATCTAGTTTGGACCAACACTTAGACAAGCACTGGCCCGGGGGTTTAAAAATAAAGATGACCCTCGGGATGCGCGACTCCCAAGGGAAAAGGCTAGGTGGCGAATGGTAAAACCAAGGTTGGGCCTTGCTAGAGGAGTTTTATTCAAGGCGAACTGTCAAGGGGTTCCCATTATAACCCAACCGTGTAAGGAACGCAAAATCCGGGAACATAACACCGATATGACGGAAACTAGGGCGGTAAGAGTGGAACAAAACACTAGGCATAAGGCCGAGCCTTCCACCCTTTACCAAGTATATAGATGCATTAATTAAATAAGAGATATTGTGATATCCCAACAAAATATCCATGTTCCAGCATGGAACAAGCTCCAATCTTCACCTGCAACTAACAACGCTATAAGAGGGGCTGAGCAAAGCGGTAACATAGCCAAACAACGGTTTGCTAGGACAAGGTGGTTAGAGGCTTGGCTTCACAATATGGGAGGCATGATAAGCAAGTGGTAGGTATCGCAGCATAGGCATAGCAAAAGAGCGAGCAACTAGCAAGCAAAGATAGAAGTGATTTCGAGGGTATGGTCATCTTGCCTGAGATCCCGCAAGGAAGAAGAACGAGTCCAAGAAGAAGACAAACGGACGAAGTCGAACAGATCCTCACAACTCCGGAATGAAACCGAAGCTAACGCGAGAAGCAACCCGGAAAGAAGCAAACAACATAATAAACCAACACATAATCATGGCATGATGCACAACCAAGTATGATGCATGTCCGGTTTAAATATGCATGGCATGGCAAGGGGCACAAACAAAACTACAAGTTAAGTGGAGCTCAATATGCAACGAGTTGCATATTGATGGAACACCACATCAATTATTTAGTTCTCTCTCGGTTAGGTACTCAACAATATTAAATGTTGGTTAACATGGCAAGAGGTGAAGCATAAAAGAAACTATCTAACTAAGCAATTTAAATGGGGCCGGATATAACAAACAACAAATCTGGTAAATCCCCATATACGTTTAGCAATTTAATGCAACAACAATTTTAAACATTTTAAATGTTGTTATCATGATGTGGATGACAGGTTCAAGTTGGATGTAATTTTTTAGGAAAAATGTTGACATGAGCATTATATGAAGCATTTGTCATCGTGGCGGAAACGAAAAGGGGTGCCACGGCAACGATAACGAAACGGTGCCACGGCAACGTTCCGGTTCCGGTAACCCGATTGAGATGCCGGTGCAAAAGAAAATGACGGGAGCGTGTCATGCAAGGATGGTGGGGTGGTCCCGATTACCGGGTTCCCACATGCCGGTGGCAAGGCAAAAAAAAGGGCAACGTGCACCGATAGTTCAAACTCGAGGCAAAACAAGGGTGCATCTCATACAACATGCATTCATTCATGGGCATCGTCTCGGTGGGTATACCTTCCAAGGGAGCATTCTCGAGTGGTTCAAGTTCGGTGCAAAGTAGAGGAAGTAGACATTCTCGGGCCATTCGTAGTGGAAGTAGGGGTACATGACGATGGTAGAGGTACTCGCGACGGTAGTGGTACACGTTTTCGTAGGACTTGACGAATCCGAGTCACTTGGGGTCGACGGTAGACGTTCACGTTTCGAGGAGGAAGTAGAGGTTCTCGCGATCTCGGCGACGGTAGTTGTTCATGGCGCTTGTGACTCGCGGTTCTTCGGGCAACGGTAGTCGTACACTTTCGTAGATGTTCGAGGCCGTCGGTAGGGGAGCTCGCGGTATTGCGATGATAGTGGTACAAGGTCGTCGGGGTACTTGCCGGTCCGGTCTTGACGGTCTTGTTTTTGCGACGGTAGTCGTGCTAGTCGGCGGTAGTGGAACTTGACAGATCCGAGGGCTCCGGGTGTCGTGGTACTTGTCGCGTTCTGGAAACGAAGTGGTACTTGGCAATATTCGGGACGATCTTGGCGATTCCGGAGACGCCGGTAGAGGTACTGGACGCGACACTGTAAACTCGTACACTCTCGGAGAGGACTTTTCCATGAAACCCAAAATGAAACAGCCCCAAATGGAGGCAACAGAGGCGGAGACGCACGAGGATAGCGAGGCGGTGGTCCCGCGGCAACAGGAGGTCGACGGCGGCGCGGCACCGGAAGAGCAGCAGCGGGACGGAGTGGCTACCCTCGCCCTTAGCGTGGAGCAAGGGAGGCGAAGCTCCTGGAGGCTGGAGGTGCCATGGACCTCAGGCGCACGAGGAGGAGCAGGGAAAGGAGGTCTGGCGGGCGACGTGCTTGTGCAGCAACGGCCAAGCCAAGGTCGCGGACGGCGGAGGTTCGGCGCTGGAGAAATAGGAAGGCCACGGCAGAGGAACCGGTCTCCGGCGACGAGGTGCAGCAGCGGCAGCGGCCATGGAGGACGGCGTCGTTGAGGCGGGGTGGAGCAGAGGGGGCGACGGCGTGAGGATGGAAGGGCCGCCCGGCTCTGCAGGCTCCTGGCGGAGGAGGAGAAGCTGTAGGGGCGGAGCTTGGCGGCGTTCCGGGTCGCCGGTGCGAGGGAAGAAGGGCGACGGGCGAGGCGTGTGTGCATGCAGCGCTGCTGGAGGCGGGGCGCTGTGCGGGTGTGTGTGTGTGCGGCGGCGGTGTGGGAACGAGAGGAGAAAAGGGGATCGAGGCTAGGGAGCGGTTAGGTTTAGGAGGGATTGGGCCAGGGAGGCCCAGTCGGTCAGCTCGTCAGCTGGGCTGTAGGGGCCCAAAAGGGCTATGGGGATGGATGGCCTAGCTGGATCTCTCCCTCCGTTTTCTATTACTCATAAGAAGAAGAAGAAAAACATAGGAGATAAAAGAAATGAACCGAGGAGTAGCAAATGAGTTTGACAAGGAGATAAATCTTTCCGGACTCACAAAAATTAGCTCGGTCCAAGAAAAATAGGAGTGGACACCTTTGCAAGAATTAAATTCAAAGTCATTTGGATTTAATTCAAATGATTTGATCAAGGACTAGGAATTAGAAGTGTCCAAAAAAATGTTAAGATTCTTGGTGGAGCTCCGGGATATGATGAAAGAATAAATGGCAAACGTTGGAGACCAAGAATTAAGATAACAAAGGCATTGGGATATTTTGCAAGTGTGTTTATGGGTGAATCCAAATTAATGGGATATTTATAATAGCTCCCTAGATATTAGGAGGATAATGTTATAAAGAGAAGTCACTCTTCCCTCGATTTAAATGGATCGAAGATCCACACAAATTATTTAGCTGAGATGCAAAAGATTTATGACATGATGCAATGCACATGATGACATGATATGAGATGCACGACACGCAAGCAATGACAAGGCAACAACAGCGAATAACTGGAAGACACCTGGCGCATCGGACTCAGGGCGTCACACTATAAGATGCAAAATGTATGAGCTTTCTATCCCAAGTATGCTATGTGTACGATGTTCCGGTGTTTTGCATACGATGATCCAAGATGATCAATATGGTAGTATGGTATGCAATGTGGCGATGCTATGGCTCTTGCCTACAAGCTTCTTGCTCTCTTTTCTTTTGCTTAAAAGCTTATTCTCTTTTTTTTATATGGCCACTATGCGAAATGCACAAACCAAGATAGTGATTTTGTATATGCGGGAACGATCTTGTGACACGAGAGATGATATGATACCAAGATGATACCAATATGATATGTATGCAAAGGAAGGTACGGATCACTAATGTGCACAAGTAACGTTGCCGGCAATACTCAAATGGCTAGTCTCGATAGGCAAGTGACGCAAAATGGGCTAAGGGGTTAACAATGTAATGGCAAGAATGTACAATGATGGAATACCACGATACCAAGATGATATAGAGGTTACCGTTCTTGCTTACGGTTAGGTTGTCAAAATGGGGAAGTGGTCGATGTCGATGACGACCTCGTGGCGATGATGAGTGGCGGTGGTCTTGATGTAGATATCAAGATGATGTAGACCCGTCCCTAAGTAGCCGAAACACCTTAGGAAACGGTAAAAACCGCGAATTCAAAATCTCAAGGAAAATGTCAAATGGTGGCAGCGGGATGTGTTGGTGGTTCCGGAGTTAGCAATGCGGAAGTGGTGGTGGTGGTTGATGACGAAGCGACCATCCCTAAGTAGCTGAAACACCTTAGGAGACTCAAGTCACCACACAAGCAACCACAAATGCTAAAAGGAGCAAAAAGGGTTAGGTTGCGGAAGGCTATGGTGGTTTTGCGGATGATATGGTGGAGGGCCTAGGCAAAGATGTCAAAATGTCAAAAAAATTATGGAGTCAAATGGTGATGGAACCTATCTAGGTGGATGGGTGATGTCAATAGCTACTCAACGAGCTAAAGAACGCGAAAATCGGACTCCGGATGTGGAAGTTATGGCCGAAACGGTGAAGTGCTCGCGGCTGGCCTGGGAGGGCCGTGCGCACGGGGTCTAGGGCCCGTGGGCACGGGGTGTCGTGCGCACGGTACACACACTAAGGGCACGGGGTCACCTGGGACACGCGGGTTTGGCGGATTTCTTCTCGATCTGGGCTCCAAATGGATGGATTTCGTTGCTGGGGTGTAGCTGGGGGTATGGGGGTGGTATGGGAGTGTGGGGTGGGCTAAAACCAAGTGGCCGAGGCGCACTGGAAGGGTCGTGCGCACGGGTCTGCGAAGCCTGTGTGCACGGGGTCCCGAAGGAGCGGACGAACAGCTCCGGATCCGTGGCAAATCTTGAATCTAGGGTCAAAATCGAAGGATGGAAGGTAGGGGAAGGTGGAGGAAAGCTAGATCCACTTGAAACCAAGAAAATCCATGGATCAAATCCAACAAAACTCATCAAACCAACAAATCACAAAATATTTTGGGGCTATTTTTGGTGGGGAATTTCGAAATTGGGACTAAATCAACAAAACTAGGCTAGAAAACAAAGAGGGGGGCTCCAATTTCGTGATCAACATGGCTCTTGATACCAAAATGTTATAGGGTGGAACCCTAAGTCGAGATCTTTCACGAATTGGAGGGGGAAATCCCCAAGAACGAGATGAACACAAGAGGGAAAACAAGAGGAACACTCAAGAACAAGTCCAATCACATATCCACTAGACCAACAAACACACAAGATCCACAAGGTACATGAACAATCAAAGGGAAACAAGATACATGGTAGAGTTCATCCCAAATCCTATGAAGGAGATGAGGGCTTGATGATCTAGATAGATCCTTCCCTAGATGGGGGGCTTTATCCACTAGGGATCTTCTCCAATGGAGGTCTTGTACTCCAATGGAGTCTTCTCTCTCTCAAGAGGAATCCCACAAGGGAAGGTACATGAGCTAAGCTCCAATATCTAGATCTATTCTTAGCTTCCCCTAACAAATGGTCTAGGTACGAAATATATAGGTGGCTGGAAATGAGGGACGAAGTGGAGGCGGAGGGGGAGTTGAAGATGCAATCTCGGCCGCCCATCCTGTAGAGCCCGTGTGCACGGGGCCCCGTGCGCACGGGGTGCTACAGCCGTAGCGCCATGTGTAGCCCGTGGGCACGGGGTCTCAGGGGCCCGTGCGCACGGGGCGCCTGGGACCTCCTGTCCAGTTGCGGTTGTGCTTCTCCTTCTCCCTCGTGGCCTTGGGGTCCTTCTCCATGGCCTCCGGGATGCTCCATAGGTGCTGGGTGGCGGTTGTCCTTGTACCTAATGATGCACCATGTTCCGTGGTGAGGTAGCGACCAAGTCCAATAGATATTCATGTAAATCTTGAAGAGGAGCGGGTTCATCTTAGGTTCGTTAGGTCCACTTGGAGCTTGATGTGCTATGAAGGTGTACATGATGATGTCCGTAGGATGCTCCGCATCAAAGGCGCTCGTGGACACTGCCGGTCTCGTCGACGACTACGAGAAGAGCACGCTTTGGCGCCGTGTCCGGAGGGGAAGGAGCATGGCGAACCAGCTTCGTGACATGCGGGACGTCGTCGACTCCTACTACGACATCCTGATCTTCATCAACGCCAATGTTTTGTTACAACGGCCGACTCATCATCTCCCGGGAACGTACGTGAGATGCAAATTAACTCATTACTACTCCTATTATGCAATAAGTACTATTTAATTAGCATTGGATTTTACGTTGACCCATAGATGTAACTCACTCGAATTTAGGTTGCCGAATTACGTCTCTGATCCTACCATGTTAATTTTGATTGGCAACGCAGGATTCATGGGGTGGATGATACACCGCAAAGTCAAAGCCCACAAGCAGTGAGCAATTGCTCCAAAGTTACAGCAACTTGTCACACTCTCACCCGCAAAAAAAAACTTGTCACACTCAAATGACCAACAACGATACCTCCGATGAAGGAGCCAGCAAAATAGGAAGCCAAAGAGACAACACCAACCCGATTGGATGTGAAAGAAGCTTGCCTGCTATAGTGGTTTCCCATGCATAACTGATAAACTGTAAGGGGAAGAGATAATAATGTAGTATTTTCATTTGGTGCAAAAGAGAAGAATATCCAGTTGGTGCAAAAGTGAAGAAGGTGACATATGTATACATAAGCTTGGAGGTTAATTCGATATATGATAAGAATTAGCTCACCCAGGAAACCAATGACTCTTGACTTTTGACCTTTTGACATGCACTATCAGCCAACTGACACATATTTTATTTATTTTTGATGTAAACTGACACTTGTTTGGACCATTTTTGCTAAGAATTTGTTGAACTGTGAATTGAGATGGATGCCTGCCTAGCCGCCGGTGCCAACGGGGGAAGTGGAGATTTTGAACGCACCAAAGGCTGATATTTTGCGGAAATTTCTAGATCAGTGCAATAGCATGACTAGTACTCCCTCCGTTCTGAATTAGTTGTCGCGGGTATGGATGTATATAGATGTATTTTAGTTCTAGATACATCCATTTCTGCGGCGAGTAATTTGGAACGGAGGGAGTAGAAAACAGTGCTTTGGTTCGGGCAGGGCAAGCCCATTAGTCCCGGTTCAGTCACGAACCGGGACCCATGGGGGCATTTGTCCCAATTCTTTAGCCCAGGGGGCCGGCCGTGGCCTCGTGGGCATTGGTCCCGGTTCGTATGGACCCATTTGTCCTGGTTCTAGGCACGAACCGGGACCAATGGGCTTCGCTCCTGGCCCACATACATTGGTCCCGGTTCGTGGCAAGAACCGGGAGCCTTAGTCTCGGTTTTTGCCACGAACCGGGACAAATGAGTTGCCTATATATACCCCGTCGCCGCAGCAGAGCACTCCACAGTGCTCTGTTTTTTCTGACTGGCGAGGAGGGCATTTAGGTGCTCTAGCTCACCTCCTATGCACATTAGGTGTTCGATGAAATGCCCGAGCCACGCTAGTTAAGCTTTCTCCTCTCGAAACTCGACCTCCAAGCTCCATTTTCCCCCAGATTTGCATAGGTTTAGCGGTCCGTCATGTCACGTCCCCGTCTTCACCGCCGTCGATCGCCCGCGCCGATCTCATCGCCGGCACCACCGTGGTGAGCCTCTTGTTCTTTTCTTCTTTCTGAAAGAAAATAATTCTTACTTTAGATAGATACTTGTCTAATTTTCTAACTTTTATTATTGCTTGTTATTATATAGTGCGATGGTTTTGGTATCCGCCCCCGTCGGCCCTCGTCCTGGCTATGATTCGGATGTGGTATATATTATCTTTTTATAACTATTTGCTTCATTTATTGTTTTTGACAATTATGCCGACCAATGTGACATAGATTTTATTTATGTAGGAGGTAGTTGAACCGGAAATTCCAACCGACCCTATTGTCGAGAGGTTAAATTTAGTTGAAGAAGAAAACAATTACTTGAAGGAAAAAAATTGAGGAGAAGAAGATGATATTGGAGTTGCATGTTGCGGATGTCGTCGATGATCACAAGATCAAGATGGATGCAATGCGGTTGAAGATGAGAAAGATTAGAAAATATGCCATTCATACCGAGGCTTGGTATCATTATGCCGTTGGATCATTTTTTACCTTGGTTGTGATTATGATCGCATTTGTTGTTGCATTGAAAGGTTTCACATAGTTTCAATGTATGGTTTAACTAGATGCTCTGGAGAGCTATATGTTGTTCAATGAGAACTATGTATGTACTTTGTTTTTAATGTGATGATGAACTTCTATTAATTTGGTCACTTATCTATCCATGTGAATCTGTAATGGTTTTTGACACACATAATGTGATGATGAACTTCTATTATTTTGGTCACTTATCTATCCATGTGGCTTTGAATGGTGCATTTTGAACACAAAAAAAGTCTGGAGTTGAAATAACTTCAAAAAAATGAAATCCCTTTGTAACAGATGAGTTTTCGTCCGAAACCCTGATACTTCGAAAGAGATTGTCCATTTTGTACACGAAGTGCATCCAGTTTTTGCCGTAACCCTCTCAACTTTTTAGCACATGCTATGTGGTTGAAATGATGATATCATGCCAACTTTCAACCTTTTTAGAGTTCATTTGTAGTGCTTTTCAATTTCAAGGTCATTCAGCTCGAAAAAAATCAGTAAGTGCGTGAAAAATAACAAATGAAGTCAAAAAGGGTTGAAAATTGATGATGTGGCTTTGAATGGTGCATCTTGAACACACAAAAAGTCTGGAGTTCAAATAAGTTCAAGAAAATGAAATCCCTTTGTAACAGATGAGTTTCCGTATGAAACCCTTATACTTCGAAAGATTGTCTGTTTTGTACACGAAGTGCATCTAGTTTTTGCCGTAACCCTCTCAACTTTTTAGCACATGCTATGTGGGAGAAATGATGATACCATGCCAACTTTTAGCATTTTTAGAGTTCATTTGAAATGCTTTTGAATTTCAGGGTCTTATAGCTAAAAAATCAGTAAATGCATGAAAAATAACAAATGAAGTCAGAAAGGGTTCAAAATTGATGATGTGGCTTTGAATGGTGCATTTTGAACACACAAAAAGTCTGGAGTTGAAATAAGTTCACAAAAATGAAGGGTTTTTATCATTTATGCCACTAGTTGTGTCCCACTACTCAGTTTTGCCATTAGAAGTTGCAACTGCTCAAAAATGCCATCAATCCGTGAGATGCTTGCTCAAAAATGACATTAGATATCTCAAAAATGCCATCGTTCTGTTAGATGTTTGCTCAAAAATGCCATTAGACATTGTTATTTTTACGTCAAACCCGTTGACCATGTTCTATGACAAAAATAAGTCTAGACCCACATGTCAGTTCTCTCTATCTCACAATGATATGTGTGGCCCCACTTGTCAGGAGTAACCAAGCGAATAATTTTACAGGAAAATAAGAACGATGTTGGGATCAAGTGGGCCCCATACTTTATTGTAGTGAGATAGAGGTAGAGCTGGCATGTTGGTTCATAGGTATTTATGTCATTATAACATGGCAAAAGAGATTTGAGATCACAATAATGGTGTTTAGTGGCATTTTTGAGCATGTGTCTAATGAAGCGATGGCATTTTTGAGCAGTTGAAATTTCTAGTGGCAAAATTGAGTAGTGGGACACAACCGGTGGCATAACTGATAAAAACCCAAAAATGAAATCCCTTTGTAACAGATGAGTTTTCGTCCGGAACCCTGATACTTCGAAAGAGATTGTTCATTTTGTACACGAAGTGCATCCAGTTTTTGCCGTAACCCTCTCAACTTTTTAGCACATGCTATGTGGGTGAAATGATGATACCATGCCAACTTTCAACCTTTTTAGAGTTCATTTGTAGTGCTTTTCAATTTCAAGGTCATTCAGCTAAAAAATCAGTAAATGCATGAAAAATAACAAATGAAGTCAGAAAGGGTTGAAAATTGATGATGTGGCTTTGAATGGTGCATTTTGAACACACAAAAAGTCTGTAGTTCAAATAAGTTCAATAAAATGAAATCCCTTTGTAACAGATGAGTTTCCATATGAAACCATTATACTTCAAAAGAGATTGTCTGTTTTGTACACGAAGTGCATCTAGTTTTTGCCGTAACCCTCTCAACTTTTATGCACATGCTATGTGGGTGAAATGATGATACCATGCCAACTTTCAACATTTTCAAAATTCATTTGAAATGCTTTTGAATTTCAGGGTCTTATGCTAAAAAAACCAGTAAATGCATGAAAAATAACAAATGAAGTCAGAAAGTGTTGAAAATTGATGATGTGGCTTTGAATGATGCATTTTGAACACAAAAAGTTTGGAGTTCAAATAAGTTCAAAAAAATAAAATCCCTTTGTAACAGATGAGTTTTCGTCTGAAGCCCTGATACTTCAAAATAGATTGCCCGTTTTGTACATGAAGTGCATCTAGTTTTTGCCGTAACCCTATCAACTTTTTAGCACATGCTATGTGGGTGAAATGATGATACCATGCCAACTTTCAACCTTTTCAGAGTTCATTTGTAGTGCTTTTCAATTTTAGGGTCATTTAGTGCAAAAATAATGAACTAATAGCAAAAATAATGAACTTAAAATAATCAATTAAAATATTATGTTATGATCAACTAAAACAAAACTATAATATTCTTCAATAGAAAAAATAATCAACTAAAAAGTTTTTATAAAACTCTAGTAGGAAAAGAAATCAACTAAAAAGCTTTTATAAACCTCTAGTATTTTTTAAACTAAAATTATATAAAATTTATGCAACTAAAATTATCAAAGTATTTTCTGTTCGAAACATTAATGGCAAAAAGAATTTTCATAAAGAATTTTTTTGTTAAAAACTTTAATAGAAAACTAAAATAACAAAATTTGTTCTTGATTAAAAAGAGATATTTAAAATTACCTAAAAATTACCAAATTTAATATAATGATAAAACACAATAACGTTAAATAGCTGGAAAAAGAATTACTCAAAAATCTATTTTTTAGTAAACTTATTCACAAACTAGTAATTCACACTAATTTAAAAGAATTCAAATTTCAAAATATAATGGAACTAATAGAAAGTCTATAATTTTAGTGACCCTATAGCAAAAAGAATTAAAGAGATAAAGCAAAAAAGAAAATAAAATAAATAATGCAAAAAACAAAACAAAAACTAGAAAAAAATGCCACTTACTGGGCCACAACGGCCTGAATACGACTAGAAACCCCATTGGGCTAGGATTCAGGCCCGCAGCTGGCCCAGAAGGCCCACATGCACAAGTGACAGATTAGGCCCGAAAGCCTGCAGTTGAGAGGAGCTCGAGAGGGTGGGCGCAGCAGCGCTTATAAACCACTCTTGAGCTCTTTCAACTAGCGAGGTGGGACTAAACTTTTGACGCAGGCAGCACAAGGCCTTTGGTCCGGTTGGTGGCACCAACCGGGACTAAAGGGGTGCATTGGTACCGGTTCGTGGCACCAACTGATACTAATGTCACCCTTTAGTTTTGGTTGGTGGAACCAACCGGTACCAAAGGCCGCCGCTTCCCGCCCTTTGGGCTGCCGAAAAGAGACCTTTGGTCCCGGTTGGTGGCACGAACCGGGACCAAAGGGGGCATTCCTCTCGGTTTGTGCTATGAACCGGGACCAATGCACTGCGTATATAAGCAAGACTTAGCAGTTTCTCCAAAATCCATCACTTTCTTCTCTGCCCGACGCCCCTGCTCCTCGTCGCCGTCGTCGTCGAGCCCTTCCCCGACGCCGTCAGGCTGGTCCACCTCGCCGTCGCCGCCGACGCCGTCAGGCTGCTCAATTTCGCCGCCGCCGACGCCCTGGACGCCCCTGCCCCAATGCCGGTGATGCTCCCCGCGCCCCTGCCCCGACGTGCCGCCCCCGGCCCGTGCACCTGTGTGCCCCTGCCCCAACGCGCCGCCCCGGCCGCGCCCGTGCCCGTGCCCGACGCCGCCGGTCCGGCCGCCAGCCTTCCTCTCTGTTTTTTTTCATATATATAATGTTTTTTTTTGCATTTTTATAAAATTGTATATATGTATGTATGTATGTATGTTCTCTGTGTATATATGTTCATATATGCAAAAGTTAGATTTTTAGAAAGTTTTATCTATGTATGCAGAAGTTAGAAAAAGAAAAAAATTATATATGCAAAAGTTGAATTTTTAGAAAAGTTTTATATACGCAAAAGTTACATTTTTAGAAAATAAGAAGAGGAAGAAGGAGAAGAAGAGGAGAGGAAGAATAGGAGAAATAAATAAGAAGAGGAAAAAAGAAGAAGAAAAAAGAGGAGGAGAAGAAAGGAATAAAAGAGAAGAAGAAAAACTAGAATTATTCTATTTTTTTCTTCTTCTCCTCTATTCCTTTCTTCTTCTCCTCTTTTTTTTTCTTCTTCTTCCTTTTCTTTTTTTATCGGGTATGTCGTTATCGATATAACCCCTCCCCGATAACTTCGACATGAGGGGGGGGGGGGAGGGGTCGTCGAGGGGCCACCCCAAACCCTAGAGAAGCGTCGAGGCCACTAATATGATTCCTTGTTGTGATTAGGTAGCTAGGTCTATGTTTGCCACTAATATATCCACCTGCTGTCATGTTGTATCGAGGGGTCGAGGGTCGAGGGTTCGAGAGACACCCAAACCGTAGAAAAAAACGATGTCAGTCTCCTACCCCCTCCCGCCGCGCCCCTACCCGACAAACTCTCTCGAGGCCACCCAAATTTACCAAGTTAAAAGAGCGTTATCGTCGAGGCCACCCCATACCCTAGAAGCGTTGTCGAGGCCACCCCAAACCCTTGAAGCGTTGTTGATCGAGGCCACCCCAAACCCTTGAGAAGCAGCGTCGAGGCCACTAATTAATATGATTCCTTATTGTGATTAGCTAGCTAGTTCTACGTTTGCCACTAATATATCCATCTGTCATGTTTGAATAATAATTGCCATGTTGTAAAAATTTGCAGAAACTATGGAGCACCCCTGACGGTGTCCTGGACTAGGGGGTACTCACGACATCGTCTCCCGATCTCTTAGATTGGGCCGAGGACCCCCATGGCCGTATACTCATGGGCCAGTTCAGACAACTGCCGCATACATGGAAGATTCTACAAGACTTGGTGATCAAGACAAGGACTCCTCCCCACCGGCGTATTCGGCTAGGACTCTTGTTATCCTAGGCCTCTGGTGCATTATATAAACCGAGGTCAGGCTAGTCGATAGAACATATACATACAATCATACCATAGGCTAGCTTCTAGGGTTTAGCCTCTCTGATCTCGTGGTAGGTCTACTCTTGTACTACACATATCATCAATATTAATCAAGCAGGACGTAGGGTTTTATCTCCATCAAGAGGGTCCGAACCTGGGTAAAACATCGTGTTCCCTGCCTCCTATTACCATCCGCCTTAGACGCATAGTTCGGGACCCCCTACCCGAGATCAGTCGGTTTTGACACCGACATTGGTGCTTCCATTGAGATTTCCGCTGTGTAATCGGCAAAAGGATCGATGGCTCGTCTGCAGGTCAACTGCGATGCCGGCATCTTTCGCCGGTTCGACTAGTCACCTTGGCTCGACCGAGGATCGTGCTCCATCTCCGATCGTCATGTTCGGACGAGGGCCTTCATCAACATCAACTCCTATCTCTATCAAGATCATGGAGGAATCATCCATGGAGCTCGGGGGCTCAACGTCAACATTGCCCTCGGGCGACCGTGCTGTTTTTCCGAATAGCAAACTTGTATCCGCTGCCACCACCTCTTAGAGCATTGCTTTGACGATATTTTTGGTGTAATTGTGCGGAATTGAGTCTACAATAGCCATGCAAAATTTCGTCGAGTTGCGATGGAGGAATCTCCGACAATCTACGATATACCGGAGCCCTGTCAAATCTGGATGGGAATCTGGACGAGTTTAGGGCGTGGTCCCCATAGCCTAGCTCGGAGGTCCTTTGGAAGATCCAACCGTTCATCTACTGCGGAGTTCCCATATCTACCACCCCTCCAAATTTCAGCTCGATCTGACGGTTCAAACTCCGGGAACCTTCCGATGAGTGGATCAATTTTCGGATCCGTTTTCTGCGCGAATACGGATCCGACCCGAATTCATGTTTCTTTATAAATGTGACATTGGACAACCTTTTTAGAGGAATTCTCTTCTAGGGTATTGTGCGTTGTTTTTAAACACGCGCCCGTAAATTTTTAAGCCTCCCCTGAGGTCGCATTCATCATCATGCTGGTGTCAAACCAGTCCGGCGATATTGCTCCAAGGCTGCCGACCTGCGCTAGACACGTCATCACTTTATTGAGCCGAGCTCAACTTCTTTGGATCATCATCTCGGCAAGCCGAACAAGAGTCCGGCATCACGAAGGATAAATCATCACCAACATCGCCGCCCCACGGATTACACGAAGCGGGCATACCGGCATCGCCGCACGGTCACTTCATCAAGCCGGCATCGACCACGTCACGACCTGCATCGGCAGGGCCGCACTATTGCTTCTTCAAGCTGGTGTCCATCACGCCGACCTACTTCGACTC